>NC_138734.1:27328960-27928960 GCF_965113295.1 Leuciscus leuciscus
CATGTGGAAATATTTAATAGAAAATACAATTGTTTATTGCAGTGATGCGAAATGAACTGGTGGCTCTAGAGATCATATTAAATCATAATAATAATGGTAACTAACTAAGGCTGAACCGCATGTGGAGTTTCAGTTGTCCCGTGTCTCCTCCCTCTCAGTATTTAAGAATCTGCTCCATCCAAGAGCCAGTCCTGAGAGTTTCTCCAGCCACATCAATCAAAGTCCTTTACCTCACAGGACGCGATCTCAACAGTCTCGCACACCGCGTGTGATCATGAAAAATTAACGGGATACCTCCCCATATTAATGTGTCTATTAAAGTAGGGAGTTAATAAGCTTCTTCTCTGTTTAAATGCAACTTTTTACAAATATAGATCATTTTACTGATCTGACGAACTTCGTAAGTAGCCTAAATGACTGTCTCGTCTGTTCTCCTCCACAGCCAGCAGCGCGTCTCTATAAGAGCTGAGGAACATCATCGAGTCGGACTGTAGAGGACAACTGTACACTCCTATCATGAAAACACTGCTGCTCGTGTGTGTGTTTCTGCTGCCTCTGCAAACACTGGCGCTGCCGCTGCGCAACAGGTGAGAGACGCGCGGGACACCGGCGCCGCCCGGTTACCTGTGATGATGATGCCATCTTCATCCTCATCATAATCAAGACACCATGCTGTTAATATTATACTCCATTTCCTGGGTGTTTAATATCGTGATTAAGAAAGGTTTAATATCCAAAGTTAAGAAAGGTTCGTTTAGTGCTCGTGCGCGCAAATGTAACGCTGTTAACGCGATTACCAAAAATTAACGTACGATGAGCAATATTTGTAAATAATTTAATCTTTAATAAAACACAATTGTTCATGTAAGTTCAGAGGGCATTAACTAGGTTAACAGACACAATTTTTTTTTATAAATATATTAGT
Organism: Leuciscus leuciscus; assembly: GCF_965113295.1. Taxonomy (NCBI): domain Eukaryota; kingdom Metazoa; phylum Chordata; class Actinopteri; order Cypriniformes; family Leuciscidae; genus Leuciscus; species Leuciscus leuciscus. Next base: position 27,329,886 of record NC_138734.1, read on the forward strand.
TAATGGTGAAATTAACTTGTAGGTGTAGCCTATTGTTCATTAGTTCACATTAATAGTGTTATCAAAATAAACTTCACTCTTACCGGTAATCTTATTGCCTATAAATAGAAAATGTAGACATAACATAGATTGCTAAACTTTAACTTTAGCAATCTATGTAATGTAATGGCAAGCCATTTTAACATTCATAATAGCATATTTATTAGTCATACTTATTTTTAATTGCTTGCTTTATTTATTTTTTTCCTTCAATTTCACTACTTCTAAAAAATTATAGAAAGAAACTTGTAACTAGTAGCCCTATTACAAAATGTTTTGTACAATTGTCAGATACTGGTGTCCCATAAGAAAAAAGCTGAATACTATTCCTATATATACACTGTAAAAAATATTTTCACGATTTATCGCAACATTTTACTTTGGACAAACCAACTTAGATAATGAGGTCCAGATAACAATATTTTGAGTTTTATTGTGTACAAATGTTGAGTTCATTGACATAAAAAATTTGAGTTAAGATAACCAAGTAACTTACTTTAAGTTAAACTATTATTTTTTTTACAGTGTTATACATAGTTGCTACTGAGATAGTGACTAGTACATTAGGTAGTTAAGAGTATATAATTAATAAGAAAAAGTGAGTAATTAAATAGTCACATTTATATCTAAAGAATTGGAACTAAAGAAATTGTTAGTTTTAAAGAATGGATGTTAAAATGGCTTGCCACATGTGTGTGTGTGAGTGCGTGTGTGTGTGTGTGTGTACGGGTGTGACCTGTAGTTCTCTATGAGATAGTATGTGTCACTTGACTGTCTGCATTTGGCACAGAGAGCTTAAGAGAGACGTGCCACCTGTAACGTAGTTTCTCAGATTTCCTCATCGTGACTGCTTAGTCATGATATGGATCGGGTTATTCCTAACTCTGATTTGCAACATGAAAGATCCTTCAACACAATCCACATACCTCCTAAAGTGTTGCATTATTTCTAAATTGTGTTAAAATATCAAGTGGCATTCATTTTAAAGAGCACACTTTCCACACAAAAAAAACATTTAACAAAATAAAGTTTGTTAGGTTTTAAACGATAAAACAACAGACATAATAATAGAAATTCTGCAAACTCGACACACCGAGTATTTGGATACTGACTTTTTGTTTGGGGTTTTTTTGTTAGAGGAACTGACTTCATACATCCACTAAAAAGCACTACAACACAGTTACTTAAAAGTATTAGCTAAAATGTTTAGATTCCAAAAAAGCTTTACCCTATTTGTTAACAGGTGTTACTTGGTTTTATATTTTAATGGTGTTATTTAGTTTGCAAGTACTTTTTGGGGGCCACTTCACCTATTGGTTTGGGTTTTGTAATTATGCCACTCGTGAATGTAATCTCAAAGCCTGATTGAACACAGTCTCAGTGGCGCCCCCTCAAGTCAAGTCAAGTCATCTTCATTTATATAGCGCTTTTAACAATGTAGATTGTTCCAAAGCAGCTTTACAGTGATAATAGGAAATTAAAGTAACAGAGATGTTTTGGCTTTATAGCAGCTCTAGTTATCAACTAAGGGAACACTAACAAGACACCGTTTTAACAGAAAACTCTTTAAGTTCTCTCTACGCAAACTTTAAAAACGAGAACCTGTGAGAACGCCGACAGCGTGCACATGCGTATTACGAGTTCAGTCTATAGGTATGCGAGTTTGAATATATGTGCGCAGGCGTGTAGTCCTTCCCTACAAACCAACCCTCAACAAACTACTTGTCTGGCCTTAAAATGTATAATACAGAATTTTATCACTTCCTCCTGGTGGGATGAGGGAGTTTACTCCACTGTGGCCTTCAAAAGTGAAACAAGCTTACAGCTTAATAAATGTGAACACGCAGTGTGTGCCTAATGTGAGAAAAGGTCATACAGACCGTGTGAGGTCACAAACAAACAGTGATTTAAGACTTTAATGTTCAACTGGAAATTAAATCCTCTTTTAGTCACACACTCACACAAGGGCATAATGAATTTACGTAAGGTGGGTATAAGCAGTTTTCCCCCAAATTAGCCCCTCTGGTTCGGTTTTTAAAAATATGCCTCTCAGCGAGTGGATTGCAACATCATTCTTAACAGTTTGTTAGATTAAGATGGATATTTGTGCATGATAACATCTCTCGCAGGCCCCATGCGGGGCACTAACGTGGGAACGCTTCTCAATCTCTTTCTCAACCTAAAACTTTCAGACTTCCTCCTTCTAGTCTTCCACAAAGCAGAATAAAACCACACAATACGTCTCCTCTTCTTCCTCTGTCTCTCCTCTATAATCCAAGAGACACTTCACCCAGCTGTCTTCCATATTCACAGACCCGTGTGTGTGTGTGTGTGTGTGTAATTTAGCACCTGAGACTGAAGTGTATGAATGGAGCAGTGAAACAGTAGGACTTTAGCTTTGGGCAGAGGCTTAGAAGGGTTTATGGTGGGACAGGGTGATTGAGTAACGGTGCTAGGCTGCTGCTCTCTGGACCGATTTCTATTCAGAAGATCTTTATGATGCAGCAGAGGATTTTCCTATTTAATCATGGGCAACTGCAAGAAAGGATGTTCAACAAATTAAGATAAGAAGCCGATTTCATCACGATAATGCAAAGTAAACTAATTACTAATTGAATAAGAATTTGAAATGTGAATAATGCTTACCTGTGCAAAAGTTGCCACCAGCAGGGTTGTGCGCCATTCAGTATGTAACTGAGAATGTCTTTGAATTCATAAATTTGAATTAATTTAGAAGTTTGAAATTGAATTTTCAGATTTAAAAAGGAGTTTTGGAAAGAACTAAAATAAATAAAATTGAAAAAATCAGATAGACTGATAGAACAACAGACAGATAGAGAGAGACAGACGGACAGAACGATTGACAGAGCGACAGACATACAGAACAATAGATAGCTAGACAGACAGACAGATGGAAAAAGATAGAATGATTAGCAGACAGACAGAATGACTGATAGAACAACAGACAGATAAATGATAGACAGACAGACAGACAGAGAGAGAGAGAATGATAGACAGACAGACAGACAGAGAGAGAGAGAGAGAATGATAGACAACAGACAGATAGAATGACAGGAATGCAGAATTGTTTTTTCAAATTTAAAAAGTAGATTTGATCAGATAGACTTTAAAAAAAATCAGATAGACTGATAGAACAACAGACAGATAGACAGATAGAGAGAGAGACAGACGGACAGAATGATTGATAGAACGACAGACATACAGAACAATAGATAACTGGACAGACGGACAGACAGAATGATAGAATGACTGATAGAACAACAGACAGAAAGAATGAAAACGCCAGCTATTCAGGCACTGCCCGCAGTAGCGCTCATGTGGTAGAAGAGAATTTAAATCTTGCAATAAATGATTTATTTCCCAATTATATACAATTACACTTAACCCAAGTTTAGCTAGTCAGCATCTTCCCATTAGCCCCTGCTGGTAGATATTATAACTACACCATTTGGCACCTAAAATATTCTTTATACATTGACAAAATGAGCTCTGTATTCTAACATTCCAACACATAAATTGCTAGTATGTCATTAGTATTACACTACCGTTAAAATGGTCTAAATTGCAGTAAAAAGGTGATATTATCAAATGTTATTACAAATTGAAAGAACTGTAATATTTTAATATATTTTAAATTGTAATTTATTCCTGTGATGCAAAGCTGAATTTTCATTATCATTACTTCAGTCTTCAGTGTCACATGATCCTTTAGAAATCATTCTAATATGCTGGTTTGCAACTCAAAAACATTTATTATTATTAGCAATGTTGTATGGAAGTTTGTTTCCACCACAGAATAAAAAATAAAAAAGGTAATTGCGATTTTCTCTCACAATTCTGACTTTTTTCCTTTCACAATTGCGAGTTCTGTTTACATGTGTTATAAAGTGAGAATTGAATGATATAAAGAATTGCGAGAGTTTATATTTCGCAATTCTGACTTAACACGCAAATTTGATCTTATATCTCGCAATTCAGACTTTAACACGCAATTGCGACTTTACATCTCACAATTCTGACTTTATTTCTCAGAATTGCGTGATATAAACTCGCAACTGTGAGATAAAAAGTCGCAATTATCTTTTAAATTTTTTATTTTGTGTCAGAAATAATGTTGAAAACAGTTGTGCAGCATAATATTTTTGTAGAAACCTTGAAACACAACCTTGCTGAATAAAACTATAAAACTATAAAAGTATTAATTTCTTAGTGTACAGAAATCTAACAGGTATAGTATTATAGATCTCAAACCACTGATCTATATAATGACATTATATAGATCAGTGCCTCAAACCAAGAGCTAAACAAAGGTTTACACTAAATGCTCCTTATAACCGGAAACTGCTGAGAGACACAGTGATCGAAACAAGCGATTCTGTACATATGTGTGTTATATTACTGCCAGTCAAGACTAATCCTGTTCAGAAACATTCTGATTAGGATTAAAATGTAAGAGTAAAGTATTGCCCTATATCCCCCACTAATGCACAACATAAACTGACTCACAGCCTATATAACACCCGGTGAAAATTACACATACATACAGATACTCGGGTTCCATGCTTAGTAAGGTTTGTTTAGCAGGTATATATAAACCAAATAAAAAAATAATCTAAAAGGATACACACACACACATATTATATGCAGTTTTTCAATTCAAAATGTTTGATGCAGTTTTCCTGAATGTAATCATTCAGGAAAACTGCATCAAACACTTCCTAAAAAGAAAATCTCAAATAATCGCCTTCATCTGCAAATTTGGCAGACATGTAAAACTGGGTGTCATGAAAGGTATTGGTGCCAGTTTATTTATTTTATTTTATTTTATTGTGGCTCTGGGACGCTTTTAAAACATTGGTTCGTTTGAACGACCCGACATGGTTTGGTTTAGGTTGGTTACTTGTAATTATGCATAATTTACTGTTATTACTATAGTAAGTGCATGTAGTAACGTGTAACTACATCACTTTAAAATAAATGTGTTACCAGTGTAGGCTGCTAATGACACAGAAAGGATAAACTTCACCTTGAAGAACTAAATCGTATTTACTGTACAAATAAAATAAGAAAATTAATAGCAAATATAGTGCCCAAAATTCCATCATGACAGTGCATACAATCATGTGGAACGATCCTCAGTCTATTCATTTTTAACCCATCCTTCTCGTTTCTCAGATTTTACTGATATTCCAACAAAAAAACAACGAATGCTCAGAATGTCTGCTGTGAGCCAGACAGAAGACAGGGAAGAGTAGCACGTGAAGGAGTGTGTGTCCTAGAGTGAGGGAATTAGTGCATGCCACAGATAACTTGGACTACAGCCAGAGAAACACTCAATTAATAACAGGCTTCAAATACTGCACCTAAAATGGTCTTAATGCTGCCAAGCCTCTGATTTAACACTAAAGTGATGCTCAAACTACGACAACTTCAATGTGAATGTCGGAATTATGTATTTAAATAGATTTGGTCAGTGCATGCATGTGCTCCACTGGTGGTCAACCAAATTTCTCTTTCTCTCACCAGATTGAGTTTTCCAAGTAAGCCTGGGAAGCTTCCAGAATCAGGAGGTGGTATCGCCAAGGAAACCATCACTATTCCTTCAATAGCTTCAAATGCCGGGGCAAGAGAGCGCCGTGCGGTCTGGAGGGCCCTCCTGCATAAAGGACCGCCGCCGAGACAGACCAACACACCGGCCAATCAAAACAGCAGCGCTCAGGGACATTTCCGGGAGCGTCGGCATGTCTTCAGAGGGTCACGCAGTCACCAGCAGGGTCAGCTGATGCGTGTGGGATGCATTCTCGGCACTTGCCAGGTACAGAACCTCAGCCACCGTCTCTACCAGCTGAACAGCCAAAACGGACGGCAAGAGTCACCAATCAATCCCAGAAGTCCACATAGTTATGGATAAGACTGTGACTGACCACACTCTAAAAACCTTTCCAAAAATGTGACAACAGAAGCCAACAGACACCAGCGGGCAACAAACTCAACAACTGGAGTAATCAGTTTACGGTGGTCCTGTCCTGTCATGAGAATTCAAATTCTCTTGAGCTCTTGAAATAAAACAGTTGTACTATGTACTATGTAGTTTGAGAACTCAAAACTTCCTCCCCAAAAGAAAGCTTGTATTGAAACTGAGCCGCAAAAATGACTCGTTCTAAACTTCTGAAACTCTCATGTCATCTAGATGAAAACTAACAATAACATACAGTATGATCACCAACATTTACATGCAAACGTCTCTGTAATGTTCAGAAACGTGGCCTGGCCATTCATAAGGAGTAATAAAGGGATGTAAGAAACTACATCACTACTACTCCTAAAAACCAGAAGAACTAACGATAAGTGTAAAACGAGGGAAAGTTTGACAAACCTTGAGCTGTTCCTGACTGAGTATAACACATAACTGCTGTGCAAATACGTCTGAAGGATCTCAAAAAAAGAGTGACGTTTTTTTTTTTTTTTTAACAATGTCCTTGATCATTTCAGTCTTAATTGAACAGTTTGAGTGCCACATTTCAGCACAGGATGTTTAGTGAATCTCATTAATGTCTTAAAGTAGTGCAACTTTGTAAAGAGGCCATTTCTGATGGAGTCACACACAAAAAAAAAAACTGGTGGACCTCAGGGAAGATAATAATGTTGTATTCTCTTATTAAGAGAAAGTCTTAATGTTTGCCGCTAAGTTATTTCCCACTTTTAAAATGTATGCCCTCCTGTAATGAAGCGATTTGCACTTTCATTGTCTTTACAGTAATCCCACACTGTTTGAGAAGATTGTCATCTCTTTCTCTGTCCCTTTGACCTGAGACAAATCGCCCTTGACTGAGCCAACTAAAGCCGAACAGAGCTTCAACGTGAGCATCTTAAGAGAAAACATCCCGTATTTGAACACTTAATCTATACTTAAATATCTATGGGTTTCACTGCATTAGATACAATATCAAACCAAGTGGTATTTATTTAAAGGGATACTCCACTGTTTTTTCATATTAAACTATGTTATTCCCTTAACTAAGACGAGTTGATACATACCTCTCTCATCTCAGTGTGTGCACTCAATCGCTCTGGCGCGCGGTGACACTCTGATAGTACTTATCTTAGCCCAGTATATTCAATGGTATCTGACAGCAATGAATTTATAAGTGACCAAACACATCAAAGTTTTCCCTATTTAAAAACAGTTACACGAGTAGTTATACGACCAAGTAGGGTGACACAAAATAAAACGTGGCGCTTTTCTAAGCGGGTTAAAAAGGATAACTATAATGTATGGCGGAATAGCACTTTTGGGAGTACTTCGACTCGGCGCAGTAAAAAGTCACGCCTGATCCTCTGCCCACTATTGACAGAAGTGAGAGGAAGAGGATCAGGTGTGACTTTTTACTGCGCCGAGTCGAAGTACTCCCAAAAGTGCTATTCCGCCATACATTATAGTTATCCTTTTATCCTTTTTTAGTCACCCTAATGTCCCAAACCTGATCACCTATGTGACATGTAATGGTCGATGATTATTGGTCATGTCACAGTGACATTAGTTGAACAAACAGAACCAAACTCACACCATTGGTTGAGTCAATGTCAACGTGTTGGGCTGCTCAAACCAACAGAGTTATGCTACAAGCGTCACAGCCCCACACTGTTTACACTCTTCGTGGAAATAAAACTCTTACTTATAGCCGTCTCTGCACTAGGATTTGAGAAAGTATTTTCACTTCGAAAAATTACACATAGCTGCTTTAAGTGTCCGCATACCTTTTGGGACCTCTGTATATTCCCATTTAAACTTTTAAAACGTAAAATCTTCATCCATAAAGCTCTCAAACGTTCAACGGCGTCTAATCACGTACATTGCACATGCCAGTCTCAAAGCATAACATCACAAATACAAATAAAACATGGATGACAACTTTAAACAACACTCTCTGGGCAAACAAGAGTGCACACACATACACACACACACCATCAGTTTGTCAGTGCGTCAGTGGTGGAATGTTTGCTATCCTCATGTTCACATTTAGGTCAAGTGGTACTATTAAACATAAAGCACTTTAAAAGCAACATGATCGATCACCTTCTTTAATGCCATTGACTTGAATGGAAGAGATGCTATTTAATTCTAAGTTAACAAAAGCTTTTGAGGTGTAAATATTTTACAAGAGTATAATGATTGAATGTTGTGAGTCACTGTGCTGTATTTTAATAGGATTTAGCTGTGTCAATAAACAAAACAAATGCAAATGCTTGTTTCGTTTGTTAATATCATGTGGGAAAATCAGCTGTGATAGAACGCAAACACAGAAGCACAGATCATTCTACTGTGACCTTCAATGTCAGAGTGACATAAGTGGGATATGTTCGGGTTCATATTTTTTAATGTTTATGAAAGAAGTCTCTTATGCTCACCAAGGCTGCATTTATTTGTTCAAAAATATAGTAAACCAGCAATATTTTTACATTTTAAAATAACTTTTTCTATTTTAATATATTTAAAAAAGTAATTTATTCATGTGATGGCAAAGCTGATTCAACAGTCATTACTCCATTACAAATCATTATAATATGCTGATTTGCTTCTCAATAAACATTTCTCATTATTATCAATGTTAAAAACATTAATTTGTAGAAACTGTGATACTATTTTCAGGAATCTTTGATGAATAAGAAAGTTGTCAAGACCGGGATTCGAACCCAAGTATGTTGCTGGTAACCCAAGGTTCTAACCACTGTTCTATGTATGGGGCAATGTGGACACAATTGGCAGATAATCACAAGAGGCAGGTTTAGAAGGAAAAAACAGTCTTTACTTAGTATTCTTCCTGAGCAAACACAAAGGATCCAGCATAAGTGCTGGGTTGAACAAGGTACAAATCCACACTGGATAATGCAGGCAAAAGAGTCCAATAACAAAACAACATTTACCAGAGAAGCTGGTCAAAAAGGTCTGAGCAAAAGTCTTTCAGGGTAGACCAAATGGGAAACCACAAAAGCATAGGCTAAGCAAGAGAACTTCAAGACTGAGCTAAAATACAAGCAAATGCAAGTCTTTAAATATACACCTGTTAACACTCTACTAGATAGGCACAGGTGATTTCATTGAACCAATAATGATCAGTGAATTAGGAGGAAGATGTGGAAGGTCTTGTGCTCTCAGTCTCCCTCTGCTGGACAGACCGCGGTGTGACAAACGTAACAAAAACTGCTTAATTGAATGAAAATCTTTTGTAACATTATAAATGTCTTTACTGTCACTTTTGATCAATTTAATGCATCCTTGCTGAATATAAGAATGAATTAGTAAGTTATTTGGATATTGTCTGCCTACAGTTACTAATAATGAGTTTTCAGACTTATTCATTTGACATATGCTGCTTTTTACTTAATGGACACAGTTCTTATAATATATATCTCTTACTTAAATGGAGACCCCTTCTTTACAACATTCTCCTTGCGTTAACCCAGAACACACAAACACACACATTTACTTGGCTATCTAAATAGGGACATTGTATAGACTTCTATTGTTTTTAAATGCAGCTGTTTTAATTACTCTAACCTAACCCTAATCCACACCATAACAGAAAACTTTCTGTATTTAAAAAAAAAAAAAACATTATTTACTTTATGCAGTTTTTACATATGAGGACATCACCAAAAGGATGTCTTTGTCAGGTTTAGCTCACTTCTGGGCAGTGTTGGGGGAACGCATAAGTAACGCTAGTTACGTAACGCCAGTAACTTTTTTCAAGTAACTAGTAAAGTAACGCATTGCTTTTAAAGCTACAATATGTAATTTTTTTCGTCGCTAACCTCTTACAATAACAATGGCGTAGGTTGATGATGGATAGGCGGAATTATGGAACTTGTCGTCATGCCGAGGGATATGTTTATGGAGGATGTTTATGGATAAGTGAATACATTGATGTTTTTAACATGACTGTGGTATGAAGCAGGGTGCGATTGCTAATAAGAGACAGATATCAGAGCCACACGCGAGTCCGCGGATATAAAGGAATAAGGACATTTAATTCTACCGAACTACCCGCAAGTGCTGAATTAATACTCACAAAGGTCAGTTTATTTGACGAATTAAACTTGTGACTTAACGCAGCGCTGTTTCACTTGGTCTACACTATTACACTAAACTGCATTTGAGTGTGTTGAAAGTTATAATGTTATTCTATGTGTTATTTTGTTTAGAATTAGAATAACATACAGATCATATTCTCACATTTCATCATGTTGAGCTATATGGTAAATGGTAAATGGACTGCATTTATATAGCGCTTTCACAGACCCAATGGCCACCAAAGCGCTTTACAATATTGCCTCACATTCACCCATTCACTCACTCATTCATACACCGACGGCGGTGTCAGCCATGCAAGGCGATCCAGCTCGTCGGGAGCAGCTGGGGTTAGGTGTCTTGCTCAAGGACACCTCGACACTTGGTCAGGTGGAACCGGGGATTGAACCACCAACCTTCCGGTTTGTAGACAATCTACATGAACCACTGAGCCACTGCCGCCCCTATATAACATTGATTACTTTTATGTACATTTGCTCACCTGTCTAATAAAGTGCATGCAGGAGCCTCTGTCCTTGACTCTGTCAAGTCAAAGTTAGTCGCGGACGCGAAGCTCTCGGCATCTCGAAAACGCCACACTGATATTGATCCTCGTCTTAGTTCTCCTTTTGTCCCAAAGTCTGCTTGAACGAAACAACAACAGCGTGAGCGTGCCGCTAGACAAACGCAGTTGTCCACATGTCGCCATGGTTACTATGGCAGAACGAGCGGAAACCAGGGATAACGCGGATATTACGTCATTGACAGGCGACAATGACCAGGGACGAGCCATAATTTAAAATTGGAATTTCTCTGAAATTAAAAATCTTTGGGAACTTTTGGGATATTGTAAGTACACAACTGCAGGAAATATGTCACAGTTTAAGTGATTTTTGGATATTTTATTAAAAAATTCTTACATATTGTACCTTTAAATTTAAGTTACTTTTTTTAAACAAGTAACACAAGTTACTTTGTTTTCCCATGTTTGACTGACAGCTCTCCTGTCCCCATGTTGAGAGAAATCTGTAGTAAGTGAAGGGAGGTTGTGTGCGCTGTGTAAACATGATGGTTGTTGTAGTTTTTACTAAATGTGAGCTTGCATTTACTCATCTTACTTGCAAAAAACAAAAACGATATTACCATTAACTGTAATGGCATCTTAAGGCACAAAAGCCATTGGCCAGTGTGACACTTACTTATACTGACACTGTGCATGCAGCATCATGCAAAAATAATGGTTTACAGTAACAGATGCGACTGATAATGTGGTATAGTGACTATGTGGTATAGTTATTTCATGCGTTTCCTAGAATGGGCAGTTTGCTGATCAACAAGATACAGCAGCACTGCTATTACACAACATTCAGTGGCATGTACAGTACATGCCACTCAAACAAACACAGATGTGCCAAAAACAGTCTAGATGTTTAAAAAATATTTTAAATATTATAAAATTTAAAAAAACACTTACGGCGACATGCTCCACAACATTGTCAGTGGCACTGTCACAAGTTTTAGTGACACATGCCACTATCCGCTGACACATGTCGCTACTGATAAAAACAGTGAAGTGCAAACTCAGAATATTATGCAAATTTTATGCAATTAAACTTACTTTATTAACCAATGTCTTTGCTGCTGACATTCAATGACCCAATTCAACCATACTAAAAATCAAAAATGACTTTAGATAAACATATAATTTAGATAAACATAACATTTGTGTTTCATTTGTGTTTCAGAATGGCAGCACAGCTGAAAGGTTTGTTTGAGCTGCACCCTCTACTGTACAGGCATGCATTTGCATTTCCTTCAGCCTGAGGCTTATTTATTTGAAAAATATAACTTTTTTTTGTTATTATTAAAAAACAAACAAGCTAAGCCCAGATGAGAAAAGAAATGCAAAAAAACTCACACACGCAATTAGATACTTTTTTTAGGGACTAGCGCATTATTATTATGCATTAAAAGTGACTTTCCTCAACAGTGCTTCTGAGTACAATTTCCCCCCCAAAATATGGTTAAGAAGGTACCTTTGTTCTGATGGCAAGACATCCATTCAGGAGTTTTAGGTTAGACTGCCATCTGCAGATCTGAAACATTACACAAAGTTAGCGCAAACTTATACAGAAACTGTGAAAAACTCAAAGAAATACATTAAAATGGATGTTATAATGATAAACTGGAATGTTTTTACATTTTAAATCTTCTCCAAGCAATTTCAACAGTTTTGTGCTACTGAATTAGACTAGATTAAACCTACTATAACATACTTTTAAAACAAATTCTATTTAAATATTTTAAATGGACTTCAATAGAAAAATATGCTTTTTAGAGCCAGATAGTGTAGTTATAAAATCAACCAGCGGGGGTTAACAAGGTCATTTAATAATAACATTTAATTAAGAGCCTTATTTAATCCATCATCTCTATAATAGCATGACCAAATGTGTTAAAAAAGTCAAAGTCAAGTCAAAAGTAAAAACAAAACAAAAAAACAGACAAAGACGAAGAGGAGAAATAAATGTTTTGGAGGTCAGAATGAGTATGTGTGACAGGTATTGCAGTTTATCTGCTTGGTTTTAACTTTAGACTGTGTCCTCGGTGCATGTGACCTAGTACCAGACACGTCACAGACTCACCCATAAACTATCAGCCAATAAAAACCAGGGGTGTAACCTACTGTAAACACAAAACACACACACACACACACACGTTGGGTTTCCATATTTTATGGGGCCTTCCCGTAGATATAATGATTTTTATACTGTACAAATTGTATATTCATTTACATTTTCAAAAAACATAATTCTGTACGATATATAAGCCATTTTCCTCATGGGGGCCAAAAAATGTCCCCACAAGATCAAATATTTCTGGCATTGCAAACATTTTGTCCCCACAACGTAGAAAATACCTCAACCCCCTTTTTTAAGCCATTTGGTTTATCAGGACACAGGAAGTGTCCTCATAAATTATGTTTAATTTGTAATTCCTCAATGTCCTCATAAACCATATATATATATATATATATATATATATATATACACACACACACACACACACACACACACAGTTATCAATCTGAAGTCTCTGAATGTTCTGGTGACACAAACAACACTGCAGTTTAGAGATGATCTACAAATAAGAAACTACAAACACAATACCAAAGAAAATCTGCTGCAATCAAAGCAAAATATTCTAAACATATTTTACTTATATTTATTGTGTTGACTGATGTCAAAAATAAACTTAAAATAAAAAAAAATAAAAACCTACTGGAAAAATAAACTTAAATCAAAGCCAAATAATGAAACGTAACAAAACCACACTAAAACAAAACAATTCAATAAAACACAAAAAAATTGTAAATATAATGTACAGTATCTCACAAAAGTGAGTACACCCCTCAGCAAACATTTTAGTATATCTCCTCAAGGGACAATACTATAGAAATTAAACTTGGAGATATTTTATAGTAGTCAATGTGCTGCTTGTATAGTACACCCTAAGTGATAATAGCTGTACATTGTTTAACCATGCAAAGCCACATGTCCTATTCATCATGTTCATGTTTTTGTCTGCTTGACAGGACCATACAAATTTGTGTATCTTGTATTAGAGCAGTTAAAATTTGTGCTTTGAGTACAATTCTCTCATACTGACCACTGGATGTTCAACATGGCACCTCATGGCAAAGAACACTCTAAGGATTTGAGAATTAGAATTGTTGCTCTCCACGAAGATGACCTAGGCTATAAGAAGATTGGTAACAACTTGAAACTGAGTTACAGTACAGGCCTGGGTCATACAGAGGTTTTCCAAGACGGGTTCCACTCGTAACAAGCCTCGCAAGGGACAATCAAAGAAGTTGAGTCCTTGTGATGTGCGTCAGGTGCAGAAGCTGGCTTCAAAAAACACGCGCATGAGTGCTGCCAGCATTGCTTTAGAGGTCGCAGAAGCGGAAGGTCAGCTTGTCAGTGCTCAGACCATACACCGCACACTGCAACAAGTCGGTTTGCATGGCCATCGTCCCAGAAGGATGCCTCTTCTGAAGCTGGCTCACAAGAAAGCCTGCAAACAGTTTGCTGAAAGCAACCTGTCGAAGAGCATGAATTACTGGAACCATGTCCTGTGGTCTGATGAGACTAAGATGAACTTGTTTGGCTCAGATGGTGTCCAGCATGTGTGGTGACGCCCTGTTAAGGAGTACCAAGAACATTGTGTCGTGCCTACAGTCGAGCATGGTGGTGGTAGCATCATGGTCTGGGGCTGCATGAGTGCTGCTGGTACTGGGGAGCTGAGCTTCATTGAGGGAAACATGGATTCCAACATGTACTGTGACATTCTGAAGCAGAACATGATGTCCTCCCTTCAGAAACTGGGCCGAACGGCATGATAATGACCCCAAACAACTGAACCAAGATGACAACTGGCTTGCTGAGGAAGCTGAAGGTGAAGGTGATGGAGTGGCCAAATATGTCCCCAGACCTGAACCCTACTGAGCACCTGTGGGGCATCCTCAAGCGGAAGGTGGAGAAGTGCCATGCGTCCAGCAGCTCGGTGATGTCATTATGGAGGAGTGGAAGAGGATCCCAGCAACAAACTGTGCAGCTCTGGTGAATCCCATGGCCAGGGAGGATTAAGGCAGTGCTAGATAACAATGGTGCTCACACAAAAAATTGACACTTTGGACACAGTTTTGACATGTTCACTTAGGGTGTACTCACTTTTGTTGCCAGCTATTTTGACAATAATGGCTGTATGTTGAGTTATTTTCAGAGGACAGTAAATATATACTGCTATACAAGCAGCACATTGACTACTCTAAAATATATCCAAGTTTCATTTCTATAGTATTGTCCCTTGAGAAGATATACTAAAATGTTTGCTGAAGGGTGTACTCACTTTTGTGAGATACTGTATAATATAATAAAATGTAAAATATAAATTCTTTAAAATACTATTGAACCAAATGCCCTTAGTCACTGTATGTCTTTTCTGAATCAGTCTGCTGTATTTGGGCCAAAATACCCCAGTACTGACAGACACATAAACTGACCCACACAAACACACCACTATAAGCGTTAGAGAGAAAGTGAACTGGAGAAAGTTAAAGTTTTACTAGTTATTCCCACTACAGTTCAGAGACCCCATATGTGCATTTATAAATAGAGCTACCAGAGACGCCAAACACACAACATCCTCCTCCATCCTGAACGACACCATCTCAGCTGAAACATGAGGGTGGTGAACCTGGTATGTACCTGGCATTCAGACATTTACTTACATTCATGTTTCATAATCAATTTCCTCACTGAGTTGTAGGCATTATACATGAATGACTTTTGCAATACTGAAAACTGTCAATCAAACTGTTGTTTTGAGTTGGTAGTTAAGTTGGTATCTGTCTTTTAAGTCTTAATTCTTACACATAAACTTTTACTTTTAGGGTCCGGATCCTTCTCTGGCATATCGCCCCGAATGTCATGAGAAAGACCAAACAGAATTCAGGAACTTTGAGGTACAGTAAAATTTGGAATTTGGCATATTATTAACTTATGTATAATTCCTCTAATATGACATACTTATTTCCATTTTGATGTGTGTACATGTCTAATACAGAGTGGAGATCTCTTTGACCGTGTGTTTAATACATACAAGCAGATGCACACGTGCCAAACGCTGGACTTTGTCAAACAAAAGGTTGGTCTTTGTATGCATGTATGTATGTACGTACGCATGTATGTCAGTTTTTGCTCTGATGCACCATGCATTTTTTAAAGTTATGTTCTGTATTAAAACCAGACACTAAATAGCAGGTAAAAATCAAAATAAATAAAATGCAACTCTAATAAAGTAAGTAAAAGCCCTGTGCTGATTCAACTGATACAAATAAATGCAGACACACTCAAAACTAAAATCTGTCTCCATTGAACAGAATCTGTATTGCAAGCTTTACTCGCATAGTAAAGTTAATTCTAGTTCAACTGGACGTGTTTCTCTGTTGAAGTTAAACTAGAATAAAATTAAGATGCTCTGTGATGACTCAGATAAATGACAGCCTTCACAAACAAACACTGAGCACGGCCTCTCACCTTTAGCACCTGGATTGGGCGAATTGCAATCACTTCAGCATGACCATGATGGAAAACATCAATTCCCTGGACGAGCTTGTTGATGAATCTGACCCTGATGTTGACTTCCCGAACTCTTTCCATGCTTTCCAGACCGCCGAGGGAATTCGCAAAGAGCATCCTGATAAAGGTGAGGAGTCAACAGGGACAAAGGTCACAGGAGTCACTTACATTGTACTTAGATAAGATGGTGTTTTACAAAAGCACGTAGCTAAGCTTGTTTTTGTCCAGTTTCTGATTAATATGTCCATACCTGCTGGGCTTCTTTCAGGACTGAAATCCATATCTAAATGTGAAAGTTCATAGTGGAGATTTTTATTTGGGCGAATGTTAAATACAACATTGCATCTGAATTTAAAAGCACTTATCTCATATTTACCCGTCTCCAGATTGGTTCCAGCTAGTTGGTCTGATCCATGACATTGGAAAAATCATGGCACTGTATGGGGAACCACAGGTGAGAGACAAATGCATCCAAACACAGTCTAAAACCCTACGACGGTCACATGGGCTAAATGATATGCAATCAGAATGCTTCTTTGTGTGTTTCAGTGGGCCGTAGTTGGAGACACATTCCCAGTGGGATGCAAGTTCCAGAATTCAATAGTGTTCAGAAACTCGACATTTGAAGGCAATCCGGATGTGAAGAACCCAACACTCAAGTACAGCAACACACCTTTCAAAACACATATACATTTATCTTCTAAATATGTATATATGTGCATTTAGTTTGTTCTATTTAGCTTTCATTTAAGTTTTGGTCAATTTAGTACATTTCTCTTGTTTATAAGTTTAAGTTACATTTTTCTCATCTAATATGTATTATATTTTATTTCAGATTTATTTAATGAATTTAAATAATTTTAAAATAACCGTCGCTTTGTGTCGTTTCAAACGTGTATGACTTTTGTCTTTTGTCCATGGAGCACAAAAGGAGATGTTTTGAAGAATACCCACACTTCTCAATTAGACTTTTATGGTGCTTTAGTATTCCTCAAAAGAAAGTCATACAGGTTTGGAAAAGCATGAGGGCAAGTAAATGATTTTTCACTTTAACGGTTAGTAAAGTTAATAATGGTATCCTATGTCAACATAGAAATAAAATGTTCATTGCATTCTTTAGCATTCCACCTGATGATGTAGTGTTTGCTTACTTCTCTTAATGCAGCACAGAATTTGGAATCTATAAACCTCAATCTGGGCTTGATAATGTCCTGATGTCTTGGGGACATGATGGTGAGTGATTTGAATGAGATGATTTTGCATCCAATGTCTCATTGCGAAACAACCACCGTTCAAACATTTGAGGTTTGAGTTGTTGTGTTTTATTCAGAAAATACACATTAAATTGATCAAAAGTGACAGTAAAGACCAGGGGCGTGGGAAGATGTCGATACCTGCTTGTAAAAGCCAATGAACATAATCTGTATCTGGGGCTAAATCACTTAATATTGAGAAAGCAACGACGCGTCTTACTCCTAACAATCGGACACTGAATGGAATCAGCTGATTATCACTTCCTTTGATTCGATACGTCTCAACTAGTGTAAAATAATGACGTGGCTACAAGGTGGCATTATTTAAACTACTTTTTGAAATAACTCACGACCAAACAGTAGCTCTCCTTCTACACACTTCTGAAGTCTTCCCTCTCTTCATTAAAAGGTGAAGGGTTGCCAGGTTTAACAAAAAACAGCAAAACAAGCCCTTTAAAAACACATAAATAAGACGTGGCAAAACTGTACCAGGGGAACAGTTGATGAATATGAATGGTATACCTAGTATTACAAATTACCAAGGCACTCTGACACAACATTGCACGTTAATCCTTTAAATTAATCATTGTATTTCCCTTTATATTTTCAGTTTCACTTTGATTTTAGTTAAAATAAATAAAAATCAAAGTTTAGAATCGAAACTAAAATGAAAACTATGAATGTATCAAAAAGAAATTCGATTCAAAATCGAGATTTGATTTTTAATCCATGACCCCAAGAATAATTTTTAATCAAATCGTGAGGTTCCAAAAGATTTCCACCTCCAATTTATAATGTTATAAAAGATTTCTATTTCAAATAAAAGTTGTTCTTTTTAACTTTATATTCATCAAAAAAAGAATCCTGAAGAAATTTTTTTTTTTTTTGGATGGTTTTTAACATTGATAATACTAAGAAATGTTTCTTGAGCAGCAAATCAGCATATTACAATGATTTCTGAAGGATCATGTGACCCTGAACACTGGAATAATGATGCTGAAAATTCAGCTTTGCATCACAGGAATAAATCAAAAATTTAAATAAATTCAAACAGAAAACAGTTCATATCAAGAAACATAAATTTTCACAATATTACTGTATTTTTGATCAAATAAATGTTGCCTCGGTGAGCATAAGAGACATTTCAATAATATGACCCCAAACTTTTAAACGGTACTGTATTTGCTGCTGAAGTGACTGAGTGGAAATTCTTCTTGCACTATTCTAGAGTATCTGTACCAGGTAATGAAGTTCAACAAATGCCCCATCCCTGAGGAGGTAACGTCACACAGCTCACCTGAAAAGCAAACAAATCTAACACACACACAAACAATATAATGTGATTTACACTTTTCTAAGAAACCTTTGTACATTTAACACTCCCAAATTCCTTCAGGGTCTTTACATGATCCGCTTCCACTCCTTCTACCCCTGGCACTCAAACGGAGACTACATGCACTTATGCAATGAGAAAGACCTCCAGATGCTTCCCTGGGTCAAAGAGTTTAAGTATGTTCAGTTTCTCATCTGTGATTCCATTTTATCAGTTGTGTGATCCACATATCGAAGATCTGACCTCACGCTGTGAGTTTCTAGAGGTAGATCAATAACATGCATCTGTTTGTCTTTCCTCTGACAGCAAGTTTGATTTGTATACCAAGAGCACTGACCTTCCGGACGTGGAGAGTCTGAGGCCGTATTATCAGGCTCTCATTGATAAGTATTGCCCTGGTGTATTGCAGTGGTGAACTTGTACCATAATTCTACATAATTCTAGAGACTGAATATCATTCTGACTGAAGGGTGGACTCTTTTGACTTCCGCCAACTAGCAACCACACATGACACCATGGAAGTTTCTTCAGAAAATGTCAAATAAATCAATTATTATACATTTGCTTTACCAACAACATGAAACAAAGAAGAACTAATTATTAACATCCTATTATCTTATGTATTCATTGTTATTACTATATTATAATTAATCATGTATTCATATAGATTTAAGATAAAAATGTAAATTGTGAGGCTGTATTTCTTTGGAAATAATGGTACTTGTGCCAGTGTATATTTTTCTGAGTTTATTAAATATATTACAAAGCATTAAAGCAGAGTGTTTTGTGTGTGTGTGCGCGCGCATGTGTGTGTGTGCGCGCATCTTCAATCATATTAACTATAATCATGTATTCATAAAATTTGAAGATAACATTTTTATTGTGAGGCTGTATTTCTTTGGAAATAACGGCACTTGTGCCAGTGTATATTTTTCAAAGTTTATTAAATATATTACAAAACAGTAAAGCCGAGTGTTTTTTGTGTGTGTGTGTGTGTGTGTGTGTGTGTGTGCGCATCTTCAGTCATATTAACCATAAACATGCATTATTTTGACGACATCAAAGTGGAAAAAAAATAAAAAGCAATGTCACGAACACAATACACAAATCTAAGGCCATAACCAGTTACAGTCCGATAAACAATTTCAGGTCATATAACACCAAAAATACAAGATAACAGTCTAAGGGAAAAAAATATTTAAGCATCTCATTTGGTATACCATAAGGCACAGCACATACTGGGCTTCATTCATAATACATGAGCAGAATAAAGGAATGTCTGTGCAAATAGTTCATAACAGTGCTGGTTGGCATTTGGATGCATTCAATTCAGTGCAAGAATGCTTTTACAAACACAAATTCCGCTCTTCCGTTTAATGAGGCCCAGTATGTGCATTTGAATGTACAGTTTGCTTGATTTTTTTGTTATTTTTAGGTCTCATGGTAGAAGACATTCTGGGTTTTACTTAACATGATATCATGTAGGGTGTAGGCAGTTAGTGCACACTGGGGGAAACAATAACTTACCTTGTTTTGCATTTACCGATCAGACCAACAACAAAAATCCCTCATTTTGCTGTGTGGTCCTCCTATCAGGATTAGTTTAACTAAACGTGCAGGAAAATCCAGGACACTACTGGTCTGGGATACATGAAAGCTTCACTACTCTGTCTACATCTCTCAAAATGCCTGTGAAAACAGAGAAATATCAATGTTTTGGCACAATGAAGGTGTAAATGCTGATGTTTTGGGGTAGATGCCATTACCCTGAGCTGGTATTAAAAAGTCCAGAGTTTCATTTAAAGCCACAGGAGATCATTTGAAAAAAACTTCACTTTCTTTTCCTAAGGCTGTCCTCTTCAGTTTCCTCTGCACTCACTTCCTCTTCAATTTCTCCTTCCTGTTCCTGTTCCTCTTCACTTGTTGCATCTTTCTCCTGCTCCTTTCCATCTTCCTCTGCATCATCTTTTGTAACCTCCTCTTTCTCCTCCTCCTCCTCGTGTTTCTTCTCGTTTTTTTCCGCCACATTGAAGCATGTCCGTCCCGCGGCCTGTTTGTCCGTGTGTTGGTTCTGGAGCGATTCGTGTTGGCGATGATGTGCACGTGACCGCAGAGAGTTGAGGAGACACACGGTCGCTGCAGAGCTGAAGAGAGTCCACAGCAGAAGATGAGGTGGCATCTCACGGGCATGTTCACCAACATATCGCAATAACCGCGGCAGCCAAGCATTCGAGCTGCGCTTCAGAGGAGCCTTATCCTGATGGGAAAAAATGGGAAGAGGGTCTCGACCAGATCAAGAAATGGTATTTAAAATTGTTAAACCTCCATTAACTCTTTCCCCACCATTGACAAGATTTTCCATCATTTATGACACAGATTGACGCATTTTTCCCCGGCAATCCATGATTTCACTGTAATACGTTAGGGGGTGCTATTATGCATCTTCTGAAAGAGTACAGATGCTCCAAATCCAAAAACAAGTGAAAAAGAAGCAGAAACAAGCAATAGAAGATTGCTTACAAACATGTAAGCTAACTCAATCAAACATTCAACAGCATATGAATGAAAACTGCCTAATGTTACTGGAAGAAATGTCAACCCAGGAAGAGGTATAGGCCTGTGCAAGCTTTATAGACATAGGCTGTTTCTCAAAACCAAGAATGCAAAGAACGGACTTGTGTTCTCACGCTCTTGCTAGTTGTTCTTGGAAGAATGAACTCACAAGGTGACGAGCACACAGAACACTGCTGACAGTTTGAGACGATGTGTTCTTGCGCAATAATACCCCCGCACAGACGCCGTCTGCAGTACCGAAACATAACGCGATTTAAATAGCGGTTTAAACGGGTTAAATAACGGGTTTAAATAACCCAAACATAACTCCTTCCTCGAATGCTGGGATATTTCTGCCGTCAAGTTCACACAAATTACCAACCTATGCATCCTCGGTAAAATGGGCGTGTCAAGAACACTTCCGGAATTTTTAACCGTTCTTACCAAAATGCAAACTTGTGTATTGGGACAGTACTTGGGCAGCGAATGATGACGTTTCACAAGTTCACAAGAACACAAGTACAGACAAGAACGCATATTGAGAAACGGCCATTATCTACTCGATCTATGTTTTGATCATCATCTTTGAGAAAAAACACAATTTTATCAGCTTTAGTTTTTTTTTTCAAAATGTTGCTTTTATTATGAAACGTTTTTTTTGGTTTTTTTGCAGAGGTTCTGTTCTTTCTTTTGATATATTGTATGTTCAGAAATTCATACAACAAAATATATCTCTACAAAAATAACAGACACGAAGTGTCTCTTGATGTCAACTATAAAAGATGTCTCTAAGCTTTCTATAAGCTCAATGAAAATTAGTGCTGCACAATTTAGAACAATAAAATAAAATGTGGTCTTTCTGATAAAAATTGCTGTAAATATGACTGTTCAATATGGCTGTAATAATAACAACTTTACTATTACTATAATTACTATTATTATTTTTCTTAAATACTCAATTTCTTTATTTTACAGTGAAATATTACAACCGTTTCATTTTTTATTTTGTTGGCAACAGGCTGTAGACGTTCCTTCATATGTGCAAACATTCCTTCATGTGTGTAAACGAACATAGTACTGCACTTCACTCTGTAACATATTTATGCATATATTTATTTATTAACAATTTGATAATTAAACTAAGTCATATCGAGTTTTCCGTTTTATTTGGATTAATCGTGCAGCTCTAAAAAACTTCTTAAAAAAACTACTCTTCAGATAACAGACAGTGAACTTTAGGTCTGTTTGATGTTCCCCTGTGAGGTTATGGTTGAAATCAATGTTCAAAATTTGTCCTGATTCAGACTCGTTTCTTACCTTCAAACCATGTTGAACCAGCATCTGTTCAAGGTAAGAGTCACCAAGGTGCACTATAGGATAGAACTCTTCCACATACACCCGTCTCCACCATCGCTGCGGATATGAACTAAACACAGACAAACACATCTATTAAGACCTTAAAAGTCATAAAGGAAACACTTTCAATGAGGCTAACATTGAACATCAACAAAAGGTCAAGCATTGTGTTTTGCAAGATAATAAAAATGTAATTTTTAACATGCATTGACAATTTATTGCAAGTGGCATTGTGGGAATTTGCATGTGCTCACCCGTCCGCTTTCGGCTCGCTGAACCAGTATTTGTAGCGGTGAGCTCTAAGATACACAGGAGGCTGTTTGCTGAACGGATACTGAGACTCATCTGTCTGAATGAGTTTGACCACTGCACAACACACACACAGAACAGTATAATACAAAACACTGAATTCAGCACTGCATCTTGCTCAGACTGATGCACTGGATGCCTTTAAATCTCACACATGCACAGACAAATCATCCTTACCATCGCGTTTGCCCTGCAGGAGTCTGTGCAGGAGGCTGCTGAACCAGGGGCTCTGTGTCTGCGGCCCCAGAGCAGCAAACCACATCTGCCAGTCCAGCCTGGGCTGGTGCGGAGCCACCACAGGGGGCGCTGCGCTCATGTTCCCCGGCTTATACATGAACTCGATCTCCTGCAATAATTAATAATAATTTTAAATAAAAAAAATGTAGATCAACAATTGTTTTGGATTCAGAATTGGATCATGAGGTGCCTAAAGATTCCCACCCCTAAATGGAACATTTATTTTTGCAAGTTTGAGGCTGCCTGTCACACAGAACTTCACCTTTAAGATCCGGGTTAGATTCAATGTGTGAACCTACCAACAACTTTTTAATTACAAGCCCTTATTTCATTTTTTGTAAAGTCCATTCTTCAAATACAAATCAGTGCTGTAATTCAGACACTATGCATTTCCTGAAATACTTGTAAACTGACCGTCCATGTGTTGCGATCCATGCTGCCCTCAATGACCACCTCTGGACGACCTCCGACCCCGGTCATTCTTCGGAACAACCCGTATGAGTTGACCAGCTGGTAACGGTCAGTCACTTCAAACGCTGTCCGGATCCCAGGCCAAAGTTTACTGTTGGTATCATACTCAAAGTAGGTGTAGGGAACCTGCACACATACTTCATTATTAGCCTCATTATTTTTACATAACTTAAAGGGACAGTGCACTATATCTGAAGTACACAAGTTCTTATGTGTATTATGAATGTCAGAATGAGATTTTGATAGAAAAGTGCAGAAGGCACTTTTGATTTTTGGTTATAAATCACTTATTTTATTCAACTCCTCACAAAAGCTATCAGACTCTTTGATAAGGCTTGAAATATATATTAATGTGTGTGCGTGCGTGCGTGCGTGCGTGCGTGCGTGTGTGTGTTTGTGTGTGTGCGCGTGCGCTTGTACAACTATTTTTGTGAGGACCAGTTTGAGTTTTAGACCATTGGAGTGAGGACAAAGCGAGTAAAGTGAGGACATTTTGGCCGGTCCTCACTTTCAGAGACCCCTTTAAAGGCCTGTTTGAGGGTCAAGACTTGGTTTTAGGAATAAGGTTATAATTAGGTTAAGGGTAGGTTTAGGGTTCGGGTTCGGGTTAGGCACTTAGTTGTGATGGGTAAGGTAAGGGTAAGCGGCTAGAGATTGCATTGTGTCAATGAATGTCCTCATAAAGATAGATGTGTGAGTGTGTGTGTTTGTGTGTGTGTTCAATGCTGGCAAAATGAAAATTATTTTCAAAAGTCTCTATTAAAAAACCTTCAAATTATGTATGATTTGTTGAAATCGGATCAAAAATGACTGAGCTACACCTGTTTGAAGTCGATAGAGTCAACAAAGTAAATTGAGAAAAAATTCTGAAGGTTCCAAAACAAAAATCACCTATCAACCATACCTTAAAATCCCTGTAATAACACCAAATTTGGCACACACCAAGTCAAAAACAAAATATCTATAGGAAAAATATATATTAAACTTTTTTTTTTCTTCATAATACCACAATTGTTTGATTAACATCCATGAAACAGACAGCCTATATAAAGACCTACTGTAGCGCACAAGATGTTTTTCCCCAACAGTTAACCAAACGTTCTCTTACGAGAGGTACTCTCGTACTGCGTAAATCTTACGCTAGGGGAAAACCTCTTTTCCGCGAGATACTGAAGCCAAAAATTATCCTTAATTTTGAAATAATGTAAAACGCGTTGCGGCAGCATGCAGACACAGGCGAGACGGCTTGTGCGCCTATTGGCTGCCCTGCGGCAACTGCAGCAGCCTATCGATAAGGCCCACTCGTGATGTCAGCTCCAATGGGGGCGCTTCGCGCCCAATACGTCACGTCCCGCCAGAATGGGCGTGGTCTAGGGCTATAAACATAGCTTCGAGAGGCTAGCTCACTGATTTTTCATCTCTTCAGCGAAGCTCTCGCATCGCTGGATCCGGAGAGAAGCCGCGCCGTTTGAAGAAGCCTTTCAGCGGGACGAGTCGACACTCTGAAGCCGCTGGCCGCGCCGCCTTCAGTCGCCTTCCTGCTGCGCTATCCGGCGTTATATCCTTTCTCTGCTACTGTGTTTTGTGTATGTGTGTGTGCTCGCCGCCGCGACACACACTCTCATTGCACTAAAAGAGCCGGGCGTCTTTTTCAAGACGCCCCTTTCCTGAGGATCACGCAGCTCTCGCGCTCGCGCTCGCTGACGGCGACCGCCCTCACTGCGAGCCAGTTACTGCCTATGGTGACTCTGAGGACTCACCTGGCATCCTTCTCCGAGACTGCTCCTCCGCCCCCCCCAACCCGCAAAGCTCGCCGGTGCGCCCGCTTGCCTTGCCTGCTTGGGGGACGATACCTGCTCTCCCTCTGTTCGAGCCGCGCAAACCGCGCCGTTCACAGGGGATGTCAGGAGCGGACGGTCACGGGGCTAGCTTTCTCTCTCCCTCTGTTCGAGCCGCGCAAACTGCGCCGTTCACAAGGGAGGCTGGAAGCGGACGATCGGGGTTAGTTTTTCTTTACGTTACAAGAAAGCTACCCTGCCCTTGCGCCCCATTCACGCGTCACTCACCGGCGAAAAGAGAACTCAGTTCCCTGATTAGGCGACTGGAAATATCAATATTGCAGCAAACGAGCCTGTTGTAACACGCACGCTTGCAAGCAAACGCCGAAGAAAACATGTTGACGCTCTCTTATATGCTCATGCATCTATAAACCTTTGTGTTCCCCCCTGTGGCTCAGTGGCGGAATCTTAGGTTTTTCGCACGAGAGACCGGGGTTCGAATCCCGGTCTAACGGCAGATATATTATGCCGCCAATGCTTCGCTCTGTCAGTTCCCTGAAAGGCGACTGCAGATGTGCATTTTGCAGCCAACGAGCGTGCTGTACAACCCGCTCGCCTGCACCCAAACACCGTTTCTATGGTTCCCGTGCGTCACTGGCGAAAGGAGAAAAGGGTGTTTTTAGCCCCGCTGCGGCCGGGCCGACCTCCACTCCTGACACATTTCTCATTCCCCTCTTAAGTTCAGGTGACTGGAAATGTCAATATTGCAGTGAGCGAGCCTGTTGTTTTGCACGCACGCCTGCAAACAAACGCCAGCATGTTGACGTTCTTTGATAATACTCGCGCTACTGAATGTCTATGTGTCTTCCTCTGTGGTCCAGTGGTAGATCATCAGATTTTCGCGCGAGAGACCCGCGATCGAATCCCGGGTCTACCGGCAAAACACATTTTTTGCCGTCAATTCTCGCTCTGGCAGTTCCCTGAAAAGGCGACTGCAGATGTGTATTTTGCAGCCAACGAGCGCGTGGTACAACCCGTTCGCCTGCACCCAAACTCTGTTTCTATGGTTTCCGCCTCTGAAGTTCAGACGACTGGAAATGTCAATATTGCAGTGAACAAGCCTGCTGTAATACACGCACGCCTGCAAACAAACGCCAGCATGTTGACGCTCTCTGTTTCTATGGCAACTTCTCGCTCGTTCAGTTCCAGTAAATGCGACTGTTCCAGTGTATTCTGCAGTAAACAAGTCGGCGAAACAGCCCGCTTGCCTGCACACAAACGCCGCTTTTACGGCTACCCAGATAAATCCCATAAGAGTGTATTTTCTGGTGTCCCGGCCACGGCCGATGGTGTTACGAATGTAGACGAAATTCCTACACACAAACACAGCCCGTCACACAGGGCTTGCGCACATGAAATCGACCCAGGTCGATTGCACATTAAACGTGGTAAATGTGCCCACTGCCCAGTGCCCACAAACACTACGTTCCGCATATCTCAAGGTTTCTGTAAAAACAAAACCAACGTGCATTCGCTCTGCTCAGGCGGACAAGGCTCTCAGTGTTGTAAATGTGCCCGCTATCCCGCGCCCACATTCACACATAGACATGACAGGTCCTACGGGACTCGCCCAGCCCTCCCCTCTCGGTTGACCACCGCAAAGGAGTCGAGCGCGGGCAATCTGCCCGCTGTTATCAGCGCGCCCCCTGCCTCGAAGCGCGACGCTTATGTTACAGCACACCAAAGCCCCTCTGTTGCTGAGCGACCAGAGCGCGCTCCGCATTCAGCCCCTAGCCATTCGTGCAGATGCATGGGCAAGGCTACCCGGGGGTTTTGAAGTGGGTGCTAGACATTATAGAAAGAGGCTATTCGCTACAGTTTCGCCGACGCCCTCGCCGCTATGTGACGCGCGTCGAAGCTACGGTAAAAACAGAAGTAGCACCACCTACTTCGAGCCGAAATTTTTAAACTGTTGAGCAAAGGGGCCATAGAGCCTTTATCTCAAGCTCAGAGTGAAGGAGGGCTATACAGCAGATACTTCCTGGTACTGAAAAAAGACGGGGGTCTCAGACCCATACTAGATCTAAGGCAACTGAACAGAGTGCTTGCGAAGCAACAGTTCAGAATGCTCACGACCAGAAAAACCCTCACGCAGATTCGCCGAGGAGATTGGTTTGTGTCAATAGATCTGAAAGACGCATATTTTCAAATACAAATAGCGTCACGTCACAGGCGACGTTTGAGATTCGCCTTCGAGGGCCAGGCATATCAGTGCTCAGTCCTACCGTTCGGCTTGTCTCTAGCCGCTCGCACCCCTCAGACTACAGGGCATGCGAGTATTGAACTACTTGGACGATTGGCTGATTCTAGCTCAATCTCACTCGGTGCTCATAGAGCACAGGACCATTTTGCTCGATCACCTCGAGAATCTGGGTCAATTGGGCGAAGAGTTCTCTGTCTCCCAGACAGATAATATCTTTTCTGGGCACAGAACTGGACTCGCTGTCTATGATAGCGCGACTGTCACCAGAGCGCGTACTAGACATTCAGCGCGCAGCGAGCTCTTTCCGCTGCGGCGCATCTGTCCCGCTCAAGAAATTTCAGAGGATGCTAGGTCTCATGGCCTCAGCATCATCAGTACTTCAGCTGGGCTTGCTTTGCATGCGCCCGCTACAGTTCTGGCTGAAAGCGCGAGTACCGCGCCGAGCGTGGGCTTCCGGTCTGCTTCGTCTCAAGGTCAATCAGAAATGCATCGCAGCTCTGAAACCTTGGAAAGCAAACGACTTGTACCAATCAGGTGTTAGCCTGGGGACTTCCTCGAGTGTGAAGGTAGTGTCTACGGACGCCTCCACCTTGGGATGGGGAGCACTGCTCAAGGGCAGACCGTTCTTCGGCCAATGGTCAGAACGGGAGAAGCTTCTACACATAAACTGCCTCGAAATGTTGGCAGTAGACAACGCACTGACGCGTTTTTGTCCCTAAATACGAGGACACCACGTCCTGGTCCGCTCGGACAACATGTCAGTGGTGTCCTACATAAATCGCCAGGGCGGCCTCAGGTCCCGAAACCTGCACAGGCTGACAGAACGCCTCCTGGTGTGTGCTCAGCGCAGCCTGCTCTCGCCGAGAGCAGCGCATGTGCCAGGGCTCCTGAACGTAGGACCGGACAGACTGTCCAGAGACAATGTTCCGACAGGCGAATGGCCTCTACACCCACAGACAGTCCAGCTGCTGTGGAAGAAATTCGGCAGAGCGGAAGTAGACCTGTTCGCGTCTCAAGAAAACGCTCACTGTCTGGAATTTTTCTCCAAGAGCAGGGACGCGCTGGCTCACGTATGGCCCCGCCGCCCGCTCTATGCCTTTCCTCCCGTCTCTCTCCTGCCTCAGGTGATAGAACGGATCAGAGAAGGATGCTCAGTGCTACTCGTAGCGCCGTTCTGGAAAAACCAACCCTGGTTCCCAGTTCTGATGCAGCTAGCAAGCACTGCCCCATGGCCAGTGCCAGTGAGGAGGGACCTCCTCTCTCAGGCCAAGGGCTCGTTTTGGCATCCGCGCCCAGAGCTGTGGTCCCTTCATGTTTGGGCCATCAACGGGTACCCGCTGACCTCCCCAAGCGGAGTGTTAAACACGATCACGCAGGCTAGAGCTCCGTCTATGCGACGTCTCTATTCCTCGAAATGGGCAGTGTTCTCCAGCTGGTGCACAGCTCGTGGCGTGTCGCCCCTAGACTGTGGGGTGACGGAGGTTCTCTCCTTCCTACAAGAGCTGTTGGACAAGGGCAGGACCCCTTCCACGCTCAAAGTGTATGTGGCGGCCATAGCAGCGTTCTCAAAAACAACGCTGGGTCAGTCAGTAGGAAGGAACGATTTAGTCATCGTCTTCCTTAGAGGAGCTAAGAGACTGAATCCTCCCAGACCTCCCTCAGTCCCTGTATGGAACCTTTCTACAGTGCTGGAAGCCATGAAAGGTGACCCATTCGAGCCTTTACAGACGATTGATCTTAAACACCTGTCTTTCAAGACAGTGTTTCTTCTGGCTCTCGCTTCAGTGAAGCGCACAGGGGACTTACACACGCTCTCAGTAAGCGCGACGTGTATGGAGTTTGGGCCTAATGACTCAAGAGTTATACTCAAACCTAAGCACGGTTATGTTCCAAAATCCCTCAACACACCGTTTAGGGCGCAGGTCATTCCCTGTCTGCCCTACCGGTCTCTGACGAGGAAGGAGACGCAAGCTTCCTTTGCCCAGTCAGAGCATTAAGAGCTTATGTGTCTCGCACGTCTGTTTTCAGACAGACAGAGCAGCTCTTTGTTTTCACTCTACGGACATTCTAAGGGACTTGCCGTGTCGAAACAGAGCCTATCCAGTTGGATAGTTGATGCTATAGCGCTGGCTTATACCTCTAAGGGCTTACAGTGCCCATTTGGAGTCAGAGCACACTCCACGAGAGGCGTGGCCTCGTCGTGGGCTTGGTCTAGTGGGATTGCCTTGCAAGATATCTGTATGGCGGCAGGCTGGGCCTCCCCGTCTACATTTATAAGGTTTTATAACCTAGAGGTTCCCGCCTTGCAGGCTAAGCTGCTTTCGGTCTAAAATCGGTACTGTCTGCCCTGATGTGTTCGGGCCAGAATACTGAAACTGCTTGAGCAAATGCTCGCTGTTGGATCGCGCAGCTCTATGGGCAGTGTGTAAGACCCACTATATTCGTCAGTCCAGGCCGGGGGTCGCCCTGACTGTACGACACATCATCAGTATAACTGCTCCTTATAAGATGTTATATTATTACAGGAATGATGCTATTCTAGCCACTCTTTCCTGGGCTCTCTGTGAGTCCCTTATGATCATGTACTATATGAGCCCGGGCACTTGCCCTTGGGACTTTGGTGCTGGATCTTAGCATGCACAGCGTTTTACACTGTTTCCCCTAGCGTAAGATTTACGCAGTACGAGAGTACCTCTCGTAAGAGAACGTACTCGGTTACTAACGTAACCTCGGTTCTCTCTAGAGAGGAAACGAGTACTGCGTATCTTGCCGTGCCTGCACACGCTCTGGTTCGCTTCGGCGATGAAAAACCAGTGAGCTAGCCTCTCGAAGCTATGTTTATAGCCCTAGACCACGCCCATTCTGGCGGGACGTGACGTATTGGGCGCGAAGCGCCCCCATTGGAGCTGACGTCACGAGTGGGCCTTATCGATAGGCTGCTGCAGTTGCCGCAGGGCAGCCAATAGGCGCACAAGCCGTCTCGCCTGTGTCTGCATGCTGCCGCAACGCGTTTTACATTATTTCAAAATTAAGGATAATTTTTGGCTTCAGTATCTCGCGGAAAAGAGGTTTTCCCCTAGCGTAAGATTTACGCAGTACTCGTTTCCTCTCTAGAGAGAACCGAGGTTACGTTAGTAACCGAGTACGTTCACATAAGACATAACAGATAATGTTTGCTTGGAAACCAAGATATTTTGAAATACTGTAATTCTATGCATGAGTGTATATCGGGATCGCACGTTGTCTGAGGTGTCTTTGTGCACACACATTGAATCTGTCAGTCAGCACGAATAAGATCGTTCTGTTTACATCAGCATGAGTCTGAAAATCACATTTCATTGGTTCAGACTCATGCCATCGAGAAATCGCTATGAATATTCACAAAGTTGGAATACTGCGCTTTACAACGATACCAAACTTGTGCTCGAGAAGCGAGCAGAGAAAAAGGTACTCCTCTCATAAAACTTACAAATAAAGATACTTTTAGATGTTTAATTGCTATTTGGAGCATTTAGATCGCTAGACGAAGGCTTCATGAACTCATTTTTGCGAAAACCTCAAATTCGACCAAAATTGACATATTTCACTTGCCTGTAGGTCATAAGCAACCCATGCACATTCAGACTCATTTTGCCAGCACGGGTCACAAATATAAATCTAAAAAAACATTTTTAGTTAGTTGCCAAGGTAAAATTTCAAATTTTCCTTTAGTGTAAGTGGAAATATTAAAATGACTAAAAGTATATTGTCTATAAAATATTAAAAACTAAATAGACATTTAAAAAACTAAACCCAACAGTAAATTTAAAAAAATATTAAAAACTAAATAGACATTTAAAAAACGAATAAAAAAAACTTAAACTAAACTGGAAACCATAAAACTTAATAATAAATACTATCATACTATATAATGATACTAAAATAACACTGACAGGAAGTTTACTAACCAGACTGATGGTAAACATTGAGACAGCAGCCGCAGCCATCACTGCCCACTGGGTTGTGCTCCAGAGACGCCACAACACACCCCTCACACAAGCACATCTGGAACATATGCACACCCACAAGCAATCAAAAACATTTGTTCTACCAGAACGCCATCTAATGGACATACTGAGCCAACAAACCATAGGTGAACTATCCCGTAACACTCACTTAAACATAGCAGTGATGATCTCCCACGCGAGAGACAGCACACCAATCCAGATACTGGGCACCGTGACAGTCTTCAGAAAGCCATTGAACTCAAAATAAGTAAAGGCTGAGAAACAGGAACACAAAGAGAGATAAATCACATTGAACGATAACTGACCTCAATGACACATCGTTGAGAGCTTCACCTGTTTTGGAGGACACGCTTTTCTTTTCCCAGTCCACCTTCAGGTCAAAGTACTGGACTGTCCAGTAGCCAAGCAGGGCGTATACACTGACCTCTAACATTACAGCCATTCCAGAGAATAGAGTCTGTAACGATGCTGAAAAAATACAAAAACATGGACGTCTGGACCTGGTTTTAACATCTTTTCCTAACAAGGTACAACATACATTGCCATCTTAATGTAATATTTACAGCCTCACTGAAAACAGTTTCCACAAATATATATATATATATATATAATGTATATTAAATAAGAGCAGCAAATCAGCATATGAATTCTGAAGAATCATGTGACACTGAAGACTGGAGTAATGATGCTGAAACAGAATAAATTACATTTAAAATGTATTCAAACAGCAGTTACTGTAATAATTCACACTATTACTGTTTTTACTGTATTTTTGATCAAATAAATGCAGCTTCGGTGAGCATAAGAGCTCAATGTTAGTGTAATGTAAGTTTGTCCATACTCCTTTCTGTCTTCAGCGTGGGTCTGCGGAGCCAGAAGTTTACATGTTGGTCATCCAGCAGTGACAGGCACAGGGTGATAGTGAGAATATTAAAGAAGTTATAATTCCCAGACAGGATGATTAACACCTGAAGCAGGACCTGTAACACAAAGTCGTCACTAGGGATGGGTATCGTTAAGGTTTTAACGGTATTACTACTCTTACCGATACTCCTTATCGATCCGGTACTTTAACGGTATTCTTATCGGTTCTTTTCGTTATTTTAAAAAAAAGGGGGGAAATTATTTAGAACATAATTAATATTGCTTTATATTCTGAAATGTTAAATATATATAAAAGCAATGCTTTAACAAAACAAATAAAACATGTATGTTATGTAGAAGGGTGCAGGTTTTTGTGTTTTATATACAGAAGACATAGGACACCAAAAACAAAGTACAAACACATGGTCAAAAAAAAAAAAAAGTATACAATAAAACAAATATACAAATTATATACCCAGTGCTTTAATTTCAGTAATGTCTTCTGAGATTACTGTTCAGGAGTAATATGGGCTAAAAAGACATCTAATAAAGTTAGATGTAAAATAACACTGCATAGTTTATCATAGATAGATTAAAGCTTATAAAAGCCAAAATTATTAATTCAAGAGCTGCGCTGATTTTCTCTTTGCCTTTTGTTGTTTGATTCACATTAATGGAGCAATCGTCAGCAGGTTTATTAGACTGCTGCCTCTTTAAGACCAAATGCAGATCTAATCATTATTACGCATCATATTTTCTCAAAACTATTTACGCCCATTTAAGACATAAACTGTAGTTAAGTGAATAAACTGTTTACGTGAATCTCCAAGAAGGCCATTTTGACATATTTGTGTGTAAATTTGATCGGTTAGATGCGCACACGAAGCCCAAAATATACGTTGCTGCTTGTCTCGTTGCGGTGTGTTTCGGAGCGCGCGCCGCCTTTGGAACAGCGTCTATTGCGTCAATTTTGGTACTTTTAATAGCCTTTTATTATCAAACGTGTCCCGCAGTTTAGCATCAGTATAGACTATATTTTACAACAATCACGATCGTGCAGATTCTGACGTTACGTTTGGGTTTTAGGGAGAAATGACAGCGCACCGCTGTGAAGGGAAGGAAGTTGCGCTGGAGAGAATGTGGCTTTAGTTTTTAATGGTTATACCTCAAATATCATCTTTTTTTATAATCATTGGAAGCCAAAATCTAAATCTAAAATAAAAATTGTTTAATATCAAACATCTAAAGTGTAACCGTTTGAATGTTTAGTTCTGTCCTCATCGTCTCTCATTAAGCGGGGCTGTTGTGTTGCGCGCGCCGTGGCTCCGCGTGAAATATCGCTCTCTCTCTCACACACACACTCTCTCTCTTTAGCAAAAATGCATCACAGACAATAATGGTTCAATATTATTATATATAGAAGTGGCTGGCGAGATTAAATTAGCAAGATAATAATTTCTTAATAGCAATAATAAATGGCACGTGTACTTTATTAATTTCTCCAGTACCGACAGCAGAACCGATAACGTCCGAGCTTATCGATCCAGCGGTCTTTCACAATTCAGCACCGGGGCCCGTTTAATACCGGGTTTCGGTACCCATCCCTAGTCGTCACAATAATGCACAAACTCGTAGCAGCTTCTCCATTTCTGATCACACACATGCATACACACTCACCTGCATGTAGAAGGCGGCGAGTCGGTGTCTTCGTATGGGGCTGAAGAACAGGAAAGGAACAGCCATCTCGATAACATAGGTACCCACCACACTGAGTTTCTGGAACCACACTGGCAGCTGATGAGCAAACCAGGCCAGCTGGGTTGGTATACACTGGGTCTCATAGTGATAGGTCAAAGCTGATGAGAGAACAACAGAACACGTGCCTCCATTACTCAAGCCCCTAAACCTCACTCCCATCTGGGTCACGCCACCAATGTACCCCTCCGGTCCTACCCGCCCCGCTCTGTTTGGGCCTCAAACCCAGGTCGCCAGCATGGGAGGCAGGCACGCTAACAAGGATGCTAAAGGCAGTCTCTAGCGCCAGTCGCTAGCACGTCTCTTAGGATCAGGGGAGTGAGGTTTACCTGCATAGCTCTCACTAGCTGTGAAACTCCGTGACATTAATATTTTGAATCTGTTTTTCAATCTATTTTTATATTGTCCATTTAAATTTTTTTTAAACCTTTTTTTTAAAAATAATTGTTGCGTTTTTGTAATGTAATTCAAGTAATGCAAAGACCGTTTTTCCACAACTTGGTACTTCAAAACGTCTTGTAATCCTCAGAGGCATCTCTTGCCTTTTTGTTGCTGGAGTAATCCTGTGTTTGTGTCTGTCTCGTATTTACTACTACATGACAGGCGCAAATCAGTGGGCGGGGCTAAAGAGGCAAAGATGTAGAAGTAGGCGTTGATCTTCTGCAGAGGCGGTCTTTTGTCACACTGTTATATCATAATGTAACAAAATCCAAAATGAGTATTTTAGGGTAGCTTGGTTTCAATAAAAGTTGTTTTGGGACTAACGAGGAAGTTTTGAGTTCTAAAACTAACAGGATATTTTTTTTATAGTACAATGACCTCTTAAATCAAAAGATCAAGGAAAATGTTATTTCTCAATTCATGAGCCCTTTAATTCTTAACAGTTCAATAAAATAATGAGTTAGAACAAACCATAGCTTTTGCTTCTAATTCATTGGTCAACTTGAGAGCACTGCATTGTGGGACACTGTATCTCATGTGAGGCACCATTCTGATTATATTCTGAAACTTCCAGTAGCAACACAAAAACATGAAGGCACAAATACAAATATATTCTACAGTTCCTCACCTGTCAGGCCCCACCAAGTGGGGCAGCGGCTGGTCAGTTTGACGACACCTGACGCAAACATCAGCCGAAACAACAGCCAGCGCACCAGCCAGAAAGTCACATTATCATGGAGGCACACTTTTGAAGACCAGGGCATTTTCATGGGAGCGACGAGAATAGCCAAGAAGCCTGTCTCCAACAAGAGGTTATCCCTGAGAACAAGATAGAGAAAAGGATAGAGACATGTTTGACACGTATCCAAATTCTGATGTGCTGCTAAGGTCATTTCACATGTGTTATGAAAGCAGATCAACAGATGTGACTACAATAAATAATACTCTCAAGGTCAAGATTTCAAGGCTGTACACAGAGTTAAACAATGCCAAAGACTGTTACATAACAGATACAATTTAAGGAACAAGAACTTTTGTGACTCAATATAACATCAAGTGGTGTACAAGCAACAAACACTGACAAAAAGTCTCATACTCACCACTGAAAGTATAAGAATACCTGGCCCACCTAAAAACAACAAGCACATTTCAGTACTTTATACTTTACCTTCTAAAAGGAATTATTTTTATCCTTAATAAGTAGTATTCGTGACTGATATGGGAAATTTGCTGTTGTTAAATTGTATTATATTTATATAATAGCATTATATCAGCCATAGGTCACCCTGTTCTCTATACATCACATCACCCATTGAAAAACCCATATTGGTCAGACAGTATTACCTGGTAGAGAGACAGATAGAGTATCCAGAGCACCAGGAAAACTCTGCAATCTCTGAGCGGCGGTAAAGCCAGAGTCATTAAACTGAGCAGAGCTCCGGTCAGACTGAACAGCTCCATGCACTGCTGCGTGTCCAAACCCAGACGAGGACCAAACCACAGCAGGGTGGGAGAATCCTTCAGCTGCTCCACAAGACTCTTACCAGACACTCGCAGATGCCACCGTGCTGGCAGCAATCCCTCATTTCCATACAGACCTAAAGAAAGAGAGCGTTCACATGGTCATAATTGCCGCAGAATCTGAAGTGTACTTTTAGTTTAGTTGTTTTTTCGTTTGTTTTTTCAGAAT
Source organism: Leuciscus leuciscus (assembly GCF_965113295.1). NCBI lineage: Eukaryota > Metazoa > Chordata > Actinopteri > Cypriniformes > Leuciscidae > Leuciscus > Leuciscus leuciscus. Next base: position 27,366,468 of record NC_138734.1, read on the forward strand.
CCTAATTTTCAGGTTTAAATTACAAAAACAATTTTGTGCAATGCATATCCTTTTGAGTGAAAGTATGGCTGTAATAGTCAGACTTCAGGACAGGCATCAACATGCTTATTTGAGATGTTTTCTGCACAAACAATTCGACCAGACCCATGATGGGCCCTTTAAAATATTTTCATCTCTACTGTGCAAAAGCATTGGAATAAACAACCTGGAGATTTGAACAAACTATTACCTAATGTAATAGATTAGTATGTTTATTAAAAATGCATGCCTAAAATACTTTTATTGCGTCACAGATAAACTCTTAGTTTAATGCATGCAAGTTGAACTAAAAATCTTCTCAAACTCACCTGGAATCTGCACGTAAAGAGACGCAAAGGCAAACAAATAAATAGCAGAAAGGCACCACAGGAACATGTGCCTCGGCAGTCTTATATCTCCCATTTTTTGTATAACAAACTCCTAAAGGAAACAGTTGGGGTAACGTTAGGAATCTCCTCAAGATGGAGATCAGGAAGGTTTGAATGCAGAGGACTGACTGAGCGACACGTCTGACACTGCACAGGAAAACAGAAGCGCGCTGGCTGTTTTGCCAACGAATCCTACTATGGCGAAGATTTAGCTTATGAATATTAAGTACGTCACGCTCGGGGAAGTCCAATTGATTGGCTGACAGGTATAAGATAGTAAATTGACGTTACAGGACTGGCGAATTAAAGGGATAGTTCCCCCAAAAATAAAAATTCTGTCATTCATTATTTACTCAACCTGATAGATGTCGTTCCTAACCCGTAAGACTTGAGCACCTGCCCCTTTGCCCCTTGGTGCCCAAAGTGCCCTTTTGTCAAAGCAAAATGTCCTCAATTTTTTTTTGTAATTAAAGGCCCTTTTGTGAATGCCTGCCCATGCCAAATCTAAATATTAGTCAAATGTATCAATAATAATTTAGCCGTAAATAAAATGACCCACATGATGACCTTTCACCTGACGACGACGACCTCATTCGACCGGGACGATTGCTCATCACGCCCTATTTTTTTTTTTTTTACAGTCTATGATCACGCCGCACGCGTATTTTTTAATTACCAGAAGATATCTTCAACACCGCGGCAGCTAGTAAGTGGTGTTTCATTCTCAGCGAAGTGATTTTGATGTTTATTTACTTATTATTATTATTTTACAAGAACGATGTGAAGAGAGCATGCAGATGTTGTTTATATTGCTGTGTGTAGCCTGTAGAAGTAACGTTAGCTTGCTGTTTGAGGGAGAAAAGTTTCACAGGCGTCGAGGGGTCTGCTCTTTTTTTATGTTATTTGACTAACCTATTATTATTATTACAGTATTTATTTATTTTTTAAAACGTAGAGTGCCTTAAAAATACTGATAAGGCTTATAATGATTTTCTCATTCTCTGAATTATCATTATAAAAATAAAACAATTCAGAACAGGATTAAAATATAATTATATTTTAAATATGACAACAACAACAAAAAAATCTACAATAGCAACAGTAGTGTTTACAACAGCAAGACTACTTTAACCTGTAAACTCAATAATATCTCTCTGGAAGTATATTTAAAAATATCAATGTCAATATAAAATGAAAAATATTCCTGACCTGACATCAAAGTGCAGTGTGAAGGAGATGTAAACCTAGTAGATTTCAGGAAAAGGTATGAAATGTCATTTTGTGTTTGTGTTTGTGTTTGTGTGTGTGTTCTGCAGTGCAAATATGCCTTGCGAGAGAGAGGATAAAAAAAAAGAAGAATAAAAAAAAAGGAGCTGCTTGAGACAGCAAAAGGCAGTGGATCCCTATCCAGCTGGTTTATGAAGAGCACAACAGGTAAGAATAACACATGTAGCCTATCATTTGTTTACATTGCAAAGGTGTTAAATTTTAGACAACAACAACAACTTCAACAGTAATAATAATATTAATTACTATATTCCAGTGTATCAGTTCTTTAATGTTTTGTACCAATATTTAAGGTGGACTTATTGATTAGGTGCAAGAGTAGTAGTGATGGTTAAAATAATAGATTAATGCTGAAATAGTAAATTGTGCCTTGTTCCTAGATGGACAGAAAGGGGAAAGTAATAGATCAAATGAGGAGATGGAGATAGAGGAAGAAAAAGAGGGAAATGTAGAGGGACAAGTAACAGAAAGAGAGCATGGAACAGCAAGCCAGGAGACAGAGTCTGGTGAGAAAGATGGAAATGTAGAGGCACAAGCGACAGAAACAGTGCAGAAAGAAGCAAGCCTGGAGAAAGAGGCTGGTGAGAAAAAGGGAAATGTAGAGGCACGAGCGACAGAAAGAGAGCAGGGAACAGAGAGCCAGGAGAAGGAGACAGATGCCAGAGAGAGGCTATTTTCAAACCTATTTGGACTAAAACACCCAACTGACCCTGGCCACGTCCTACAATTCAACATAAAGTACGATGAGGCCTTTATCCAAATGTGTGATAATATTGGACCCTGCCAACCAGTACTGTCATTTCCAAAGAATGTAGAGGGACGGTCATTTCAGAAGAAGTGGTATGAGAACAACCCATGGCTAGAATATTCTACTAGCACTGATGCCATGTTTTGCTTCAGCTGCTGTCTTTTTTTAAATGATGAAAAATACAAGTGTCACACTTACTGGAAAACTGGAGGATTAAATCGCTGGAGGAAGGCTTTAGAAAAAATTCAAGAGCGCTGTGCCTCAGAGGCTCACATGTGTTGTATGGTGAGGTGGAAAAATGACTGGAGGCAGGATTTGAAGTGGGTGACCTTGAGTCGCAATCTGCAAAAGACAAAGAGAGGGAGAGGAACAGAGAAGTGTTGTGTCGTCTGATTGCCATTACTCTTTTCCTGCCAAGACAGGGCATGTCTTTCAGGGGAAATGATGAAACTTCATCAAGCCAAAATCGAGGGAATTTCTTAGAGTTAGTGGAGTTGTTCAGCAAGTATGACAGTGTAATTAAATTACACCTTAATGCAGTAAAAGAGAAGCAGGGAACCCAAAAAAGACCTCTTGTCTCGCTCCTCTCGAACAGAACCCAGAATGACTTGTCTTAATCAAAGCTTTGGCCATATCAGTAAAACGTGTCATCAGAGAAGAAATTCAAGAGAGCAAAATCTTTTCGATACTTCTGGATGAAATGACAGATGTGTCCCACACTGAACAGGTTTCTTTTGTTGTGAGATATGTACACAACATGAAAATAAAGGAGCGATTCATTCAGGTGTGCAATGTGCATTCAACAAGCGGAGATGCTCTTGAAAACCTTGTGATGGCTCTACTGGAAGAAATTGACTTGAAAATAGAAAACATCCGGGATGAAGGTTATGATGGAGCTGCGAACATGAGTGGGCACTATAAGGGACTGCAGTCCAGAATTCTAAGGCAAGATATTTTAGTGCAAGATATCATAGCCAGCACAGTGCTCAAACGACGTTTGGATTACTACAAAAACGCAGAATTATTTTATCCGACCAGCTTACATTCCGGGGAAAGGAAAACACAACTGCCTACATTCATAAGGATAAGAGAGAAAATGCCTCTTCTGGTTCAAGAATCTGCTTGCTACACTAACTGCCACAGACTTTTACAAAGGATTGCAGTTCTTGAAACAAAGTTACTTATGGGACCACCAAACCAGACGGAACACACAACAGAGCTTCGTCACGGACACCCTCAGCATATAGCCGGTGAGTCCCATGAAACTAGTGCTCCTCGACAGCCCATACTGAGTGTAGAGAAACAAGCCGATCGACTTACAAATCGATGGCACAAACAGGGAGCGAGACCCAAATGCACTCGAGACATCAGATTGTCACAAGCATCACATATTGCCGCAGTAGCATCCTCTACCCCAGATACAGCTCTGACAAGGATTGCAAACACTGGTCTCCTACCACCACCTATACATCTTGAGAACAGATTTGAAGTACTAATGAATGTAAATGAGGAATCCCCAAACGTGATGAATGTGATCGAACACAGACTGAATCAGCCAGTAGCAAACACTGATGCTAACAGTTACTGTCGCTCTAGGTCGACCAGACAGCGGCACTCAGCTCAGACCGCAGCCGAGCCCTGGGGCCCGTTCTTCGTACGTTGCTTAAAACATCCGAGATCAAATTACACATCCAAGATGATATCATCGTGCTAATCATGATCTGGCTAATTAGGTTCTTCGAACACACCTATTATTAGTATAGCTGGATTGAGTTATCTGAGATAATTGCGCGTTCATGCGCTGGTTTAAAAGGGGATATGTATCGATAGTAGAAACATTGATCAGCAACGCTGCTATTGGCTGCTCAGCGTGGTCAAAGAGCGCGCACAGTTTTTCTCCTCAGCAGAGCAAGAACTAATAGTTGAAGTTTATTCAGAATTTTAATGTTTAATCAAAACGCCAGGGAACACTTCAAAGTCTGCAAAAGCCAGGAGAGAGGGCTGGCAAAAAGTAGCAGACAATTTAAATCCGTTAGAAGTGGCCATGTTAGATGTCTTTATCACTTATTAGCCTATATATTTGTATTTTAATAATTGCATAATTACTTTGTTCATTGTAATGTCAGAGTCACCACACTAGAACATGGGAACAAATAAAAGTGAAGTACAAAAATATTCTACATAATGGTATTTTTTTGTTATATTATAGTCTCTTTTATAATAGGCACTGTTAAATAAATGGTTGTCTGTTTATGAAAGCAACCAAGAAAAAGGATGAAAAAAAAGAAAGAAAAGATCTTAAGTAGCCTACACTGTAAAATAAGGCCGTATAGTCATTTCAATCTTGAGTAATGATGAATTGCTTTGACTTGTGAAAGTGAAAAATGATATACTTATGTTAATGTAAAAATATTTTGCCAGGAGTTATTGATCACATTTTTCCCGAATGTAGTTCATTGTAATGACATTGTGTTTTCCTCTTTTGTGCACTTTTACATAATACACCAACACTTGTATCTGTTCCCAAGAAAGTGGTGGCTGAAATATGTGCAGTAAGTGGACATTTTCTAACTTTCCAAAGGAAAGAAAGTATAAGACTTTGTAATGTCCTTTTGTTTCTATTGCACTGGACAGTGAATACTGACAGTGGACACCCTCTCAGATAACTGTCATATGGAGGAACTAGCCAACCTGCAAGTGCATACATAACTTTACTTAATTTATACTTGTATGCTTTAAGGCTGCAATATAAGTTGCAGGATTCCACATCTCCAGAAAGGCCTACAGAAGAGTCTGCACAGACAGAGGAGACACAGGCCTACAGGTGGGCAGTGTATAGCCAACTTTTCCTTTTTATTTGTTGCATGAGGCATGTGTCTAATATCTCTTGTTGCAGGCACTTGACCACTGGCTTTTCTTTACAAAGAACAATTAAAATAAAACTCAAGGAACTAAGCATAGGCTATTTGTCTTTTATTAAACATTTAATGAAAAGTGTTTGTTTTTTTTTTTTTTTTGCAATGTTGTGTAATATGGCACATGCAACAATGTCACAGGCCCTGTCAGGTGTGCAACCCTCAGACTTTTCAGACACTGAAATCTTCCCTTTAGTTAGCCAAAGTTCATTTCATTGTGTGCCCTTGTCCTGGCTAGAGCTGCATTGTAACTGGTTTGGGTCAGGGAATGGGGTCATAAAACACCTGTCTGCACTGCAGGCAGGAACATGTCATAATCACCTATGAAAAAATGCAGTTCTGTTAGGATCAGCATAAGGGTATGTAATACAGTGAGCTTGATTATTTAATTGTGGAACTTTCCTTACCACTTTCAAATAATGTGCATAAATGTGAATCTCTGAAAATTCTTAAATCATGCACAGATCCTGGCCATTTTGTTTGGAAGATGATTGCATGACCTTCAAAAAAAAAAAAAAAAAAAAAAAAAAAAACTGCTTTAAAAAAAAAAACTGCTTTACAACATTGGGTCTTAAGTGGCTTGGAAATGCCACAAAAAAACCTAAAACTGTTTTTTAAACCTAAAAGCACCAGGTAAACTCCGAATGACACGACAGACAGCACTTTCCATCAAGTTCTCCGCATCTCCAATAGTGTAAAGGAAAGAGCCACTCGCAAATAATCTTAGGGCAATGCAAACAGTTTGTGCTGTAGTTAAAGCCTGACTCCGACAAGTCGAAAATAAATGTGCGTTTCCAACAAATTAATCATGTAAACGACAATCTCACGAGTCACGAGAAAAAAAAAATATCTCAAAGTGCACTATCGCGCTGCGCTGGACTTCCCGTATCAGCTCCGCTTATGAATCCGCAGTCTAATCCTGTTAACATGAAATAAGCCTGCTCCCGAGCAGGTTTAAGCTTGCGCACCTGTTGCTATGACAGCAAGTCCAGGATGAGCGTCGAAGAACCAAAAAATCCAAGATCATGCCAAATCGCCAACAATCAAATCCAGCTAACTGAGTTAGCGACGTACGAAGAACGGGCCCCTGGACTCTGATAGTGGGGGACTCCATAATCAGAAACATTAGCAGCAGGGATACAACTACGTGCTGCCTTCCACAAGCAACAACTTCTGATATAAACGGGGAACTTCAGAACATTCTGATGAAACATAAGACTGCAAATCGACATTCATGTGGGGAAGAATGATATTCATAAAGAGCAGTCAGAACTCCTTAAGAAGGATTTCAATGAACTTTTTGAAACACTTAAAAAACTGAAAGTTCAAACATTCATCAGTGGACCACTCCCAGCAAGAGGAACAAACTGGTTTTCACAGTTGCTTGGGCTTAATACATGGCTGCAAAAAACCTGCAATATAAAAGGAGTGAACTTCATTGACAACTTCAATCTTTTCTGGAGTCAGAGACAACTGTTCAAACTTGGTTCAAGAGTGCTAAAGGACAATATCTACTTCTCCCTCAATCATCCTTCTTCAGTGTGTGCCATATTACAGCCTCCGATAACACCAGAGCAACAGCCCCTCTCACCAGACACTTTATCCCTCTCTCCAGCATCTCCACTTCTGTGCTTCTCACAGAAAATGGAAGAACTGGTGTATGCTGGAACCAAACTATCCCACTCTTTTGCTGCAAGCCCCCAGATATCAACCAAAAAATGGCAGACACCGCAACCACCAAAGCCTGCGGGCCCAGCTCGCCCTCCCCTTCCTCCTGTGAGAGCTCTTCAGCCTCTGCCACAACGCCAGGGCCCACACCCTCCTCCATCTGCTCGAGGTGAACCAAAAACAACTGATACCCGCTCTCAGTGATATGTGTTGGGTCCCCGCTATGATAACAGTAACTTTCTCAAATGTTTACAGAACAAGCGGGAACCCAGTGTGCTTGTCTGTATCTTTCTCTATTGCTGTTCTATTACAAGATAGAAAGTCTAAGGCCTTCAATAGCCGTACAGCAAACCCAACTAATCTGGTGCCTATTACACGTCAAACTAAGATTGCTGTTGGGGACAAAAAGTAAGACTTGTTAAGTTAGCACTTTTAAACATCCGCTCACTTAAAAATAAATCACTTCTAGTCAACGACTTAAAAACCATAAACAACCTGGAATTTATGCTTCTAAATGAAACCTGGCTGGAAGACAACTGCAGTGCAACAGTCCTCAATGAAACATCCCCTTCTAAGTTTACTTTTATGAGTGTCTGCAGAGCTGTAAAGAGAGGTGGGGGTCTATCTGCTCTTTTTAAAGATATCTATCAATGTAAGCAAATATCATTTGGGAATTACCCGTCTTTCGAATATCTGGGTATTGTGTTAAGGTGCTCCACGCATTTTACTTATCATTATTTACAGGCCTCCAAAATACTCTCCAGCCTTTGCTGAGGACTTTACAGAACTGTTATCAACAATTACCTCAGAGTTTGACTCTTTTGCCATTGCTGGAGATTTTAACATCCACATAGATAATGCAGAAACCAATATGGCAAAAGAAATCAAAACTGTTTTAAAAACTTTTGATCTGACTCAGCATGTACATGGACCCACACACAATCGTGGACACATTCTAGATTTACTTATCAGTAAGGGTCTAAACATTTCATCGATTGTTATTAAGGATGTTGCACTGTCTGATCATTTCTGTATTTTCTTTGATATATTGATCTCTCCTGCCATTGAAGCTAGATCTGTGTCTGTCAAGAAGAGATGCTTAAATGAGAACACTAGTGTGCTATTTATGAAAGCTATATCCTTAACACCAAGCATATCTGCTGACTCTGTTGATTTTCTCCTTGATTCTTTTACCTCAAAAGTTAAAAGTGTAATTGATGATATTGCTCATGTGAAAGTCAGGAAGAAGAGTGGCAGACAAAAAGCACCTTGGAGAAACTCAACAGCAGTGCAAAATATGAGGAGACAATGCAGAAAAGCAGAGCGTATGTGGCGGAAGACAAAACTTGTAGTCCATTATAACATCTACAAAGACAGCATCCATGCTTTCAATGTGAAACTAGGCAAAGCTAGACAGACTTTCTCAAATATATAAACAGCAATTTAAACATCACACGCACTCTTTTTGCTACTGTAGAGAGACTGACAAACCCCCCTAGCCAGATTCCCAGTGAAATGCTCTCAGACAGCAAGTGCAGTGAGTTTGCTTCTTTTTTCTCTGAGAAAATCAATAATATCAGAAAGGTGATCAGCACATCCTTGAGTTGCGCTGGGGTCAGACAGATCAGACCACCTGAGAAAGTAGTTACTATGTCTGATTTCAAAGAAATTGATGGCAAAATTTTGGAAGAAACCGTACAGCACCTTAAAACATCAACCTGCGCTCTTGACACACTTCCCATATCTTTTTTCAAAAGTGTGTTAAACAGTTTAGAAGCAGATCTTCTAGAAGTGGTAAATGCCTCACTTCTCTCTGGGAGTTTTCCAAACTCCCTTAAAACTGCAGTTGTCAAGCCCCTCCTGAAAAAGAGCAATCTGGATAAGACCATATTAAGGAACTATAGACCGATCTCAAATCTTCCTTTCATAGGCAAGATCATTGAAAAAGTTGACTTCAATCAGCTGAACAAATTCTTAAGCTCGAATGGATACTTTGACAATTTTCAATCTGGTTTCCGACCACATCACAGCACAGAGACAGCGCTCATAAAGATAATATACGATATTCGCTTAAAGGAACACTCCACCGTTTTTTGAAATAGGGCTTATTCACCTTCTTTCCTACATTTAGATAGGTGGGCAAATGCATTTTTGTCTTACATGCGTTATGTTTACATGCGTTGTTTTAGTTTGACAGGGTCGGCGCTAGCTTAGCTTAGCACAATGAATGGAATCCTTTGTTGCCAGCTAGCATGGCCTGAGTAAAAGTGATCCCCCCCCCCCCCCCCACTTATTACTTCTTGTGGCCTGCGTATTCACAACGAGTACAAATAGCAATGCAGATTAACACTAGGTGATTTCCTAGGCAGATATTGACTTGGGACTATATTAGGGGGAAGCACAGGCGAAGCACTGCTGCTTAGGCGATGCACTGCTACTTGGGCGCAGAGATATCACGCAACACATGAAATGTGAATATGTGGTATAATATGTGAATGTGAATACAGGTATAATATGGGTCGATCTATACATGTATGAAGTGGGAGAGAGGCCGCACTATGCTTAAATATATTTTTATTTTTATTTACACAGACATCCTGATATCCTGATATCCTGTCTGTGCAACTAAAAATAAAAATAAAAATATATTTAAGCATAGTGCGGCCTCTCTCCCACTTCATGTATTATAATTATCTAGGCCAGCACTCTTAAAATTGACAAGTGTAGGCTACACATTGAGTGAAGCCTGCTCCTATCCACATTTACTTTTCGATCTATACATGCGTCATGTTTAAAATAATCACTTACTCTGTGGACAGTTGTCCATTTGGTCCATTCGGCGTGGGGCTTTTTTTCCAGTTCACTTTATCACACCGGGAAAAAAAATAGAGTAAAAGTTACTGCAGGATGGATCAACGCCGTGAAATCCTCGGTAGCTGTGAGACAACTGCCGGCACGCTCATCTTGATCTGACGCGCTGAGCCTGGTCATCGATGGCAAAAAATGTCCCACTCTCTACAGCTCAGACACTATTTCAGTCGGGATAGATTGGCATATTCCCCCACATTCACACCACCAGTACATGTTGGCTCTCATCCTCACGTCCTCAGGCTGTTGAGCGATCGCAATCTCCTCCTCCTGTCATTCTATTTCCAAAGCACGCAGCTCATCTTCTGAAAACTCAGGTGTGGTTCTGGCTCTTGATTGTCTGAGAAGTCACCTTCTTCGTCTCTCACAAAATTAGCCATGTTCATTGCCATTCATGTACTGTAGGAAAAATAGCCAGCTACTATTCACGCCGGTATGTTGACATTTCATGTGTTGCGTGATATCTGTGCGCCCAAGTAGCAGTGCTTCGCCTAAGCAGCAGTGCTTCGCCTGTGCTTCTACCTAATATAGTCCCAAGTCAATATCTGCCTAGGAAATCTCCTAGTGTTAATCTGCATTGCTATTTGTACTCGTTGTGAATACGCAGGCCACAAGAAGTAATTAGGTGGGGTTTTTTTGTGGTTTTTTATCACTTTTACTCAGGCCATGCTAGCTGGCAACAAAGGATTCCATTCATTGTGCTAAGCTTAGCTAGCGCCGACCCTGTCAAAAACAACGCATGCACTGAGACAAAAATGCATTTGCCCACCTATCTAAATGTAGGAAAGAAGGTGAATAAACCTTGGTGGAGAAAAAAAAACGGTGGAGTGTTCCTTTAAATACTGATACAGGCAAATTATCAGTGCTGGTACTACTCGACCTCAGTGCTGCATTTGACACTGTCGATCACAACATACTTCTGGACAGGCTGGAAAACTGTGTGGGGCTTTCAGGGATAGTCCTAAAATGGTTCAGGTCATACTTAGGAGGGAGAGGTTATTATGGGAGTATGGGAGACCATAAGTCTGAATGGACATCCATGACATGCGGAGTCCCTCAAGGCTCGATTCTTGCGCCACTCCTGTTCAACCTGTATATGCTCCCAATGAGCCAAATAATGAGAAAGAACCAAATCTCTTACCACAGCTATGCAGACGACACACAGATCTACTTAGCCCTATCGCCTAACGATTACAGCCCCAATGACTCCCTGTGCCAATGCATTGATGAAGTCAACAGTTGGATGTGCCAAAACTTTTCTTCAGTTAAATAAAGACAAAACTGAAGTAGTTGTGTTTGGAAACAAAGATGAAGTTCTCAAGGTGAACGCATACCTTCACTCTAGGGGTCAAACAACTAAAAATCAAGTCAGGAATCTCTGTGTGATTCTGGAGTCAGACCTTCGCTTCAGTAGTCATGTCAAAGCAATAACTAAATCAGCATACTATCATCTCAAAAATATTGCAAGTATTAGATGCTTTGTTTCCAGACAAGACTTAGAGAAACTTGTGCATGCTTTCATCACCAGCAGGGTGGATTATTGTAATGAACTCCTCACTGGCCTTCCCAAAAAGACCATAAGACAGTTGCAGCTCATACAGAACGCTGCCGCTAGGATTCTGAGCAGAACCAGAAAATATGAACATATCACACCAGTCCTCAGGTCTTTACACTGGCTCCCAGTTAGATTTAGGATTGATTTTAAAGTATTATTACTGGTCATTCAATGGCCTAGGACCTCAATACATTGAAGATATGCTTACTAAATATAAACCCAACAGATCACTCAGATCATTAGGATCATATCAGCTAGAAATACCAAGGGTTCATTCTAAGCATGGCGAGTCCGCTTTTAGCTAGTATGCCAGCCGCAGCTGGAACCAGCTTCCAGAAGAGATCAGATGTGCTCCTACAGTGGTCACATTCTAATCCAGACTCAAAACACATCTGTTTAGCTATGTTTAATTATTTTAATTTAATTAGCGGAGCATGGTACAATCTTCAGCAGTGTAAAAATGGAGGGATCTGAAATTGCCGAGCAGTTAAATAAATGCAAGGGTATTGTGTGAAAAGTGAAAAAAAAAAACCAAGTCTAGCTTTGTTGTAGATGAGAAAATATATTTTATATGTACTATAACATTTTAGTATAAGTGCATTTTTAATTCTTTCAAATCTTTTTAAAGAAGTGATATTCTGTTAATTTTGCTAAGTCTTTATTATATTGTGAAGTCTTTGATGTATTTACACAAAGAAATACTTTACTGTAAATTGGAATGAAAGTTTTCAAACATTCATATGTATTTGATATGTATTTACAGAAATGATTCAATTGAAGCCATCTTGATGAAGTTGGACAAGGAGTTCTTCAATGCTGGTGACATCATCATTCATCAGAGTGCGCAAAGGCTCCACATCTGCATGAATATTCATGTGTCTTTTCAGGTGTGCTTCAAAAATAAATGTCTTCACACTGATCACAGCCGAATGATCTTTTTCCTGAGTGAAACAGCAGATGATTTTTGAGACTAGTTGCCCGTGTGAAGCTCTTTCCACACCGATGGCATGTGAAGGGTTTCTCTCCGGTGTGGATTCTCGTGTGTCTCTTCAATTTTGATTTAGCTGTAAAGCTCTTTCCACACTGAGAGCAGGTGCAAGAACATTTCTCTCCTCCTCTTAGAGTGTTTTGTTGAGGTTTCTGAAACTGATGGCATTTCTCCTCCACTTCACTTTGTTACATCGGACCTACAACAAACATATTAAATTAGACAATTCAAGATTTAAATAAAATACAAATTTCAAATAGACAAATAGAGTGTCTCCCTCTTTTCTTTCGTTCTGGTCTGTAAGGCTGCAGGTGTTAGATATATATGTAACCTCTCCACCCGAGTCCTACTCGCCTCGCTTTGTGCGGGCCTCGAACCCAGGTCTCCAGCGTGAGAATCAGGCGTTCTAACAAGGAGGCTAAAGAATGCAGCCTCTAGCAACTGTCGCTAGAACGCCTATTGAGATCAGAGGAGTGAGGTTTACTTGCACAGCGACTACTAGCTGGTCTCCGTTACATATGTATCTGTTTTAATGTACACTCTATGTGTGTGTGTTTCTTGGAAAGCAGTCTGTAAAGGGCCCGAATGTCTGCTCTGTGGTGTGCGGTGCCATCATGTGCGGTGCCTTCAGCCGGAAATTGGGCATAAATTAACTTTTTATGTAGCTATTGTATATTCTCATTGGCTGGCAGCTACACCCCCCTGAACCAAGAATAAAAGCAATTTTACGCAAGTAAAGTTGAGGAGGTTTTGTGAACGAATTGGCTTCATGTTCCTGATTCTCTTTCCATGAGCTTAGGTCATTCAACGATGAAAAATGAAAATTCTGAGAATGAGGCACAGGAAAAAAATTGAGATAAAACAACAGGTATTATAACAGGTTTGTGGGAATGTGGTCATTGAAGTTTGGTGAAGTATAACTGGTCACTTAACAGATGCTTAACCTTTGTAGCATACTAGCCTAGCTGTAAACCTTGTTTACACTTTCGCCTGATACAGCAACGTTTAAACTGTAGTGACTCTCCGCTAGTGATGGGAACACACATCCTAGCTACATACAAAACATTTGTGATTGGTTTGTAAACGGTATTATTACACACTAGCCTGGGTTTCCCCATGCTGCCTTGTGCGCAGCGCGATTTTATTCACGCTGCTAGGCAGCCTGGATTCCATGGACTAGATTTTCGCCTCAGCGAGGGGACCAATCATAGAACGGGGAGGGAGCAGCAAGACGATGACGACGTCTATGCGACACACCGAAGCAGTTTGTTTATATCTATGGATCCAACATGGCATCAGACGCGAAGTTACCTTTCGATGCAGCCTTAGATAGTGTTCTAAGTAGTTTAGAACGCAAGTTTATTTCGTCTTCTTCCTCGTCGAATTTCTGTCGCTTTACATACGTCATCTGGTATAATTGAAACGATTGGCTATGAGCTACGTACAGGCGCATTTGATAGACATTCGTAGCGTCCAATAAACGGCTCTGGGCTCCCACGCCTCAAATACGAGAAAATGTGGTTTCCAGACCATGTCTCAATGAGAAAGAGGTCTGACATTAGCCAGGCTAATTACACAGTTGTTAAATTGGCTTTTGTGTTTTTACACCAAAGGGGCTATCAAGTTTTTTTTTCCAGTAATGTGTAAGGTTGGGTTGAGTAGTTATTCAAACAAAGAAAAATACTTTAAAATGGTGAATATGGTGAAAATGTAAAAATACTTTACAATTCACTTACTTTATTATTATTTTTTACCTTTAATATTAACAGGCAGGCAACGGATTTCACCCTCGGAAAATTTATGAAATTGAACATGTTTGAAAATATTGGTTGGCAAATATGTAAACATCTTTTTAAACAAGAAAATTATGTAGATTTAAGAGAATCAGGGCCAATTTCTTTGGCAGTTTATGTTATGTTTGATTTAATCACACTGACACGGGAGGTAATTACTCAACTCAATGCATTATGAAACAACCTGAACAACAAATGAGGCACTTGTGTGCAGACATAACAGTTTACACTTTAAATACACACATTTACTTATTCACATACTACAATTCATGCATTCATCTGCTTCCAAATAGGAGTAAAGGCAGGCTCTTCTGGTTTATGCTGCCTTTGTCTACAGGCAGCACGGTCTGCTGACCTCCTTGTCAATCACTCACTTCCTAACAAACTTAGTTGGGTTCCACAACTCTAGTGGTGGACCCACTAACTTTACGAACATCAAAGAGGACACAATGACAATCTTCAGCTGATTTCTCAGTGGTGAAACAATAGTATTCATCGCTGAAAATCCCCTTTCACATTCGGCTGTGCTCACAGCCAGTGTATCTACTATGTGTTTTAATTTCAGAAGACCCTCTTTAATTGCCATGTTTGGGTTTTCCTTGTAGTCCCTGAAACCTTGTTTGACACTACAGTAGTTCATTGCCAGACTATCACACAGCTGCGTCAATTCTTGTTCTCCATACAGCAGTGGCATGAACAAACTTTTTGTGATTGATTTTTATTTGTCTCCCACCAGTTTTCAATGGAACCCCCTTAAAAACACTATCCTGAACAGCCTGACAGGCAATCTGGTAATGAAGGCCTGGTGTCTCCATCATTGCTAAGAAAACATCAGCCTGCCATTTAACTTTTTTTAACCGTTCTGAGAGACGAAGTTCTCTGTTTTGTAATGCCTCAGACAAGTCTTTAAGCTCGAGAGAGTGACCAAGATGGCGCTCTGACTATACGTGCTTTGAAGAGCTCTGCAAATTCAAACTAATAATTTGATTTGTAGTGCGGTAAGAAAGACTGTCTATCTATCTTTTGTAGAGTTGGGGTACTCGAACTTGGACTCGGGTCCAATTTTGAATGAACTCGGACTTGTCACGCACTCGGGTGAATTTGTACACGGACTTGGACATTTTGGACTCGGAAAATATTCAGAGTACAGTATAGTCATGTGTAACAATAAAACCATCATAAAATTTAGATGAGAAATGAATTAATGTCTCCCCGCCTGTCATTTTACTGCACCATACCGGCAGGCAGCAGTAGCATCATCTTATGCTTGCAGACAAAACACACACATCACTCATATCAATGTGTGGCTAGGACGATGTCTTCAAAGTCAGCAATAATTTGTTTTGCTTACAAAAAACATTTTAGTAAGGAAATTAACATATCACCACAGAAATGCAGCCCTGTACATATAGTCCTTTTTAAATTTAAAATGATTTGCTCTTAATGTAATGTAATTATTTTCAATCAATTACTTAATGTGATCTGAATTGCAATAACTAGTTAAATAGCTTAAACAAAACTTTGAAAAAAAATGTTTTAGGCACATTAGACAAATACCTTTGTTTTACATTTACCTTCTGTTTTTGAATTAGCAAGAATTGCTAAAATGTTCTCTTTTTTTCCCCAGAATAAGAGAGTACCAAAGACAGCAGCAACCAACAGATGCTGCACAGCCCAGCATTGCAGGATTTGCAAGACCAGAATTGACCAAACAAGCAGTGCAACTTTATGATGCAAGTTCTCCAAGACAACAAGAAATTCATAATGCCACCATTAAGGATCTTCTCATTGGCTGCACTTTACCTCTGTCAATTGTTGAAAATCAGCATTTCAGGCATTTCTTGAAAGTAATGGACAACAAATACACTCCCATTGCAAGAAAAACAATCACTGAAAAACACATTCCTTTGTTGGTTGATCAGGTGAAGGATTCAATTAAGAGGAAGCTCCAGACCCAATCATCTGTGTCCATAACTGCTGACATATGGTCTGATGGAACCATGCAGTCCTTCTTCGGTGTTACAGCCCATGGATTAAACCAAGATGGAAATCAGCTGGAGTCCTTTCTTTTAGACTGTAGGAGGTTTTGTGGCAGACACAGTGGAGACAACATAGCCATGGCATTTGACGAGATCATTGATGAATATAACATAGCAAGTAAAGTCAGGTACATTATTACTGATAATTCAGCCAATATGAAGTGTGCATTCAAAGTCAACCTACCACAGGAAGAGCAGCACAGTGATGGCAGAGATGCAGAAGAGGAAAAGGATGTGACCTGGGAGGATGTGACCTGGGAAGACGAGACTATCATGGTGAGAACAAGACAAAGGCTGTCATGTTTTGCACATTCTCTGTAATTAGTTGTACATGATGGAATGAAAGAAGCCAAGGCCTTTTCTTCAGCACTTGCCAAAATGTCAAAATTAACCTCATTACTTCACACAAGTACTACATTTAAAGAGCGATTTGAGGCTACATTTGGGACAGATAGATCAATTCCTGCAGCTACATCCACACACTGGAACAGTACATTCAAGCAGCTACAGGCCCTTACAGCACTTGACCATAGGGATCTCGCACAAATTTGCAGTTCAGACTTTTAACATGTTCTTTTTTCAGTTTGTGAATGGAATCAACTGAAGGATTTAGGTTCTGTTCTCTGTCCTTTTGCGGAAGCAACAGACCTTACAGAGGGTGAGAAAGTGGTCACTATTAGTATGGTGGTCCCCACTGTACTTGATTTAAACACTCATCTGCTTCAAATATCAGAGTCAAGAAGTCATTGCCGGCCACTAGCCACAGCCCTTCAGCAATCACTTTTAAAGAGATTCTCTAGGATCTTTGTGAGAACCAAAATGATTGAGCAAAATGGGAAAGAGGACCAGTTCAACCATAATGTCTATTTCTTGGCTACAATGCTTGATCCTCAGTTTGGCCTGAACTGGGTTGATCTATAGATGTAACCAACAATGAGAGTCCAGATTCAGTGAAGAAATTCAGAGAGGATCTGAAAAGAACACTTATTTTACACTTACTCATTTTATTCTGAAGCAAACTTCTTATTTGTCTACCATATACTCTGTATTCTGCAGAGCATAAAAATATGCAGTAGGCATACAATAATGGTCCTTAGGTCCCTAAAACGAAATAATGCATTTTTTAATGTGTGTAAAAAAATTAAAATGTTCAATGGCAATGACGATGTCATAGTGGTATTTTTTTTATTACATTTTTATATTGCCATTGGTTTAATGGGTTGAACGGTTAAAATATTAATAGAATGTAAAAATTTACAATACCAATTTACAATTTACTAAATACTAATCTTTTTTTAATTTAATTACTTTCTGGACTCGGGCGGACTCGACTCGGACTCAGCCTTTAAGAACTCGGACTTGAGTCCAACTCGGGCCCTTTTGGACTCGGACTCGGACTTGATGTTTAAGGACTTGGTCTTGACTCGTACTCGACAAAGGTGGACTTGGAATGTTGTATAAAGATATTGATAGCTGTATAATTTTAAATTCACGAACATCACCAAATTCTTCGTGGAATAAGACAGGGTTGCCCTTTAAGCCTATTTTTATTTTTATTGGTTGTAGAAACATTATCCATTGATATTTTGTGCAATAATAACTTTGTTGGTCTTGGTGTTTTTAACAGAGAGATTCGAATCTCTCAATTAGCAGATGATACCACTTTATTCTTAAAAGATAAAGAGCAAGTTTCTCCAGTCTTAACTACAATTAATGCCAGCCTTCTCTAAAGCTTCTGGACTCAAACTTAATTTATCCAAGTGTGAAATTATTTGCTTATTTGACAAAGTAGAATCTGAAATTGAAAATATACCAGTTAAAAATGAAGTGAAATATTTGGGGATTCATATAACGAAAAATTTAATTAGTAGACCGTTTCAGAATTTTTCTTCATGACTATCCAAAACAAAATATATTTTTAATAGTTGGCTACAAAGAGATCTATCAATTTTAGTCTTTTTATCCAAAGCCGATGGATTATCCAGATGTGTGTACCCTTCCCTGTCTTTAGCTGTAGATAATCACACCTCCAAAAATATTGATAAGATTTTTCTTGATTTTATTTGGAATAATAAATCTCACAAATTGAAGAAATATATTTTAGCCAATAAAAGGAGTGAGGGGGGTCTTGAAGTCTTGAATTTTGATGATACTAACAACACATTCAAAATTAATTGGTTGAAGAGATGCTTGCTTGAGTCAGATTCTATGTGGTATTTTATCCCGAATAATGTATTTAAAAGGGTAGGTGGCCTTTCTTTTTTGATGAAATGTAATTACTCCACTGGTAAATTACCCATTAAATTGTCTAGATTTCATCATCAAGCTCTGTTAGCCTGGAAATTGGTTTACAACCACAACTTTTCCCCCCATAAAACCATCTTATGGAATAATTCAGATATTAAAATTAGAAGTGGATCAATCTATCTTGATAACTGGTTTAATAAAAACATTTTTATTGCTGATCTATTCAACTCTAATGGTGATCTGTTATCTTATGAGAGTTTTATGAATATATACCAATATCCTGTCCCGTTTAAAGAATTTAACTCTGTTATAAAGGCTATTCCAAATGGTGTAATATGTCTGATTAAAGGTTCCCTTACCCATGAGTCATGTTCTAAACAATTATCCTTGTTATGTATGGGAGGTGTTTCGCTTTTAAGTAAAGATTGTAATAATACATTTATTCGTCAACTCTCTAAATAAAGAAACTTATTTACTCCAAAGGGAAAATTCTTTTGGGGTTCTATAATAGATAACATTCAATGGAGGAAAACATGGTTACTACCATTTAAATATTGCATACCCAATAAAATGAGAGAAGTGCATTTTAAAATTCTGTATAATATATATCCTTGTAATGCACTTTTGTCCAAATACTGTGATGTAGCTGATGTATGCATCTTCTGTAAGAATGAAATTGAAGACATCTGTCCTTTGTTTTTTTTCTTGTAATGTTTCATAAATTTTCTGGAATGATTTGAGCTCTTATTGTTTTTCTAAAGTTAATATGAACGGTATTCTATGCATTAAGGATGTCATTTGTCTTTTTGAAAACCCAAACAAATCTTTAGAATCTACTGTGAACTTCCTTATCCTTGTGGCAAAATTTTACTTCCACAAACAAAGGTTTTTTAAGAAAATTCCTACTTTTAATGATTTCTTAATTCTTATGTGAAGTAAAATATTTAATCAAATCACTAAGAACAATTAATAATAGAAAATGTACTTCTTTTTTGAAGAAATATGATGAGATCTTTCATGTAACATGATCAATATCTGTTTGCAGTTTCATTCTCTTTTTTTTTTTTTTGTTATTTCCTTTTTTCCTATATGATTGTGCAAGAATGATTTTACTAGTTTAATGTATACATTTTTGGAAATGTTCTAGATTTCTAAGAGATGCGTGTTTGCACTATTGTAAAAAATTCTTGAATGAAGAAAAAACCTGCATTTTATTGATCATCAGCTAAAATTGTAAACGCTGCATCAGAGTAAAATATTATTAATTGTAAAATTACTTTAAAAAACAAACTAAGGTTACCTTTACCAACATGAATCTGAAACGAAATAGGTTTTCTCAATCCTAGCAAATCTGCTCCATAGTGCGAATACGAGAAGAGCAGCGCCGCGTCTACAACTCGAACACTGGACGCGCACTTTCTCAGTTTATGGCCAGCAATATTATATGTTTAAGGACATTACGAAATTAAGATAATGTCTGTGCTGTGCTATGTTATGATTGCAATTAAATTTACATTTACAATTAAATACAAGCGTTGCTGAGCCTGCCGTCTGAACACTTTACCTCAGGACGTACATTAACTGAATTAATTGAGAATCTCACCTGAAAATCCGATCATTTTCATCTACGCAGCTGATAAGCTGGTAAATGAATATAAAACTACATGTATCTTGCAGCACAGGGTGAAGTCAGTATACAGGCTACATTAACGACGATTTGAGACAAATATAATGTAGTAAATTTAATCTAAAACTATGTCAATGGCGCCGGTGTGACACTCATAGAAAATAATGTGTTCGAATTTTAAAGACGTGCCGCTGCGCTTCTCGTCCGGTGTGCGACTGCGACCCCCTTAAGCCGAAGGCGCATGTGGAGAAATGTTGTAAAATGATTTGCCAAAACCATCAAAGCTGCAGAGACATTTGAACAAAACTGGGCTGTGCTGGGAAGCCAACATAATATTGTTATATCGCTAACTGTATTTGATCAATTACATTTACAGTAGGCTATGTAAATTGGGGTGAATTAACTTTTTTTTAAAAAAACATTTCGTATCTATACCACGAATGTTATTTCTCGTGCCATTTACACGCCAAAAAAAGTTTTTGCGTGCATATGATACGCTGTTTTTGCGTGCATATGATACGCAGTTTTCGCGTGCATATGCCCCACTAAACATTGGACGTCCAATTCTGACATAATGATTTTTATACTGTACAAACTGTCATCCCCTAACTCTAATGTAACAGTTATGGGTAGGTCATCTACGGACATCTAATATTACGGACATATTATCATGGCACAGTTCAGCCTATTATTGATTTTTATTTCCACTTCCCTTTTATCCAAGGAGATATTTGAACTATTTGCACTGTATTTATCAATGGGAAATACATCATGCTAAAATAATCTGTCATATAGGCTACATGGCTCACATTAATGGAGTCACACTTGCAAGTCGCAGCAGCACGAATTAGGCTACGTGACCAGCAACATATTTCTGCTTCAAATATTGTGCGTAGTTAACAGTGAGTGGTGGTTTCAGACATTATTTTATTAAAGTGCATTTGTCAGTGCCGCACTCGTACTGACTCTTATTCTGCCTGACAGAAAGAAAAGCTCGTAGTTTACTTAAGGCGGAGCGGTTTGACCAATCAGATGAAAGGGGCGTTTCAGCACCGACAGTTGCTCTCTCCTAACGTCGGGCAGTGAGGACTGGTCGAGCTCCACGGACCTCGCACCATCTTCTCACCGGCCCTCTGGGAAAAGAGCCAGCATCGAGGCGGAGCTTATGCGTCTGCTCGAGCAGGCCGTCGAGAGCCTCGGCCTTGAGTGGTCGACGCCCCAGCAGCCTGCACTCAACCGCCTGGACGGCTGTTTTCTACAAAGGGACCGTACTTCACAGCCTTCAAGACCAGCCCCCTTCCTTCCTGAGCTTCACGAAGAGGTAGCTAAGTCTTGGAGCGCTCCCTTTTCAACCAGAGTGCGTGCTCCCGTGTCCGCAGCATTCTCCGTAGTCGACGGTGCTAAGGACAAAGGGTACCACTCTCTTCCTCCCGTCGAGGAAGCGGTAGCCGCCCATCTTTGCCCGCCCTCTGCTGGACGGCGTGCTAAGACGGCGCTGCCATCAAAAGCCTGCCGCACTACCTCAGCTCTGCACGGTCGCGCTTACACCGCCGCCGGGCAGGCTGTCTCGGCGCTTCATTCAATGGCCATACTCCAGATCTTCCAGGCCAACCTTCTCCGCAAATTGGACGAGGAAGGACCGGAAGCTGTGAATCTGACGGATTTGAGGAGCGCGACGGATCTCGCCCTTCGCGCCACTAAATCCGCCGCGCAGGCCATAGGGCGGAACATGGCTTCTCTCACCGTGGCTGAGAGACACCTATGGTTAACGCTCTCGGAGATGCCGGACTCGGAGCGCTCTGCGTTTCTCGACGCCCCCGTCTCCCTCGCTGGCCTCTTCGGATCTTCTGTCAAGGATTTCGCAGACAGATTCGCCGAGGTTCAAAAGACATCGCAGGCCATGAAACATTTCCTGCCCAAGCGCTCGAGCTCCGCAGCAGGTCGCTCAAAACAGCCGTCTGCTCGCAGCTCCCAGCCGCAACCCTCAGCTGCCGCCGCCCCACAGCGCCGACAGACCAGGGATCAGAGACCGCGCTCTCGCTCCGCCGGCCGCCGCCCCCCGCCGCGTGGGCCACGGCCGAAGATTGAGTTAAAGCCCGAGGCCTCTAAGTCTTCCTAGCCAGTCTACGGAAGCGACGGTGTTCAAGTCCCGCTGCGGCCGGACTTCCACCAAAAATTTTCGCTCGCTCAGTTCCAGTAATTGTGACTGTTCCAGCGTATTCTGCAGTAAACAAGTCGGCAGTACAGCCCGCTTGCCTGCACACAAACGCCGTTTTTACGGTGACCCAGATAAATCCCCAAAAGAGTGTATTTTCTGGTATTCCGGCCACGGCCGATGGTGTTATGAGTGTAGTAAAAAATGCCCACTGCCCAGTGCCCATTCCTACACACAGACACGGCCCGCCACATACGGCCCGCACAAATCAAATCGACTCATGTCGGTTGTGCAACAAATGTAGTGATTGTGCCCACGTCCCAGTGCCCGCAAACACTACACGCTACATGTCTCAGGTTTCTGGAAAAAACGAAACCAACGCACATACAGTCTGCACAAACAGACGGTGTTCTCAGCGTTATGCATGGGCCCGTTGTCCCGCGCCCTCATTCGCTCACAGACATATTAAACCCCACGGGGCTCACCACGCTCGCTCTCTCTCAGCACACAGCTGTAGGAGAGCTGAGCGCGGGCAGGCTGCCCGCTGTGATCAGCGCGCCCGCAGTCTCGCACGCTGCAAACGCGGCGCTCATGTTACAGCACTGTTGCTCTCCGCTCGCCACTTGGCCGCGACCAGAGCCCAGATATCATTCTACCCCTAGCCACTCACGCGAAAGCGTGGGCAGAGCTCCCCGGGGTATCAAAGTGGGTGCTGAGCATTATAGAAAGAGGCTATTCGCTACAGTTTGGTCGACGCCCGCAACGCAAAGCGGCGCGAATCGAAACTACGGTGAAAAAGGAAGTAGCACACCTACTTCGAGCCGAAATAGCGAAGTTACTGAGCAAAGGGGCTATAGAACCCTTATCACAAGCACAGAGCGAAGGGGGCATGTACAGCAGATATTTTCTGGTACCCAAGAAAGACGGGAGTCTCAGACCCATTCTAGATCTAAGACGACTAAACAAAGCACTTCTGAAACGACGGTTCAGAATGGCTCACGACCAAGAAAATCCTCTCGCAAATTTGCCAAGGGGACTGGTTCATGTCGATAGATCTGGAAGACGCTTATTTTCAAATACAAATAGCATCACGTCACAGGCGATTTTTGAGATTCGCCTTCGAGGGCCAGGCATATCAGTACACAGTCCTGCCATTTGGCCTATCCCTGGCACCTCGCGCATTCACGATGTGCATGGATGCAGCGCTCGCACCCCTCAGGCTCCGAGGCATACGAGTGCTGAATTATTTGGACGATTGGCTGGTTCTAGCTCGATCACAGTCGGAGCTCATAGAACACAGGACCATAGTACTCGATCACCTCGAGAATTTAGGTCTCACAGTCAATTGGGCGAAGAGTTCGCTGTCTCCCAGTCAGAAAATATATTTTCTGGGCACAGATCTGGACTCGCTGTCTATGAAAGCACAGCTGTCGCCGCAGCGCAGACTAAGTATTCAGCGCATGACAGAGATTTTTCGCCACGACGCTTTGGTCCCGCTCAAAAAGTTTCAAAGGATGCTGGGTCTCATGGCTTCAGCATCCTCAGTGCTTCAGCTGGGTCTGCTTTGCATGCGCCCGCTGCAGTACTGGTTGAAAGTGCGCGCGCCGCGCAGAGCTTGGACCTCCGGTCTCGCGCGCCTCAAGGTCGATCAGAAATGCGTCGCAGCTCTGAAACCTTGGACAGTGACCGACTGGTACCGGTCAGGTGTAAGCCTGGGGACTTCCTCGAGTGTGAAGGTGGTGTCTACGGACGCCTCAACCTCGGGATGGGGAGCGCTGCTCGAGGGCAGACCGTTATTCGGCCAGTGGTCGGAACGGGAGAAGCTTCTGCATATAAACTGCCTGGAAATGATGGCAGTCGACAACGCGCTGAGGCGCTTTTGTCCCCAGATAAAAAGACACCACGTCTTGGTCCGTTCAGACAACATGTCAGTGGTGGCTTATATAAATCACCAAGGAGGTATCAGATCCAGAATCCTTCACAGGCTGACGGAACGCCTCCTGGTCTGGGCTCAGCACAATCTGCGCTCGCTCAGGGCAGCGCATGTGCCCGGCCATCTGAATGTGGGACCAGACAGACTGTCCAGAAACAATCTTCCGACAGGAGAATGGTCTTTACACCCACAGACAGTCGGACTGCTATGGAGGACATTTGGCAGAGCGAAAATAGACCTATTTGCGTCTCAAGAAAACGCTCATTGTCAGGAATTTTTCTCCAAGAGCAGGGACGTGCTGGCTCACGTCTGGCCCCGCTGCCCGCTCTATGCGTTTCCCCCTGTCACGCTCCTACCCCAGGTGTTAGAGCGAATCAGGGAGAGCGGATGCCCAGTGCTACTCGTCGCCCCATTTTGGACAAACCAAGCCTGGTTTCCAGTCCTGATGCAGCTGACGAGTACCGCCCCGTGGCCGATACCAGTGAGGAGGGATCTCCTCTCGCAGGCAAACGGCTCGATCTGGCATCCTTGCCCGGAGCGTTGGTCCCTACATGTGTGGGCCATCAACGGGTACCCGTTAACCTCCCAGCGGGAGTGTTAAACACGATCACACAGGCTAGAGCTCCATCTACGAGGCGGCTCTATTCCTCAAAATGGTCTGTGTTCACTAGCTGGTGTACAGCGAGTGGTACTCCGCCCTCACGCTGTGGGGTGACGGAGGTTCTCTCCTTTTTACAAGAGCTTCTAGATAAGGGCAGAACCCCATCCACGCTCAAAGTTTATGTGGCGGCCATAGCGGCGTTCGCTGAACCACCGCTCGGCCAGTCATTAGGAAGGAACGATCTGGTCATTCGCTTCCTTAGGGGAGCTAAGAGGCTGAACCCTCCCAGACCTCCCTCAGTTCCCGTTTGGGACCTTTCCACGGTTCTGGAAGCCATGAAAGGTGCCCCATTCGAGCCAATACAGTCAATAGACCTGAAACTCTTGTCTTTCAAAACAGTGTTTCTTCTGGCTCTCACTTCAGTGAAGCGCATAGGGGATCTGCAAGCGCTCTCAGTGAGCGCGACGTGTATGGAGTTTGGGCCTAACGACTCGAGAGTCATACTCAAACCAAAGCACGGATATGTTCCTAAATCCCTCAATACACCGTTTAGGGCACAGGTGATCTCCCTGTCGGCCCTGCCGGTATCTGAAGAGGAAGGGGACGCAGGCTTCCTTTGACCGGTCAGGGCGTTAAGGGCCTATGTGTCTCGCTCATCTGCTTTCAGACAGACAGAGCAGCTCTTTGTTTTGTTCAGCGGACGTTCTAAGGGACTAGCTGCGTCAAAACAGAGTCTATCCAGATGGATAGTTGATGCTATAGCGCTAGCTTACACATCCAGGGGCCTGCAATGCCCGATAGGTGTCAAAGCGCACTCCACAAGAGGCATGGCCTCGTCGTGGGCTTGGTCCAGTGGGATTGCCTTGCAAGATATCTGTATGGCGGCAGGCTGGGCCTCCCCATCTACATTTATAAGGTTTTATAACCTCGAGGTTCCCGCTTTGCAAGCTAGGTTGCTCTCGGTTTAATTTTTCAGTATTGCCCGCCCGATGCTATCGGCTCAGGATGCTGAAACTGCTAGAGCGTCGATCACTGAACGTCTGTATACTTCTGTGGGCAGTGCGTAAGTCCCCCATATTTACCAGTCCAGGCCGATTTCGCCCTGGCTGTGTGGAACACTTGATATAACATGCTCTTATTAGAGCTCCACATTACAGGAATGATGCTATTCTAGCCCCTCTTCCTGGATTCTCTGTGAGTCCCTTGTGATTAGGCACTGTATGAGCCCCGGGCACCTGCCCTTGGGACTTTAGTGTTATGTCTCAAGCACGCACGGCGCAAGTACGAGAGACCTCTCGTAAGAGAACGTACTCGGTTACTAGAGTAACCTCGGTTCTCTCTAGAAGAGGGAACGAGTACTTGCGTATCTTGCCGTGCATGCGTCATGTTCTGATTCGCTTCAGCGATGAAAAACTGACCAAACCAGCCTCTCTGGGCCGTATTTATAGCCCTAGCCCCACCCGCTTTCGACGGGACATGACGTAATTGGCGCGAAGCACCCTCATTGGTTCTGACGTCATGAGGGGCCTCTATCGATAGGCTGGTGCAGTTGCCGCAGAGCAGCCAATGGGCGCGCGAGCTGTCTCGCCCATGTCTGCATGCTGCTGCAATGCGTTTTACAGTCAGATTAATGAATGAAATACAACTGTTCACGAACAGAAGATTGTATTTGACTCATGCTGCATAGTGCATACACATACGCAATGACAATTATGCCTACTGTAAATATAGAGTTACAACTACGATTAGAGTTGTTTGCATAAAATGTACCGTGAACATTCACACGTTTGCCCTGTGATAGTCCGCGCCGCGCAAAACGCCTCATTCATATAAATATAATGATCAATTCTTCAAATGAACAAAATCAAGTAATTTTCAGAACTACAGTCTGACATCTCGGACTCATGAGACAACAGGGAAGAACTTAACAAGGAAAGAACACACCAGAGCCATAATAGTTTTATTCAATTATATCTTATAATGTACAATTTAGATTTGTCCTCAGGCAAACACATATACAAAATAATAGCAATAAAAGTCAGTCCACACAGGAACAGAGCAGCCCACCTCATATCCAGACCAGTCATCTGTACATTCAAGTGTCAGTCCACAGTGAGCACGCTTCTGCCCTGAAATATCTTTCTCTCTTTATGATTAACTGGCATTGCACATGCAAGAGAACTGGACCAGCCTCACAGAAGTCCGATCCAAACATTTGGATTAAAAATCATACATTGTGGCACATGAAAGCAAACAAACGTTTCCAGCATTTGACATGATTGTAAAGAGATCAGTAGGACATGACAGGAAGTGCCTAATTTGAAACCAGTATTTAAAATCCTGAACTGCATGTCGGTGTGAGTGCATCAGTAGTTCATTCCTTTATTTAAATATAAAACATGGCCATTTAGAGTGATTGACACGTTTACACACTCTTTGAGAACACAAGCGCATTTCATAGACCTTCTGAATTTTGTAGCTGCCTTTGCCACATATGGACAAAATGGAATGTGACACATAGAAACATGGCAGACGACCTTTCTGAAAGGCTTCCGATGGAGGGATTTAAAAAATAATAATTCTGAAATAAAAGAAAATATTGGCCATTTACAGGGGCTAAAATATAACACAAGGGAGAACTAACCAATCAGGTCATGTTATGCGTGTCTAGATTTCTTGGAGATTTGGTTGGTAGTTGTAGCGTGACATCGCTTCAAATGGCATGGTTCACATTAAGACTTGTTTACTTGAGTTTGTTGGTGTGTGTATGTTGGTTCACGTTCCTTCACCGTTGGAAGTCTGTGTGGTGGCTGACTGTGGCTGTACCGAAGCCGCCTCGACTTCAGATTCTCGAACAAAGATGACGGCATCCCCACTGACGTTGATTAGGCACTGCGCCTGTAAAGTATGTGCAACACCAGCATAAATGAACAAACATGATTGGTTGTGTGTATGGACGAGTCTGTGTGTGTGCCTGTGTATGTATTAACCTGGTTCTTGTTAGGGTTCTCCATAAACACACACTCCTTCATGCTGTAGGAGACGACAGCATTCCCTCCAAGAGCAGCGACATGGGCGCGAACCATCGCAAATACTTCAGCTATGAACGTATGCAGAAACCCGCTCACACCTCCCTCCTAAAACACAATAATAATACTAAGACAATATACAACAATAAATTATTTATTTATAAAAATATTGATTGATTACTATTAATGTTAATATTTGTAACATTTAATTCAATCATTTTAATTAACTTTAATAATTTTAATATTATACAAAATATTTAATATTATTATATTATATTACTTATTATTTTAATAATGATAAATAATTTTATAATATTAATACTATGAAAAGTGAAAATTATTTCTAATGCTAATAAAACAAACAATAAATATTATCAATTTTATTTTCTAATGCTGATAATAAAACAAACAATAATTAATATTAATAAAAAAATCATTTACATTTCATTCCATTAATGTTAATAATTGTAATTTAATTATATTAACATTATCCAAAATGTATTTATATATTATGCATTTATATATTTAATATTAATCATTTTAACTGTGTAATATTTTATAGTTACTTTTGAAAGCAATAATATTATTAAAATATATAATATTAATATGAAATTAACAATAATAACAATACTTGTTAGTTATCACTATTTATAATTTCACTATAATATACTATACCCTATTTTGGTATTAATTTTGTATTAACAAAAGGGGCTTTCACACCAGAGGAACCTTTTCATAGTTCCTAAAACTATTGACGAAAATACTAGGAACTAGGAACAATTTTAGTTCTAGGAACTCCTTTTGGAGGAACTAGTTTAGCTCCTACTTCAGAGTAGGGTCTAAACCAGCACTATAGGAACTATCCGTGGCGTTAGTGTTCGCTGATTGGCCGAAACGCACGTGAAACACCAGCACCCGCCATAAAAAAAAAAAAAAAAAGCTGTGTAAACACACGGATTATAGATATTTTCTCCAGAAACTAACTCTACGAAGATGGAAAACAGTGATAGATGGGCCTCTTAACCTTTACGCAAAGGAGAAAATCCAACGCAATTTGAGAGGACCAAGCCAAACATGATTATGTGTTTCTGCTCAGCTAGCAACACTGGACATCATCCACACGGCATACTCTGCCTTTTCATATACTGTCTACTTTCTATGTATAACAGTTCTATCTAATAACGTATTAGACAGGACTGTTAGACAGATCGTAAACTAATGAACACGGAGAATGCGAGCACGGTGTGCTCAGGCTCTGGGGTTCTCAGCGTCGTCAAAATAAAAGTCACAACAACAAGCGTGGCTGACATCACTTCAGAGTTCCTACTGGAGGTGCGAATGCAACCAGGAAAATGTTCCTAAGGGAACCATTAGTTCTCGGGGAACCACCCTGGTGGCTAGTTCCTAGAACTACCTGGTGCGAAAGCCCCTAATAACTGTAATACTAGTAATAGTAATAGTAATAATAATAATCTTCATCATCATAACCAGATTTCTCAATACGGGTGAAGTGGGTAGTAAAAACAGAGAGACTGCTACCTCTCTCAGTGAGGTGGTCTCTCTAATGAAGAACATGTTGATGATGCCGAGGTATTTTATGATCTTTGCGCCAGGAATGAAAGAGAGCGGGGTCATTCTGACCACTGCGACAGAACTGCCCGAGTAGGAGCGATTCGACCGAAGAGAACGAGAGCGACCTTCGGGCAACGGGCTGGCCTTCTCCAGAGATGATGCTGTTGAGAGTGAGAGAGCGAGAGAGAAAGAGGGATAGAGAGAAAGAGAGAAAAGAAAGAGGGGGGTGGGAAGATACCAGACATGGCCTTCAGAGGGCGCTGTACAAGACCAACGCATGTGACGAGACAAACATAGTGTGACCGAGGAAAAAAGACATATGTGTAATTGTGTGTTGCTGATCAGCGGCGTGCGATCAAAGCAAAGCAAAGGCACTGCACCATGCAAATAAACACCATGCAAATACAGAGAGACAGAGGAGGAGAGAAAGAATGAATGTACGCATGTTGATTCTGCCTTGATAAATCAGAAAAAGATTAGCTTTGAGAAGGGAGGACACTTTTTGTTCCCCATCAAGAGTGTGAAAGAGCTCGAAATCTCAAAGCTGTAAAACATCATACATGACGCTGCATCATCACAACTGTTATACAGGGCACTAATGTGCATGCAGCTCCAAGACATTGCTCAAACTATCGGTCAGTGGACTCCATTAGGGCTGGGCGATATATATTGAATATTCATGCGATTTTGGTGGTGATATACAATAAAACAATATAGAAAACACAGCATTGATTTTATGAATGCATTAAGACAGAATTGTTTTAATACCATCGCTGATTAGAACATTCAGTTCTGTCCCATTCATTTTTGGGAATCAGATCAAAATGCAAGAAGAACTGATTTAAAATTCTAACTCAATGATTTCATTAAAAATATTTATTTGTCATTTTTCATGAATCAAAAATAATGTATGTATGTATATGTAATAACTAACCAATGAATTTCCATAATTTTGTCATGACTTGGATCATTCGAAGTGGGTATTATATAAAAATCACAAAGAGCAACTTTTTTTTATATATATTTTAGAATGAAGCATAACAAATTTAGGACTACAGAAATTTTCATGACTACATCATGACTATTTTTGATATTAAGATTTTAATAATGTCTATGATTTTTCCAGGCTAAGAAATCACACTGGAGTTTGCTGATATTTACAAGTTTACCAGGGCTGTGAGAATCCTGTGATGTAACAGTCTATAAAATTAAACATGAAATGATACACACACATAATAGTTGTGCTCATTTAGTGAAAAAAAAAGTGTGTAAAACATGCCTTGATTATTTTACACTGAATGTGCTTTAGTTTTTACATTAAACATTTTGAATCTTCTTGACTTCAGTAGCTTTTGAGTTGCCATATATACACATACATACATATATATAGTTATATCATCAGAATAAACAGATTTTTCTAGTTATAACGCCCAACCCTAAACTGTACAAACTTTAAAGCCAAACTTATGATGCATTTATGCATCATATGCGACAGAGGCAGTCTGTGATGTGCTTTTATTCATACACATCTCATCAGCCAGCTCAAATATGAAATCACTGAGGCAAAACTGAAAGAATGATGGTCTTCTTCACCACGGTTGCTTACTAGGACTCAACCTCAACTTTCACACTCTGTCAGTCAAGTTCAGATACGATTGGATCGGCATATGGCAGCAAGACTCGTCCTCTTTTAGATGCAGGGTATGGGAGTATGTGTGTAAGGATGCGTGTAGGAGTATAGACTGTAGCCAGAGTAGATGCCATTTTATATAAATAAAATATAAATTTGTTTTTTAAAAACGTGGCTGTGGATCAA
This sequence comes from Leuciscus leuciscus, assembly GCF_965113295.1. Classification (NCBI taxonomy): domain Eukaryota; kingdom Metazoa; phylum Chordata; class Actinopteri; order Cypriniformes; family Leuciscidae; genus Leuciscus; species Leuciscus leuciscus. Next base: position 27,397,716 of record NC_138734.1, read on the forward strand.
TATATCATACAGCGTTGTGCCTTGGTCTTGATCATAGCTGGCGAAACATTTTAAAAACATCTTTAACCAAATTGTCCACATGATTAAATACACTGCCTGGCCAACGAAACAAAAAAAGTTGTTATTTGGATTTAAATAGGCAAATGCTTAAGTGTCTATGATTCGATCAATTTTGCAGTTATTATTATGTTTCTATCATGTTATATGTTTGTACAGTTCTTCTAACCCTAATTGATGGAGTGTGTAGCTTTTCATTTTTTTAAACAACCATGTAGGAAGACACTGGATGACAATGTCAAGATTCATCAGGCTCAAATTGTGAAAGAATGGTTGGGAGGGAGAATGAAGAATCATTTTCACACATGAATTGAGTCCAGACCTTAAATTCACTGAAAGCCTTTGGGATGTGCTGGAGTAGACTTTACAGTGTGCTTGACTCAATTCAAGATCTTGACCAAAAATTGATGCACCTCTTGATGGAGATAAATGTTGTGATGTTGTTTCCACAGTCTTTTCGTGCATTAAAGGTTTGGACTCAAAGGTGTCAGTTCATGTGTGAAAATGATTCTTCTTTCTCCCTCCCAACCATTCTTTCACAATTTGAGCCTGAAGAATCTTGACATTGTCATCCAGTGTCTTCCTACATGGTTGTTTAAGAAATGAAAAGCAACACTCCAATTAGGGTTAGAAGAACTGTTGCCAAACATAACATGCTAGAAACATAATAATCACAACAATAATGATCCAATCATAGACACTTGAGCATTTGCCTATTTAAATCCAAACAGTTACCTCTTTTTTTTTTTTTTTGGCCGGGCAGTGTACATACACACACATATACAATAAGCCATGAAAAACAAGTCAGTTTGGTGCTCGCGAGCTGTTTGAGAGGCTTTATGAGAGCGCCATTTATATAGATAAGTGGTGTGTGTACTTTTGGTGTGAGCGCAAAACACCATGGGAATGACTAAACTTATGCGTAATACAAGCACTATTCAACCAGAGTGAGGCGAGGCGGGTGTGTGTCAATTCGCCATCGGAGAGAAGAGAGAGAGTGAGAACGCACAGCTGGTATAGGTGTATCGATAAAGCAGAAAAGGAGCATTGGAACTGTTTCAGATATTTCAGTATCGATATATATAGAAATATCGATAATATTTTGACAACACTAAATTAGGTCTGCAAGGTATTATTTTGGTGAAAGATTACAAAGACGAACATTAATTTATTTGAAATAATGTGCACTGATGGAAAGTGAATAGATTAGAAGTAAAGGTTAGTGCAAATTACATTAACAGAGTATATTAAGCAAACTTGGCCCATTTTAATTGCGTCTTGAAGTTAAAGATCCCTTTAAATATGCAGTCTACTCTGACTAGGGTCTATGAGAGTTGGAATGTGTCCGTGTATGTAAGCGAGTTTGCATGTACTCCTACTTGTTTTAACTGATCCACGTCTTATGGTGTGAGCTTTCAGTCTAAGCTGCTCTATCCAGGAGCTGCATCTGTCTGCAAAGGAACTGTAATCAACTGAGGGGGCTGGACAAACACACACACACACACACACACACACACACAGACAGACGAACATTCAGACACAAACACAGATAGACACACACACAAATATGTGCACATGCGGTCACAAACCCCACAGACACATACATACAACGACACAACAGAGGGACAAAGAGAAGAGGAAACAAGACACAGAAAGAAAGAAAGAAAAAAAAGAAAAAGGGGTAAAATGGATGATGCTGGGGTGTGTGCTGCAGCACTTCAAACTGTCAGACACAAAAGGAGCAGAAATGAAAAGAAAAAAACACCCTGCTGCTTCCAGAACTCTCAGCAACGAATCAGGTACTGACCTTTGGCCGACGGATGGCTGCCAACCTCTGATAGACCTGTGACACAAAGGAAACCAATGCAATGAAAGCATTGAACACATTAGTAGTATTTAAACACCAGGGCCCAATACTATAAACAATAATAATTTTTTACAATAATTCATCAAAGAGCTACTTTGACAAGGGCCAAATTGTTCTGTAAAGGTGACTGGGTCAGAGTATCTCTGAAATGGCAAGGCTCGTGTGTCGCTCCCGGTCAGCAGTGGTGAGAATTTACCAACAGTGGTCAGAGGAGAGGGACAAACCACAAACGCCCAAGGCTCATTGATGCATGAGGGCAACGAAAGCTATCCCGTCTGATCAGAGCCAACAGAAGGTCTTACTGTGGCACAAGTCACTCAAAATTTGAATGATGGTTACGGGAGGAATGTGACACAACACACAGTGCATCGCACTCTGCTGCGTATGTGGCCGTGAAGCCGTAGACCAATCAGAGTGCCTATGATGACCCGTCCACCGTCAATGGGCATGCAAACATCTGAACAGCGGAAGATTGAAGGTCACTCTTAAAGTGACAGCAGCCTAATACACCTGATTTGACCTGTGTGTCTAATCAATCAAAAGAGAAAATAACTTACTGATCTTGACTGAACAACTTTTTGTAGATTTAAAGCTGCAGTCGGCAAGTCTGGCAGATTGGGTCGATTAGCCAAAATTTTGAATGTTTACAACTCTCATGCCCCTCCCCACTACCAGCGAGCACCCTCCCATCGAGGTCGTGCACGTCAGTGCGTCACTGTGCGTGTGTACCTGATTTTCTGTGAACGCGTCCTTCTCTTCAGCATCGATCAACACCATGGACTCGGAGGTAGGCTGCCCTGGCTAATCTATCCATAGATAGCAATAACCGAGGAATTGGAAGCTTGTTAGTAGATTTTCTCTCCGCCATCGCTTCATGCAATCTCCAGGCGAACTTCAGGCATGGCGTGTGCATGTGATATTAACGTGCGCGAGTGAGGGGGGATCTGTGGCGTGTGCACGACCTGTGATTGACAGTCAGATCTCACACTCCCCTGTAGTGTTGCACGGTGTACCGATACTTCAAAAGTATCGCGATACTCGGAAATTAAAAACGTCACGATACCTAAATTTATCAGTATCGATACTTAAATTTTTTTTTTTAAACGCCTCCCTATGGACGTCTGTGTTTTTTTCCTGACGCACGCAGCAAAGAACCTGCCGCTGTCAGTGTCATGTGACAAAACACTACAGCGACATGGCTGCATGTGCGAGCACAAGTGGTCCACGACTCGTAGAAAGATGACGCGAGGAGTGACATATGGAAGTACGTTGCCTACCTTGCTCCGTTGCACGGTGCACCGATACTTAAAAAGTAAATCGGAAATTAAAAACGTCACGATTCCTTAATTTATTAGTATGGATACTTCTAAGAATGACCGGCTGCGTGTCGTGTCCGTTTTTATTTCGGCTCCCATGTTAACTGCCTGCGTGACACACGCGTCTGGGCGCGGCTCGAGGGAAACGCGTGTATGCTAGAAATAGAACCGACGCCTATTTTTCACGCGACACGCAAGCGTGTTGGAAGCGTTTCCAGACAAAATAGAATAGGAAAAGATGTTTCTATGTCATTTTGACACGAATACATATTAATAAATGACATTTTGATGTTTGAAAGTTTTGACATAAATACAATAGGCCTATAAATGTAATTTAAAAAAATATTATCGATTTTCAAATATTGCACCTCTCAATACAGAACGAATTATTCTGTAGCCTATTTTACCGTCAACACTGCCGACGTTGTCTTTGCTGCTATATATTTATGTTTAACATGAAGTATAGGCCTTCCACAACTCTCTCCCCAGATGTCAAATATATCACCAATGTGGCTTATCATATGTTACCAATATTAAACATTGTTTAATATAATCGCTGTTCATATTTTTATTCAAAGTTCAGAATCAAGATAAAGCTCATATGTTTCTTATGATAAATGAGATAATGCTGCTAAATTTATATATATTTTTTTTACCTTGAATGTCATTGCTCTAATTTATTTTTTATATTTTTATATTTCATATTTTGTTCAAATGTTTTATATATCTGCTGTTCATATGTTCATTTATTAGTGTGTTATATGATTAGAATGTTGTCCCGGTTTTAAAATAAAGCACAGCAATGATATTTGAGAGTGTTTCTCCCTTTTCAGGAAAAGTATCGAAAAAGTATTGAAATCGCAATACTTGACTTGGTATCGGTATCGAAACAATAATTTTGGTATCGTGACAACACTACTCCCCTGCGCTGATTGGACCCGATGATCCGGGAGCGGTGGATTTTTGCAAAACAAATAACACGCTCCAGGTGGAGTTAGAAGCTTGGGTTTTTTTCTAAAACCATCTTATTTATGTTGTTCTGTCGGATTATAGAGTCAATTTCACTGAATATGATCAAAAAAATGTTGCCGACGGCAGCTTTAATAAAAATAAATGTATATTTAATTAATACAATGATGACTATATAAAGTATTTGATTATTCCATTTCTAACTACATGTTAAATAAATTGCACTTTAATTGTTATCGTGAAATAAAATGTATCATAGCATGAAACATTTTTTGGTCATATCGCCCACCCCTAGATGGAAGGCTGGATGGATGGATGGATGGATTATGGCAAACATTTAAAGAGCTATAAAGAACTGAATGGGGCATCTGGTGAAGTTTGGATTCACCAGGGTTTACCTTTGGGGGAGCTAAGAGGGTTGGAAGACAACATTTCAGCATTGAGCTCCAGGTTGAACTGAAGCTGCTCGTCATTTTCTGCAAAAGACAATCAACAGGAGACCATGCAGATCAGCTTTTCAGAGAGGTGTTTCCCACATGAAGGTACATAGACCGCATGCTCACCCTTTTTTAGCGACTTATCCCCACTTTGTTTGCCATTTTCCAAAGTCAGCTCTTTGTCAAAGCTCATTGCCACAGCTGTCACCGCCACCTGTAAATTAAACAACACTGACAGATGATGCGGGACAGAGGTAAAAGGGTAAGAATGAAACCCAAGAGGATAAAATCTTGAGGGATCCATTATTACTTGCTTTATGTTTCACAACAGTAATAAGACTGCAAACTGAAAGTTGAATGTTTATTTGACAAAAAAGTAAGGTCAGGTGTGCTCTCACCTGGATGAGCTCATCTTCAGGTATGGCCACGGTGAAGTTCAGGTGACAAAGACAGCAGGGGACCAATGACCGCAGTTTAAAGTACAAACTCTACAGAGCACACATATATTCCAGTAAGAGCAGTGATATCCAAGCACGTATAAATCATTTAACTTGGTTTAGCTGGTCTACATTAGACCATGACAGAAATAAGATGTAGGAAATATAGGGGGGGAAAAATGATTCACCTTAAGCAGGTTCTCACAGAGGTCACTGAAAACCTTATTCAGTCCCTGATTGGTCAAGTTGACGTTGTTAAGGCGAAAGACCCTCACAGAGGTAAACATCTGAAAGCAAACAAAAATCTATGTTTGATTCTACACCAAACATTGAAAACCTCCTCATGTCAACTCATTCTGAAGAAACAACCTCAAATGTGCATTACATCCAAATATAATATGCAGACATTATATAGAAAATAAATTTGTTTTCTGGAGTGCACATATCTCAAACTAGCTTCATTTATTAATTGTCTGCAAATATTAGGGCAACGGTATGGTCTTCATGGACCTTTTTCACATTTCACAAGCAGAAGTTGTCATAGTTGAGTAAACTTCTATAGTGGTGAACGGGTGTGAACTACGACCAACACAATTTTTACTTTCCAATTTGCTCCAACAGGAAAATAAAATAAAAATCATGATAGCGTTTCTATGAATTTCCCAATTTTTTTGAGAGATCAACCGTGTTGGTCAGAAGTGAGGAAAATGTAAATTTTTCCATCACTTCCTCATCGTTGTATTAGAAAGTAGTGTTGTAAATGTACATAAAAAAATATATATATATTTGCAAGATTTATAATGTTAATAACTGTGAAAATGCATCATCCCACTCCGTGAAAAGGGTCCATTGTAAATAAACAAATATTTCTCAAAAAATCCTTTGATATCTGTGTTGCGGTTTGAAATGGCTCTTGCACATCCTGTCTTTATTAAAATATTGTTGGTTTTTGTTAAGTCAAAAAGTTGCACGTCAACAAATTGTGAGTGTTGTAAAAACACACCAACACTATATCTGCAATTTTCAGGAAATGGAAAGGTTCACTATAGGCTTGCTGCGATAGTCGGTGTTGCCGGTGTTCAGCTGCAACACTGGTAACATTACTTGCACACCTCCGCACCGCCCCCACCGTCATTTAGATTTTTTATAGTAATAAAAGTAATTTAGTTCAGTTAGAGCTCACTCTTGACTGACAAGACGACGGCGAAAGATTTGGTTTCAAAGCGAAATGTAAAAGTGCCTATTTAAGCGAGTTTGTCATTGTACTGTTTTGTGTTTTTCATTAAGAAATAATAATGAACCCACCATTCAAACAACTGCCGCCCCTGAATTGGTGCTAATTCAAAAGCGAAAGTAAAATGCACACGGGCATTCATAATGGTGCGTGTCCACTGGAGCAAAGCGAGTGTGTTCGCGCTCAACTTCCATAGAAATGAACTGAAAACGCTTGCTCTGCTCCGCACCTTTATGAATGCCGGTGCGGCCGTGCACATTTTACTTTCGCTTTTGAATTAGCGATTTAAAAGCGAGGGTACAAAAGAGGGAAAAACTCCAATGCCCCGCCCCCCCCAGTGATACCGGTATTACCGGTGTTGTCACACGTCGATTAACCAGTGGGAAAATTTCCTCACAGTCACATCCCTAGTTCACTATGGTGAATGATACCTGTATAGCTGAAGTCCAGTTCTGAATCCCAGGCATGATTTCAGTGTTGCAGCTGTAGAATCCTGAACAGAAGACAACGTACAAACACACATCTGAATATACAGTCCAGTAAAAACATAATAGAGTCCAACAATGGTCTAGCAGAGGTTTGTACCAGCTGGGGTGGGAGAATCAGTCAGAAGTGCATGAATATCTTCCACAGCATCTGTGTCATCAATCTAGAAGTGTATTAAAACATCAGACAGATCTTTCACTCCACAAAAAAAGTCCAGTATCTCCAAGTTTAAGTTCAACCTCTAGTACAAAGCCAGTTTACCTCCAACACAAAGGCATCCTTCTTCCCATGGGACAGGTCTATTTCTGAAACCTCATCTGAGCTCTCTGAGTGAGAACGAAAGAGACGGGACCTTTGACGAGGCTCAGGAATAGGCGAACCAATGATCTCTTCGATAACTTCCTACGATGGGGAAAAAAAGAAAGAACATTTTATTTTTATTTTTTTTATTATGATTTAAATACTACCTCACAAAGTGCCTTGAGGTGTATGTGTACTTACAGGAGGGTTGATTTCATACACTTCTTTATTTTTAGTGATGGTGTCATTGATTTTCTTCTGCATATTGGAGATGTGCTGTTCGTATGTGATGTCACTGGGAGTTTTTCCCAATACCTGGATTCCTCCAGGACTGGGTAACGCTGTCAGATAGACTCCTGTTGCAGACTGGATGCAACAAACAACAGATATTAACAGGACAACCGGTAATAATTAATTAAGTCAACGCACTGCATTATTGGTAATAGCACACTGACCGCCAGTCCTAGTAGCATGGTCTCTCCCACGCTGATTTGGATACGCAGACCAAACAAAGCGTTCATGCCCCGTAGCTTCAATTTGTTCATCAGCTGTGTGTGGAGCTCGTACTCGAGAAATGGCAGAAGATTGCTGATGGCCATGGCGTTCCCCTCGCCCTGGGCCTTCTTTTTAGTCCGACACAGCCTACAGTGGGGTGATGCAGCAAAGAATACCCAGATGACCTATCACATTTGCCAAAACGCACAGTATACCACCAGAACATACTGGCTATGTTTACATGCACACTTTTTGTTTCAATCAGAATGAATTAAAATTGAATTGACGTGCGACTGTACGAATATACAGAGTTTCCTGCTGTTTGTGCAAACTATTCTCTTACATTGCTTCTTTTCTTTGTTTTAAAGAGCAGTTAACTGAATATTTATCAATTTTAGGTCCTGATTAAGAGACGTCAAGCACATGAACCGTTGTGCCGTACTGTTTATATATAAAACAGTAAAAACGCCCCTTCCCACAACCAAAATAAAGTGTCTGTGGATGAGACTATGAAGTGATGGGGATTAATGGAACGTTGTTCTACTCTACTTCACAGACGATTATTTTATTTTATTATTTAATTTACATTTTATTTAACAACAAATGCAGCTTGTTCCGTACGTCATAACGCCATTTCTACGTCATTGCATATGCCCAGTCCTTTCCAGTTTCGGTTTTCAATCCGATCAAGTGTTTATATGTTCTCTCGATCGGATAAGAAAAGGAATAAACCACCCCTTTCAAACCGATCAAAATTTTATTCAGATTGAGCTCAATCGGATCGATTAAGGTGTTTAAAGGAAGGCTTTTCAGTCCGACTGAGCCATCAATCCGATTACTAATGAATTACTTGGTTGCATGTAAACGTAGCCACTGTATCCCACAATGCAATACATTTGACCTGAACTCTTCCCCCAAAATCTGAACTAATTGTTCACTTGGGACACATTAAAAAAGTAAAATGTCTTCTTTCTTTTTTGCAACATTGTAAATAAAATATAGCAAACTACTAAGGCTGCAAGATTTTGGGGAAAATCTAATAGTGATTTTTCCTATTACATTTTTTATAATAAAAAAAGCCCCAGGTTCGCTTTGCTTGTTTGTAGGGCTGCACAATTTGGCCAAAAATGTAGTGATAACATCAATATGATATACTGTATAAGATAAAAAATTGATTTATTATTATTATTATTAATAAATACAATATTAAACAATATTAATATTGTAATATTTCACTATAAAATAAATGAACTGTAAATCAACTATTTAAGAAAATAATAATAATAATGACTTAAAACCCCTTAAAAGATTTTTTTCTTGACAAGTTAGTTTATAAATGCTTCTCATTATAAGTTTGTGAAAATGGTCGGCACATGTTGCACATAATAAGCGACACAAACTCAGAGCATAAGTTTGTGTGGAGGGTCATTTACTGCAAACCGAGCTGCTCATGCATGAACAGTGAAACACACAGCTCATATATTTGTTGGATTACATGGCAGCCTTTGCAATTTGATGATCACACTAAGACATATCGTGATTTAGGTTTTAATTCAATTCATTGTGCAGCCCTACACACTGCTATTTATTATTAATTGCTTCAGATACTACTTGCACTATACTGTGTTCCATTTGGACAGGATGTTATGTGCAGTTTCTACCTGGCCTGAATCAGGCAGCCCTTCCCGGTGATGTTGGCTTCAGTAGGCAGGTCGATCGTGGTAAAGAGGACATCGGGCACTTTGTAACGCCGACAGCAGCAGCAATAGGTGAGCTGAGCAGGAAATGGTATATTCAACTCATCGTACGGTATGTGACAGAACTCACAGCCAGGGGGCGCCACCTCCTCAAATCTTACAGAAATAAAAATTCCAATTAGTACATAAACCATAACACAAGGGCACACACAGACCCAACCAGCCATAAACAGAATAAAACTATCTTTACATAAGCGTACACATTTGTAAAGATTTTATTTATTTTTTTACATAAAACACGTACATATTCAGAGACAGGCAAGTTTTAGCCCCTTTGTTATGAAGTCCTTAAGACTTAATTTGGTTAGTAGCTGTAAAAACTGTCCCCAGCAAACATACACAGACACACACACACACACCAATTTAATTAGTACAGTTTAGTATTGAGATTAAAGGAAAAGTTCACCCAAAATTAAATTTAAGTCATGATTTACTTCATGTTGTTCCAAACCTGTTCGACTTCTAAACTCAGTATGAAATCAAAACTGACAATGGGCAAAATGAAGTCGCACCTTACATTTTTTCAAGTCACAATTTAAGTTCTCACTTTAAGAGCTATTGAACCAAGGAGAAAATTTACGATTAATTACTTTTTTGTTAAAGTCATGATGAAATAGAAGTAGCGACAGATCTGTGATATTGTGTATTTGAGTGTAACTTAAAAAAAAGAGGCTGTGACTAGGGCTGTTCAATTATGTCAAAAATCATAATCACGATTATTTTGCTCAATATTGAAATCACTATTTAATGGTGGGTGAAATGATCAAAGTCTTATTTCATGAAATGAGTCATTTTAAATATCAGTGAAATTTCACAATTATCAATACTTCAGCAAAAACTACTAGGTTAATTAATGTACTATAAGTATAAAGTCCTCAAAACAGTTACAGAAGACAAGTAAACAGTCAGCAATACAATAAGAACAAAGAAACTAAATTACAAACAATACCAACAAAAAATACAACAGAACAAAAATACAAATTAAACAAATAGTGCTTTAGGTTTTTCAGAAAGACATGCGCAATAGCTTTGTGTATATATATATATATATATTAGGGGAGTGGGTTTAAGCATTAAATTATTAGACTAAAGTATTAGACTAAAGTCTGTCAGTGTTTATTGGAAGGTCCAGTTATGGCATTTTCATTAACTTTACGAGGTCAAAACATTTAATTTTTTTAATGAAACAAGAATAAAATGATGCGCTGATTATTGTTCACAATAAGATCTATAACATTCATTTAGAAAATAGATATGGTGAATTTTCATTTCACACCCTTTTTGCAGTTTGATACAACATGAGGGGGAGAGTGAATGATAAAAAAATAATTTTTTGGGTGAACTATTGCTTTAAGAGCCCCTTATATGGTGTTAAATGATGGACAAATCAGCATAAGCACATAAACAGTGAGCAAGTGAATTACAGCAGTGTGAGAACAGTGAAAAAGCTTGCATGTAAAATGTAAACCTGCAGGTAAAAAACTCGAACAAAAAATTGTGCACGCACAAATCAACACGTTGCGAGTAGAAAAAAAACAAAAGTGCGAGTTCATGACAGGTCTCACACGTGCAGAACTGACCGCCGGTGTTTCTCTGATGAGGCGGCTGAGTTTAGCTTCGTGCCTAATCTCTCTGGCCAGTCTTTGACTAGCTTTTCTTTGACTAATCCATCTTCTGTCTCTGAGTTCATCTTGAAATCCAACTCTTCATCCTGTCGACTTGACCCTGTCCCTACTTCTATCCTGAAATTCTGCCACTCTGCCCCTATTTCTTACTCCATTAATACATCTTACCTCTGCTTCATTTCCTCAGCCACTCAAAACTGCCACAGTTAACCCAGTTCTCAAGAAACCCAACCCTGACTCCTCAGTTATCTAATTATCATCCTATTTCAAATCTCTTTTGCCAAATTACTGGAAAAAACTTTTGCCTCCCAGCTTCAGTCTTTTCTAGTTGTAAATTATCTCTATGATCCCTTTCAATCTGTTTTTTGCCCATTTCATAGAACTGAAACTGCCCTTGTAAAGGTAGTGAACGACCACTTTCTGGTGACTCTGGCTCTCTCTCTATACTTCTACTACTCGCCCTTTGCTCCGTTGCTGGTACTCTCATCAAACCATCCAGTACTGTAAAAATCCTGGTGTTATTTTAGATTCCTCTCTCACCTTTATGGCTCATATCAACTATCACCAAATCTGCATTCTTTCACTAAATGTATGTCGCATTGCCAAGCTCCATCCCTTCATTGGTGTTAAAGACGCAGAAATGATTATCCATGCTTTCGTTTCATCCCGCCTTGACTACTGTAATGCCCTTTTCATTGGTTTACCTGCTAGCTCCACTGCCAGACTGCAATATATTAAGGTTTCCAAACATGATTCATTTCATAAATATATGATGCTTGGGAAGCTAACATCAAAGTTTAAACGGTCAGCTATTTTAAATGAAAGAGGAAGGTTGTGATTTTAATGTTATACATGATACGCATAGTCTTTTAAGCCTAATGTTTTTCTATCAGTTTCCATTTGAATGGAAATGCATTTATCCAGTTAATTTGTATAACTGACAGTATAGTTTTATATAATTAATGTAGAAATATGTGAAAGGCTTACAGATCATTAAATGTTAACTTTAGCTAAATGTTAATTTGATCATTAAATGTAACTTTTAAAGGCCCCAATAAGACATTTTTCAAATTGCCAGTGTATTGGCTGGACCAAATAGACACGTAGAGTTACACTTATTGCTATATGTAACAAGTAATCTTTAAAACCCCATGCCCAACAAACAAACTGTGTGTAAAAATTGTATGAGACAACCCTGAAGGGAAATTTGCAACAAGGTGGGGATCAGGCCCCTGGTCACCATGGCAGCAGAGACTAATATATGACAGAAAAGAATGCAGAGCTTTGCTCTGGACTCACTTTGGATCAAGCCATAAAAATACTTAGAAATGCCTATTTTCTATAAAAAGGAGTTTCCTCCGTTGATTCATAGATGGTCCGGTATATATAAATTAATCTGCATAATCCCCAGGACATTGTGTGCATCGATACTGTTTAGTATATTGTATTTATGCATGCCTTATGCTAGAACTACTAGTTAATGTAACCTCACCTATATCGTGTCTCCTATCAAATGATTGCTCATTTAACGACTCACAGATTAGTGGACATCACCTCCTCATAGAATGCAGTATGTGTTTGTTATATTAATTGGTGTATAAATGGAGACAAACTGACAGAACCATTCTAACCATGCTCGCAAACAAAGGGCCATCAAACCTCCCAACAGAAGAATTTTCCCGTTTGCAAATTCCACCTTTCTCATTGGTCAAGCAAACCCTGTGTGACTTTTCCAGATTTTATAGAGCACAAGTTCCCCCCTCTCTTTGCTACCCCTTGATCAACAAGGTTATTTAGAAACTGATGGTTCTTTCAGATGGTTAACTTGACTTCATTTCCCCTGCTTCTGTTTGGTTTCTTTACTACCCATGTATGCGTGATTTGTGTGTGTGTGTAGATTAGGGATGTCATGGTACCAAAATTCCAGTAGTCGGTACCGATACCATTAAAATTTTACGGTTCTCGGTACCAATTTCGGTACCACAGCAAAATCTGTTGGAACTATTTTTCTATTTTATTTAACTATTTGAAAAAAATATTACATTCAATTCAATGACTTTATTTATGACAGTAATCATAAAGAACATATAAGCATTAAAGGCTACATGCTGTTTAAACGTAAATATTGCTTATAAAAAAAATCCCATGGAGACGTAGCTAAATCTACTGTACAGTAGCCTAATTATTTCTGTCAATTTCTTCAAGTTAAACCGAACTTTTATTTTGACGGGTTGCCGTGAAGACCTTTGAGTTTTTGTGTGTGTATGATATGACGATAGTTTTTTCTCAAATTAAACGGTAAAATGCTCATGAGATGTCATCATGTCATAAGGCAGCAGAGACTGAAAACAGCGCGAGCGTCACTCGTGCTTCAGTGTGTGTGTGTGTGTATGTGGTAAATGAAACCGTGCGTCTGCGCCATTCATTCGCACAGAGACAAGCAGAACATGCAGGGTTAATATTTAAATAGTCTTTTTGCAGTTTAATATACACAGACACTATATATATCGTGGTATATATCGGCTACAGACAGTGCTCCAAGTAAAAAAGTTAGTCTGGAGCCCCGCGCTTAGATAAAAACACGGAAGCGACTTAAAGCAGCTGCCTATTAGTGGGTACCGAATATACCTGGTACTACAGAAATGCTGGTATCGTCACATTTTCAGTACCGACTTGGTACCGAAGTACCGGTACTTTGACAACACTAGTGTAGACTAGTTCCAAACTTTGTATACAATACATATTACAGTGTTTACTTGTTCATGGGCCATTGGTGCTTGAGCTCTGATGATTGCTGCTTATGGCTATATTAAGAAAACATGCTTTATGTGCATGATCTGAATGAAAAAATACAGCATAAACCACCGCTATTCTGTGATAACACATTGTTTAACGTTGAAGAAAAGATTGAACGTTTAACGAATGTCAAGTATCAAATCAACTTTACCGCTGGCTTATTTCAAACCATTGTGAATCGTGAGAAACAGGCTTTTTACGTCTAGATCAAGAGAAAACAACTTTTACTTCAAGATTATAAGAAAACAACAAATAAAAATATATGAATGCATGGCCTCTACAGGCTTCCGTAGTATGCCACTGCAACAATTCACAAAGAATCTTACAGCAATAAGACCGAAAGAAAACTTATGCTGTGTTGGGAATGGGATGGCAAACAGTTGTTTTGAGTGTGTTCATTCAGAGAGGGCCAACAAGAACAGCACAACAGAAATCGCACTTATGGTCAGTTCTGCGTGTGCGAGACTTGTTAGGACTCGCGGTTTTGTTATTTCTCCTCACACTGTGTTGATTTGTGTGCACAATTAAAAATGAGTTTTGCTCGAGTTTAGGATTTGCAATTTCTTCAGGTTTACATTTCAGTCACTGTGCTCACCGTAATTCACTTGCAAGCTGTGTTTATGCGCTTGCGCTTTGTCCATCATTTAATGCCATACCCTTAGCAGGGGGCCAAAGGTGTGTGTGTGTATGTGTGTGTGTATGTGCTTGTGTGTCATTAACCTACCCCAATGAGGCTGTACTACCCATATCCCCATCGACCCTCTCTGACCCTGTAGAAAAGACAAGCGGTTGCCGTGACAACCTGTGATCGGTCTCCAGCGGGCCGTCCTGCATGAAACGGGAGCTGAGGATCGCAGCGGTGCCTGAAGCTGATAGAATACACACCTCCTCACTGCAAACACACATAAAAAGCACATTATTAGAGCATTTCATCACAGAACAGGACGAGCAAGCTGTATTTGAGGGCGTTTTCACATGCTTTTGTTTAAGACTCAAATCAGTTTAAAGTCACCCTGTAATAAATCATTTGATCCTATAAAATTACAATATTGAAAATAACCAAAATGATATTTAAAAAAAAATCCTGTTTCTTCATGCCTTAAAATAGCTTGAAAGTAACTATAAACCCTTGCTTCATTTAGTATACGCGGATCCATGAATATGCGAATTAGTCCCAGCCTCCACCCCGCATCACACCCGCTCGGATTCCCTGATCCACTCGTTCAACTTTACTGTAGTAAACGCTGCACACCCATATATGTTTGGTTTAATACACCCATATTTGTTTGGTTTAATTCACCCATATATGTTTGAAAAAGAAACTGATTCAGAAGAAGTGGAAGAGTGAATTATAAAAGGTCGTCTACAAATTGATGTATCAGAATGGTAATGCTTTTTATGTATCGCTCTTTACAACGTAAGACACACAGCAGTAATTAATATGATTAGCCTTTTGCTTAACTACGTTATCAAACAGCTAATAATGTGTTGCTAATGTTACACAAACCATGTTCCCGTTCGCCATCTCAGAGTCAGACAGCTGCCTTCTGAAAATCAGTATCCTTAGAAACGCTTGAACAACTTAGAACGTCAGTGGAGAAAGGCAAATAGTTCATCATAACATCGTAATATACATCATACATAATACAGAGATACATAATTCACCCGCTATATTGCTAAATGTACCTGATTTTTCATATCAACAGCAAAATATACCAGAATAACCTGGCTTCCCTTGATACTCCCCTGCTTCACAGCATAGTTAATGATATGCTACGATTACGACGGCATTTGTGACAGAACAACTGCAATTTCAATCCGCGTTTTTGAGACTGTATCGAGAAAATACTCCGCAATGGTGTTGACTTATGAAACCAACGGGTATTAAAACACTCAACCAAAGGGCCTGGGCTCATTTTAAATCGAAGTCTTATTTTAAAATGTTAATTTCTAGATTTCTCTACTTATGCCAAGTTCTAAAAATCAATCCTTATCCAGTAAATCACAAACATCTGAAAATAATGAGGTATTTTCAAATATTGATGTGGACAATTTGAGGCCTTGGAGTCAAATAAGTTGAGATGCACTGTTTGAAAAGAGTTGTGTCTGTGTGTGTGTGTTTCTTAAGTACCAGATGCTGGTGGACTCGCTGTACCCCACCACAGCGTGGCAGCCAAGAGCTTTGGTATGAGACTTTATTTCCTGACGGATCTCTTCCCACCACGCATCCCGTGTCTCCGGCTCGTCTGAAACAAACATATTTACAACATCACGTACAACGTTGGCACATTAACACTCCTCTTGCATTAACAGCATACTAGCCATGTTAGCTGGTAATTCAATGCAATCTGGCACAAATTGCAATTTTGCACTTCCACGTATTTATTAATTTAATATTATTGTCCATATCAGGGATTCCCAAACTTTTTGTCTAGTATTTACCCTGAGATTTTTAATTAATTTTTCAATAATAACAAAACATTTGCATGTTTATGGTTCTCTGATGTCGGTTATTGTTCATATGACATGCAGGTAAACAAAATATTTGATCTTTTTATTAAGTGTTTTGTTTTTATTAAGTGTTTTCATAATTCATTTATTGTATCTATTAGCTTTTTTATCAACTTACAAACCCCAGTTTGGGAAACCCTGCTCTATATCAATAATATGTTAAATGTAATGGTTGATTCCCATTCTAGAACGGTGTTTATCCCCCCCAAAAAATCTGATTGTCAGAAGCATTAAGGCCCATTCCCACCAATGACGATAACTATATAGTTTAAATAATAATCATTCTAATTTTATGAGAATTGAAGTCCACACCACAACTAACAATAACAATATTGTTGGAATCCGTTGGAGTGATTTTTTTCTAGCTGAGAAGTGTTAAATACATTGACAGCCAATCAAAATAGACCCGACTTTATAGAGCTCAAGCATTTAAAGCAGCAGACTACAAAACTGGAGCATGCGCTTAGAATAAACAAAACTTTACATAATGTGTGGACACTTAAATAGTTATTGTTCTTGGTGTGAATGGGCCTTTAGACCTGTTCCTCACCATTATTAAAGGAAATATTCGACATAGCATCCTAGAAAATCGCTTTTTTTTCCTGTATAGAGTTTGGTTATGCATCAGGGGAAAAAACAATACGTAATTAAGAAGCTGGTTGAGCATTGGTGTGAAAAAGGCCTTAAAACCGCTTCAGACATGTTTAATTAATTAAGTTGTGCAAAACGTATATATCAAAATTGTCCTCAGAGCAAACCATGCACTAAAGCTAACAAGGCTAGTACCTGATCTATTCTCTCTCACACACACACACTCACACATGGACGCACAGGTGCTCACGCTCTCTGAGAGCAAGGGGTTTTCACCGAAGCAAACTCCCCTGCCTGTTAACCACATACTAGGAGAGGGCAGAGGGAATGAGGAAGACGATAGTGATGGTGAAGATGAAGAGGACAGTGGTATGATTTGCCATTCTCCTGACTGACAGCTTTTATGAGGCAGAGCATTCCCCTGCTAGTGCAGTCATGCTTCCCAAAGGAGGACAAACTCCATCATATTCTGGATAAACAGCCCACAGCAGGAGGGAGTTTGAACGGTAACAGTAAAAAGAAAAGTGAACAGCGTATAAGAGATCAGAAGCAAAAGTGCAAAAAATAAATAATGGTCTGATGCTCACCTTACCACTGGTATAATATGATTCAAATCACTTGCAACCTGACTAGTAACTGAGCATTAAAAATATACACATATTATACAAGCATTCAAATTATACAAAAATGAACTTTCTTCTAAACTATCCAAGTGTCCAATTGCTTTTGTGACAATATATATATATATATATATATATATATATAAAAAATCGCTCTGTAGTCATTGAAAAAGTGCATCTGCCAGAGCTCCAATGTAACTTTTTGCCACCTCTGCCAATGGCAGATAAAAACTACTGGCCAATAAATATGCCTTCAGGCCAAGAATTTGATTATATTAAATTATATTATTATATTACTTTATAAATTAATTTAAATTACGTTTTTGTATACCTATGACAATGGCATTATTAAGCAGGGGGGGTTTTCACTTCCATTTGTGACAAACGGTTTATGCCTCAGTTTCACAGACAAGGTGTAAGCCAAGTCTCAGACTAAAATGCATGTTTACGCGGTTTTAACTGAAAGCAAGTTTTGTCTCAAGATGCACACCAGTACTGTTTTTTTTCTAAGGCATGTTTAAAAAGGCTACTTAAGGCCCAATCCCAATTCTAACCCTTACCCCTTCACTTTCCCCCACCCCTCTGTTTTGCGCGTTCACGTGCAGGGGTAGGGTTGTCTCGATTCTCTTATGGTTGGAGGGGTAGGGGTAGGGGGAAGGGCCAGATAGCCCTTCAAACGAAGATTTTTCGGGACAACACTTCAAACGAAGGGGTATGAGAGATGTCCCTGCATACACCGGCTACAGAGGCAACATGGCTGCCCAAGCGAAAAAGGAAACTCATATATGAAAGAATTTTTGGCATTAATAAATATTTTAACGACAAATAATAATTTGCTTTATGTTACATTCAATCTTGTGTTCATATTTATGTTCATGTTCTTCAAAGAAACATTTGCACACAAAAAAAAAATCGCTGAAGTTCGCTAACGATAGTCCTGCAACATATTTTCATGTCTGATAACTGGTGAATGTAATTGTGGCAGCGAATTGCCTTATCTTTTACCGTACGTCTGCTATGAACGCATAGTTTTTTTGCGGTTATATGTGAACATGATATAAACGAACAATGCTTACAGTTTCGTGCTTTTTGCAACATGACACATGACGCTGACGATGAGCTAACGTTACGTTAAAATTGCAACAAAACGTCTTTGCAGCCATCATACATACCATAAACTGATCCACCAGCAAACTGTAGTGGTGTCCCATTTCTTAGGGGAATATTTTCACCCCTACGCCTTGCCACTCTGTTTCAAGGGGCAAGGGTAGGGGTAGGCGTAGGGGTATAAAATAGAATTGGGATTGGGCCTAAATGTCCTAATTGAACTAAAGGCCTAATCCTGGCTTTATCTAAGCCCTGTCTGTGAAACCAGGTCTATATGTTTTGTGTACGTGGTTTGCATAAGGAAGGTCAGACTATTTCTATTTACTCACCAATACCGATTTTTACCAAAAAATTTATTATAGATTATTCATTTTGGACTCTGCTGCCAGCTGTTCCAGTTCCTGAGCAATATTAAACTTTTTCACAAAAACACCAAAAAATTCATCAAAATTATTCAGTCAAGAAACCAAACGTCTTTAAATACATTTTAAAAATCCCCTACTGAAAAGTACGAACCCAGACAATAACTACAAATCAATATCATTAGAACACATCAGCTGGCACAATCATAATCCATAATGTATGAATCCTTTTTACTTCAGTAAAGGAAGCAACAATGACCACAGAGGAACCAGCACTGCCAAGCACATTGAGGTCATGAGACAATCTCATTGTCTCATGACTGAAAATAGAACATTGCCTAAGTACACTTCTCTGGATTGGCAGATCAAGTGGTCATGTGATCAGGGAGCAGTGGACGCTGGGTAAGGGGTCAGGTGAAGCGCAGTCAGAGCAGATCAAGGAATGATCGGCCAGAGCAGAGAACAGCCACGCATCCAGCTAAAGCATGCAACAGCTGCCCGACACACGTTCATTCAGAAGCACAGCGCATGGCAGCTCATGCAACACTCACTAATGAGAAAAAGCATTAGTTTATATGAATTGAGTCTGTGTATATTTAAGATTTTATGTGTAAAGACTAGAACATAAGCATAAATGATTATTTTTACACATTTTATTTATTTTAAATGTATTTGTAATCGCTCTTGACAAAAATCAATGAGCAAAGATTTTGAATATGCATGGCATAGAAATATTTAACACATATTAAAGGAAAAGTTCACCTAATTTTAAAACGTTGTCATTTATTTACTCTCATGTTGTTCGAAACATCTATGAATTTCCTACAATCTTCTCTTGCATTCAATGGAATGAATCAGTCTAATTCAATAAAAAACTACTGTCTTGGCGGAAGCACCTGCTTTTTGTCGGGTTCGCACCCAGGAACTGGTAATAATTTTAATTATAGGAACATATTTTGGGGAGACTGAGTTAGCTCCTACTTCAGAGTAGGGTCAAACCCAGCACAATAGGAACTACAGTACCAGTGACTTGAGCGAAAGTTGCCTTAAACACCAACACACGTTTTTTTCAAGCCTTGTAAATACAAAGTTAACATGTATTTACTCCACGAATGTGAAAAACAGCGAAAGATGTCCAGGCACATTGTGTTATAGTCTTAGCCTCGATGATATGTAGCATATAAGCGCATAACTTGTAAGGACTGCCCGATGGCCTGGGGCCAGCGTGAACGATGCTCGGAACTTGTTGAACTTGTTTTAACTTGAGCGCCACGTTTTTAGGATGCAGTGTAATGCGCGAAACGCAGCAAAAGCCGCAAGCGCAACATTTAAACTGCGTCTAGCTTGTGTTTACATTGACAAACAATGGAAGAGTAGTGCAGTAGAATAGAAAAACAGTATACTGGATCTCTGCATTAGGTCTTAAAGTGACAGCAGCCTAATATTCCTGCTGCTGCCTGCATTTTTAACGTTAAAGGGCCCCTTTTATGGATTTTTGAAAATGACCTTTCACGTAGTGTGTAACATAGCTCTAAGAGAATGAAAACATCCTGCAAAGTTTTAAATCTGAAAGTGCACCGTATATAAAGTTATTGTCTTTCAAAAGTAAGAGTCGACTCTAAGTCAATGAAATGAATTGTTTTTCAAAGAGTCATAAGCCTTTTCGTTGTGGCGTCAAGACGAAACATTACAATATTGCCCGCCCACTTATTGCACGTGCAGACACCAGGGAAAACTTGAACCTCAAACCAACAGCTGATTCCTTTGGATACTGGATAGCATCATGTCGAGAAGATGCTGTGCTCTACAATGTGAAGGTAAAGCCAGTTTTTTTTCACTGCCCAAGGACGAGCATGTGAAGAATCAGTGGTTAAAATTCATCTTTACCACGATATCACAGCAGAATAATCCTAAACTTTTGCTGTGTTCCCTTTATTTTACTGAAGACTGCTTCTCAAATCTCAAAGTTCAATACCGCATTCACAAACCGCTTGCTCTTGAAAGATGGTGTACAAAAAACTTAGTTTTGAGTTTTATATTGTGTAACTTAGGTCTCCTGCTAACTCACGTTATCACTGTCTTACTGAAATACTTCTGCTAATCAGTTGTGGACCACGATTACCTATAACTGTGTCTGTTAATGCATATTGTCTGTGGTTCTCACTACTTTGAGGAAATATTTGTTTGACCAACGTTTATGTTACATCAGATCATTCACTCTAGAGCTTGGCTAATGTATACTGTATACATGCACTGTTATTGATACAGTTTCCATGTGTTCACCGCAATATATTAGAAAAATACTCTGTAAATAAATTAGTACAAGTAAAATAATCAGTTTGTTGATGGACATGCACTTGTTAATGCTGATGGTGAGGAATTACAGCTGCAACATCTCATCCCAACATCCCGCGAGGGGCGCGGGCGCGATCGAAAAGTATTTACTTACATGTGTGTGCGTGTGTGTGTGAGGCGCGGGCACGATCGAACAGTGGAAACAAAAACATACTCCGTCATTTTGTTTATACAGGACATCATTCAAACTGCAAAGTGTTTAAGTTACTGTTAATTAAAATTTTAAGGTAAACAAATATATTAATCTGAAATGTAGCAAATTAATTTTCAATTCATTCAGGTACAATTGCCAAACATATCTCAAGGTCTTTTTGTCTTTTTATTCATTTAATTAATAAACTAATTATATAAAACTATTGTCAGTGCACTACAAATAAACTTGTTCTATGCCTTTACTTTATTAATAAAACTTATTTAAAAAATACAAGGCTTAAGTAATTTATTTTCCTTTGGTGGTACAGCCTGAGACATGCACAAGCCTTCTGCATTTTTGTTTTGCTTTTCCCTCCATTGTACCGAACTCGTACCGAACCGTGATGTCTGAACCGAGGTATGAACCGAACTGTGACTTCTGTGTACCGTTCCACCCCTAATACAATGTAGGTCAAACTGAGTAGTGTATCACTGAGAAACACTGAGTCCTACTCGAGTCGTCCTTGCGATGGAGGTTCGGGTTGAATAACAGTTCTTCCAATGTTTCATCATCGGACTCGCGCTCGCATTGATATGGTAAAATCAACGTCATTGTTCATTACTGTGTTTAGTTTACGGTGTAGGAAGCCTCAGGACACGCAGAGCTGACGTTGTTATGGCAATGGGCGGTTTTGTTTTCGACGCGCTGTACACGGTAGGGCCAATCACAACAGACTGAGCTGTCTGGCCAATCAGAGCAGAGCATATCGCGGAAAGGCGGGATTTAGAGAGATTGATTCATTTGACGAGTCGTTTGAGAGTCAGTGAAAATGTGATGATGTGCAAATGTATATTATGAGGAAATTAAACAGTTTTTTTAACCTTCGATGCATGTAAACATGTTGTAGGAGACTCCACAACAACATTAGGAAACTTTAAAATAGCATAATAGGGGCCCTTTAATCAAACAAGTCAAAGAAAAAACGCTCATGGCTCTTGACTGAACAGCTTTTGTAACTTTAATAATGATTAATCTATATTTAATTTATACAGTGAATATTATGCAACTTTATTTTACATTTGATTACTTTATTCAATTTCTGTACATGAAAACTACTGTTAGACCAAACTAAAAAACCTGTTTGTTCTATTGTATTTATTTGTGCTATTGCTCGTAATTGTATTATTTGTTCTTATTTTATTACTGACTGTTTACTTGTCTTTAACAATTTTTGAAATTTAAGTTAGGCTAGTAATTTTTGGTGCCATAACCTTACATGGGTCAAAAAACACAGAAAATAATAACTAGGCCTATTTTATTTTATTTATTACTTGTTTGTGGTGAGGCTAGTGACATTTTTTAAGTTCCTATAACTACCTGGTGCGAAACCTACTGCAATATGTCTTTATATGCCAAGTCTGAAGGATTTTCAGTGAATTCTGGTTACTATTTAATTTTAAGGAGAGCATGGACATTCGGCTGGACAACTCTTTTGGTGTTCCTCAGAAGAAAGAAAATCATATGTGTTTGAAAAACAGGGTGAGTAAATAATGACAGAATTTCCATTATTGGGTAAACTATCAATTTAAGCATTATCACTGTATTATTTACTAATGGAATATATTCAAAACGCAATACTACATAGAACCTGATAATATATATTCAATCATTAGATAATTACATAACAGCTGAGCTGCCAGGGGCTGCGTATAAGTGTGTGTGTGCGCGTGTGTGTGTGTGTAAAGCAGGACTGAGGGTAGGGTAGTACCTGCAGTGAAACTATTCCAGTCTAGCAGTTTGTATGATCTGGTGTTACCCAAGGCTGAGCCAAATCGCCACATTAGTAGATCGGTTAAAAGAGTGGAGAGAAAAAGAGAGAAAGAAAGAGAGAAAGAGAGAGAGAGAGAGAGAGAGAGAGAGAGAGAGAGAGAGAGAGAGAGAGAGAGAGAGATAGAGAGAGAGAGAAAGAGAGAGAAAGAGAGAGAAAGAGAGAGAGAAAGAAAGAGAGCAGAAAAGAAAAAGAAAACCAAACACCAACTACAAACAAGAACACAACACTGGACAACACCACTCCACAGGAACTGCAAAGTCAGACAAAAGTTATCTGAGAGGGTGGCCACGAGAACGAGAGCAAGAGAGAAGAGATGGACAGAATCACAGAGAGGAATAATATAGAGAATCAAGGGAAAAAGAGGTGAAGGAAGAGAGAGAGAGAGAGAGAGAGAGAGAGAGAGAGAAGCATGCAGCAGCAGCACTATGTCAGAAGCTCTAAATCAGCACATCTACAATAAAAACTACATGAGCAGCTCCTTCAACCAAACCATGCTTTAATTAATGCGCACACACACACACAGTTAAAACTTTCATACACAGATGTAGTTGTAGATGCATATCAGTTGCATTTTGTTAAATGAAAATTGTGGGTGTTTGTAGTCATCTATACGTTATAATTAAGAAAAAAAGCAACAGATACCCTTCTGCACTCTAGAGCTTAAAGTTTTCTGCCTTTTAATTACACTCCACTAACAATATAATAGTTTCTCTGTATGACACCTAATTTGGAAACATGTCAGCATTTGAAATGTAAATTAGTAGGTAATGGCTCAGCTTGGTTAGCTTGAAGCTTGAATACATGCAAGTTTTAAACAAATGATCAGAGATCACTGCAGTGGGCAGCCTTACAAAAGGTGACAAAAGGTACGGTCATACTGATGATAGAGTGAATGAGAATTATGCTAGAAAAAAAAATTGGGTAGATAAAAAAGAAAGGAGATTATATACAGAAAGTATCATGCAACAAGGATGTAAAAATTCGCCCTGACAAGAATAATTTTTTTTATGCAATGCACCATGAATTCAATATTATTATTTTGGTCTGATTCATAATTATGCACTGGAGGAATCATGTGAGTACAACAGCACTACAAACTCTCTGAAGTCTAAAGACGTGGTGGTACAAATGGTGGTACACAACTGTAAATTCAGATAGCATTTGCGTTTTCTACAGCTGTGATTAAAGTGCCCATGAGAACGCAGAGAACCTTGCCAGAACGTTCCTTCAGTGATGGAAATTGAAATATTTAATTAGAATTTTTAAATTGCATCAATGCCAATATTTACATCCTCTATAATGCAATGTTAGTACAGATTAGAAAGGGTATGTGCAGGTTTACAAAAAGTAATTCTTTGTGCATGTGAAAAAATGCAACAGGCAAAAATAATGTTCAGGGGAGATGGATGTCTCAAAATCTTCTATAAGCAAAGAAGAGTAATAGAGCATTAAATGCTGGACAGGGCCTGAATTTCGGCATGGGTTTGCGGGTAGTTTTACTCATTCCCACAGGTTACACACTTACAGCGCGGGAACTTCCCGTAAGGTTAGATGAGTAAATTAATCCACACTGAATATCAGATCAAATCAATGATTCAGCAGTTTGCCGTCTTCTTTCTCACCCTCGCTCGCTCTCTCGGTCACTCTGTATCTTATGAGGGGGGAAGTCGCTTCACATAAGCACATTGGATCTGCACTACAAGCCAGCTGCAAGGTGCGATACAACATTTTAGCACGCATTTCGGGATAGTCGGAATTATTACTTGCCCACATCACATTTTGCCAATTTAAACATTCAAGCGATTTTAAAGTTTTCGGTACTTGTACACTCTCTGAGAGTTGCATCCAAAGTGCGCCCACATAAAGTACAGAGTTCTTTTTCGAAGCTTTTTGCGCTTAAATGACCATGTCAAGATGCCCGTCTTGGTGACCATCCATACAAACAAAGTCGGTTATGTCTTCAGTGAACGTAAACAGTTCTGTACCTGAATACTAATGTTAGACCTACCTAAAAAAAACTTTCTTTATCCTTATTCTATTCTATTGTATTTATTTGTGCTACAGCTTGTGATTTATTTGTTGTTATTGTACTGTTAACTGACTGTTTGTAAAACCAAGCTTACTTGTGCTGTGTGTAAGCTATTGCGTGAAACATGTACCTCCTTGTAAAAACACAAATACATTTAGGATTTAGATGAAATAATTGTAATTAAAAAATGCCCCCCAACCCACCTAAGTCACCTAAGGGGGGAATTCCCCCCATTTTCCAAAACGAAATTCAGGCCCTGCTAGAGAGGACAAACGTAAGGCCAAGAAAATGGTGCACGTGATGCAGAACATATACTGCACAACGAACTGAAATTGTAAATACAACGAAAGCCATGCACACAACATGCACACTTCCAAACTGCCTCACGAATACACCTGCTGTATGTGTTCTTACTAGGGCTGGGTACTAACACAAATTTCACAATTCAATTTCAATTCACAAGCTTGTGATTCAATTCTGATCTCGATTCGATTTCATTTTATATTAATTTATTTGGATATAGGTCAGGTTCAGTATAATGTCAATTGTTCAAGGAAAATTCTCTCAACTAATGTAGTAAACTATACAGGAAACCTGCTACATTAATATTAAAGGTTAAAATTAATAACTGATTTGTAACGTATATATTCAAATAACGTATAAATAACGTATTTAACAAATAAATAACGTATTTATTCAAACATACATAGTATTATGTGTGTGTGTGTAATATAGTGTATAAAATAAGTAAAATGCTTCTGTCCAGAGCTATTTTTTCTAGCTGACTAACAAACTATGGACACTGAATGGCTATATTGAGGTAAATGCTACATTACAAGACATATTGTCTGTTGTTTTATAGACATCTTTCCACGGTTGAAACACTGAGTGATGCAATATTACAGTGGGTTGCACTGTATTTTTCAACAAACCTTCTGTGTTTATTTCATGCTGTAGGCTAACTAGTAGTAAAGAGGAAGAGACGATTGGTTCACTTAAGCTCTGCTGAGTCACTTCACTTAAACTGAGGCGGCTACGGCAATCTGTCACATTAAAGCGCACCAAAGTGGTATTTATTGTTTGAATTTTGTAATTAAATTGACTGAGACTATCTCATATCAAAATAAAACACAAAGCCTATTGTGATTTATTGGATGGGAGGTGTGCTACAAATAATGTTTAGTGAAGATTTGTTCACGCATAAACTGAAAACAGCATAGACTAAAAAGATTGATTCTAGGGGACTCGAGCATCAATATTGGCTAATCGATTAAAATCGAGAAATCAATATTCTCAACCCAGCCCTAGTACTTACTATAGTAAAGTTTTGTTGTTTGAAATTATGTTAATGTATCATATATTTGGTGTGTTGCAGGTATTTGTTTATGTTTGTGCCTGTGTAATACGAGCCATCTTACCTGGGTTGTGAATTCGATCCAGAAGCTTTACTGAGCGTGCACTGACTACGCCCCCCAAGTGGAGGAGAAATCCAGGTGGGAAGGAGGTCAACGTGAAGAAAGGGTATTCCTGAAACACACAGAACGGTGATGGAGGGGTCATACAGAACGGACCCAGGTGACCCACTGGCATTCTAGCAAATGTCATGAAGACAGGTGAACTTCTGTAATGAAATCTTCACACACAACTGAAGATTTTTTACAGCACAGAAATTGAAACCTGCGGGTCGTGCCATTACATTGTCGATATTTAGAAATTTCAACACGAGACTCATGCAGAGATACAGAGATTCAGACACTAGGCTGTTTAACTGGCTAACAACTCTGCGGAGTGCAATTCATCAGGACTTTCAGTCGATGCAAGTGGTTTAAACAGTGGTCCTCAGTTTAGATGCATATAAACGCATATGGAGGCCCTTATATTTACTTAACTTACGTACCACTCAAATGCATAATGAATATTCGAGTCCTGATAAAAAGCCTGAACAAAATTGTTACCAGAACCTGTTTTTTTTCTCATCCATATGATATGAGTGTAAAGACACAGGCTTCAAAAACTCTTCATTTAGGCTACATTAATCATTATTTCACAAGACATGTAACCCCTGGAACAAAATCAGACAAAGATCACAGCAAAACTGTGACGTACAGGTAAACATGAGAGCTTCCTAGCACCTGTCAGAGGTTCTAGAACATTCTCCATGTAAATGGGTGCATAACCACATAACGCCCAAACCAATTGTCACAATACTAATGTGCCATTGGTTTGATAATGATGTCAATAGGACAGTAGAAGAGATGCAGGTCTTCCAGTTCAAAGTTCTCAAACAGGGAGGAGTATGGGAAACAAGATAAACGAAAGATTCTACAACCAGAAACATTCGGCATGCCCTCTCCAGACATACCCCTGTCCTAACAAATGCTTCAGAGGATGATGAAACCCCCTGGAATCCAAGTGAGAGAGCGAAAGATTGGAGAAACATAATTCTCATAATCACCAGTCTTTTGTGATCGTGAATATATAAATACATGTGAATATATTGTCTTTGTCTTACTCTCTGCTCCAGCGCTGATTGGGTCTGCTGCCTCAGAAGAGCTTTAAGAGGCCCCGCCTCCTTCCCTGCACTGCCGCCACTTCCCATTCCTGTTGGTGGAGAAGAGAGCGAAATTCAGGGGAAATGAAAGATGGCAAACAATACTTCACTTCAAAACCAAATAAACAATGTTACAATATCTCATGCACTCACATACTGTACATTCACCTCTTCTGTGTAACTATGACTGTTTACATGCAGAAAAATAATCTTATATGAATTAAAATAGCATTTATTAGTAATTCTAGTAATATTATTCTGAATTCTTGTCATGTAAACAAATTACTCATATATATCTGTATATGTTATTTAAAAGAGGAAACATTTTTCAAGCGAAAAGGAAACTGATATAAAAGAGCCTCATGGCCTACATTTAGTTATTTATTTAACTTTTGTGTGCTGTTGTCAAAGTAGGAAAAGAACATGCATACAGGAATATTCCAATTGCTGTGGAGCATATATAACTTTTTTTATATAATAACCTATTTTTATATATAAAGGTTTGACCAGAATACCTGAATAAATAAATTATTTGCATGCAAAAATAGTTAACAAACACTACCGTTCAAAAGTTTTGGAATCGACAAGATTTTAGAAAGAAGTCTTATGATCACCAAGATTGCATTTATTTAATACAAAAAGAAAATACAGTAAAACAGTAATATTGTGAAATGTTACAGTTTCAAACTGTTTTCTATTGTAATATATTTTAAAATGTGATTTATTCCTGTGACGTTAAAGCAGTTTTCAGCATCATTACTCCAGTCTTCAGTGTCACATGATCCTTCAGAAATCATTTTAATACGGTGATTTTCTGCTCAAGAAACATTAATATAAATATAATTTCTTTAACTAAATAAATAAATTCGTACTGACCCCAAACTTTTGAACGGTAGTATAATTAATTTGGTGCACATAGCCTTGATAGCCAATTAGTGACTTTCAACACTCTACTAGGTAGAGCAGCGGTCTAATATAAAGAATTGAATATGTTCACATCCATTTTGAAAACACAAGACAAACTTTACATTCTAAAAATTGTATAATTACATTAGTTGGATTAACACTTAAAAAAACAAATATGAACCCCTAGAAAACATTCAGAGACTCCTAAGACATTTAAGATATAACATTCATCACAAGCAATTTCAACTCATTCACTAGCTGGGAAACTTTATCTAATCATCACATTTGGACAGATTAAAACAATTAACAAACAGTTTCAGACACACAAGCTCAGAGCCCAGGCACTAGGAAATTAGATTTTATGGAACCAGACAGATGACTGAGGGCCAGAGATTTGCTTTTCTTGTTTGCTCTTCCATTGGCGGAGGAATCTAACTTCCAGTCAGGCTGAAAAAACATGCAAGTGGGGTTTTGTTAAATCAGAGTGCTCAAAAGAAATGAAACCACACTGCTCTATCATAAGCACGCAGAGTGCATTTGTGGAAAATGTGGGCAAATGAGAGACAGGCATGTTATTCTGCCAGGGGGCAGCACAGCGGTTGGTGTGGTCACACTGGATGCAATCCCTGCACCAAGGGTCAAAGGCCATAGGGGCAGCAGTGAGTGTGTCCTACCAGAGGCCGCCAGCAGCAGTTCCTCACTGAAAGACACGCTCTTTCTCAGCATGGCTGTGTCTGATTGGCTGACATGGAGTGGGGGAGGAGCTGAACTCCAGGAGGCCATCCCTGGCCGAAAGTGATGGGGCAGATGGACAGAGGGGAGGGAAGATGATTCAGACTCAAGGGCGGGAGTACTGGGAGACAGAAATATCCTCGCTGACAGAGAAAGAATGAGAGAGAAGGAGAGTTTGGGGAGGATGGTATGAAGGCAACACATGAGAAAAAAATAAGGGGGGTGGGTGACTGAAATGTAAAAAGAAAGAGGAACTGCAAACTGATAAGAGGTAAAAAAAATTTAATAAAATAAAATAAAAGGTCAGAAAGTCACAGGTTACCCAGGATTTTATTTCCAGCAGGTTGTTTCATCCAAAACTTAAACTTCTGTCAGAATGACTTTTGTAGTCCCTTTCAGATTTTTGACTTGACTTCGACTACCTCTGTGAATCATCATTATTCATCATTACACTCCTCATACAAAGCTGTCTCATCTCTTGAGAAGACTTTGATTAGTCATATGGACTACAAAAATTATGCTTTTATGTTTTCTAATGGTGATTTTCTTTTTAGCTTGACAGACATGGTCACCATAAACTATTGTTGAATGGAAACATAGAACGACATGAGGGTGAGAAAATAACATTTTCATATGTGGGTGAATATGAAGTTCAAACCTTTTCAAAACATTTTATTTCAAAATGTAGAAAATATAATTCTACACTTCAGGTAAATCTGCTTAAAGAGATTCTTGCATTTCAGACGAAAACACTAAAAGACTAGGATACAGCAACATTTCATAAATTACAATGTTTTTGATGTAAAACTTATAAAGGATGAACAACAGAGGAGAGAAAATGATGAAGATAAAATATACACAATATTTATAAATACACCGTGCCCTTTTGTTTCTTGTGCACATTAACAAGTGATTGTTTGCTTACTCTTTCACAGGATGCTTAAAGTGATTTAAGAGGAAAAGTTTTAAAAACTTTATAGTCATCTTACAATAAAAAAAGAAAAGATAGTGTTGAATGAATTTAGATCATCAGGTTTCTGTAAATTAGGGTGTCTGCAAGAAAAATCCGCACCTTATCTTTGCTTCTTATTTAAGTTGTGAAACCTTCAGAAAAACACTGACTCATTTACACAGACTATCTGTGCTAGCATTGTTGTAATCAAGCACATGATCACCCAATTATCTACTTTACAAAATACCTCTCTTCAGAGGCCTCATGTTAAAGCGAAAGTCCATCCAAAAATTATAATTCTGTCATCATTTAAGGCCCCGATATACTCACGGCAAAGTTGAGGTAAAATGAAGTTCGAAATACGTGACCAGCGATATACTGTTAGTGGACATCCGACGCCGCCTAGATTGCTGAGAGCTGAGTTAAGATGAATATGTAAATATGTGCTGCACACTTTCCTCTCAATAACAAAACAAACACATACAAATTGAAAACGGCAAGCATTTTTTAAATAAAGCATAAGAAAAGCACCTGATCATATCAACATGGATACGTTTGCACGAGCTCTGCAATTCGGCACTCTAGTAAAGTTACGTTATGTTATTTATATAGCATTTTATACAATAGATTGCTTAAAATCAAGCAGCTTTATTATTTTAAACATGAAAAACAGTGTCAGTGTCTCGTTTCATCAGAAATACAACTTCATTTTCTACTATAAAGCAGCTCTCCAATGTGTTCACGTTTTCACTCACGGACGTCTGACCTCGACCGACTGAACAGGCCAAATGAACTAGAAAAGATTTCAGCGTGAAAGAAGGCGGAGCCTCCGCGCACACCTACCTATTACGTAATCGCCACGGACCAATGATAGTACAAATGTGTTTTGCAGCCGGAGTTTCAAACTCCCAAAATGAACTTTGTTTCGGCCTGATTATGTTCGAAATGACGTCACATCAGTTCATTCTTCTTTTTCGATTGAAATATATCGAATTACTTTCTTCTGCGGAACACAAAGGAAGATATTATGAAGAATGTTGGGAAACAAAACAACATTGGACCCCATTGATTTCCATAGTATGGACAAAAATTCTCAAAATATCCTTTTTTTGTGTTACACAAAAGGAAATAATGTCATACAGGTTTGGAACGACATGAGGGTGAGTAAATGACAGAACTTTAATTTTTGGTTGACCTATCACTTTTAAAATTTAACCTTACTGTAAAAATATAAGCTCCTTGGTTCAGCATGAAACAAATAATAAGTGACCTATTTTGCATAACAAACCGAGGATTTAGCATAAATGTGAGCAGGTTGCATCCACGGAAAGATAAAAAAATATATAATTTTTTTTATTTCCAAATGTACAAAATACGAGATCACAGCCTTGATAGCCTTGAATAAAAATAAACATTTCACACATGCAGATAAAGAAATAATGGAGGGACAACACAACAAACATAAATTAAATAAACACAAAACTAGACCAAAAAATGCAGAGACACTGTGCCCTACACCCTCTGCCTCTAGGCCTTGATACTGGGACACACTGATAGAGATTAAAATCAAGGCCCATAGAGAGAGAAAGAGAGAGTGAGTGTCTGGCAGAGTGCCTGAGGTCAGGTGGGGACGGGTATCTTACCGGTTTTGGGGGTTAAGCTGAGCTCGGTGTCAGAGGAGGAGGACTGGCGACTGTAGGACTTGGAGGGGGAGAAGGAGGAGAAGGTTTGTGCTCTCAGAGGGGTGGGGGGTCCTGAGGACAACGGGACGCCTGGACCCTCCTCCCCAAAACCTGGCCTGTCAGAGCAAGGAGTAACACACACCATCAACACACACGGACTCACAGGGTCATACATGAGGACTGTGCCCGTGTGCGTGTGTTTGAGCGTGTGCATGCGCGTGTGTGTGTGTTTATGTGTGAAGAAGGAAGAGAAAGAAAGAAGGAAAAGTGATGACTGCTTGCTGCTGAAAGGGTAGAGCGTGAGGATGTCAAGAAGAGACAGGAAAGCACGCGATGTAGTGGACGGGATAGAAAAAAAATAAATGGAAAAAAAATCCAACACTGTGAAAACCAAAAAAGAGGCAGAATGCAAATGAGATGAACAAGAAGCGTGTTTCAGCCAACCAAAGCACAACGCTTTGATAACAAGGGTCGACTACTGCCTTTACAAGGCCAAAATGTAAAATTCAACAACCCTGCCTGTGAATAAAAGGTACGCACGCACGCACAACTTAAAAACACAGAAGCTAAACCCACACCTTTGATTGAATAAACTCTGTGAGTGACAGCTGAATGCAGCTCACTGATTGGTCAGAGGTGTTTTAAAGCTGTAAACGAGGTTGCTTTGGCAGCTGAAGGGAGGGGGGGGGGGGGGTCTGGTGATGTCGTAGCTGTCTGCCAATGAAGAACAAGGGGGTGGTGAGAGGTCCGTGGCGGGGTCATGGGGGTCGTGGGGTACCTGCCTACACTGCCTGGCTCTGGGGGCTTCTGAGCTCCTGTGTCTGGGTTTCATACCGGCGAACAGCAGTGTCGGCACAGACACGGAGAAGCCCTGAGAAAGACGACTGCTCGCACTGTGAACTGGACTGCTGTGTGTGGAACGACATCCGAGAGTGGAAGGAGCAGCCTGCGGAGAGCTACACACACATTCACCCATTTTTCATACATTAAACACGCATGCGCCCACTGTGTACAGTACAATCACAGAGAACTTGGACGAACACACGTAACATTGACATAACAAAAACATGCACGCGCACACATAGGGGTGGGAGACAAACAAAATCGATTCTCTCAGCATTTCAATGTTTTCATCATTAATGCCATTTGAAATGCAGTATAAATTCGATAAATTCGCTTTCTTTGTGTCCGTCCTGCAGGGTGCAAAATTTATGTAAACACATTCATGTCGTAAGGACAAAACATCTGATAGTTTAAAAGAGATCTAAAATAGATCTGCCGCTGTCTATGATGGCTATGACTCTGATTGTGTCATATACACAAAGGATGGCTTGAGGGTGAGTATTTTTTGGGTGAACTAACCCTTTAAAGATTCCCACCCCTACACAAACACCCAAGGTAGAACGCATCAAAAACCGACAGGGACGAAATATCGTCTGTTTCTTAAAACCTAGTGAGCTGACTACCTAGACGGCACCAAAAATGCTGTCTAGTTAGGCAAGTCACTGCCGTTCAAATGTCCTTAGCTCCTTAGAGAGCAAGTGGAAAGACAACACAAACACAAAACACAACAGACTCAAGGCAGCACTCCGGATGCAAACCACGGCTAGTTCTGAAATGCACAACTGTACAGCATTTAATCTTTAAGCAGTCTAAAGCAAACGCATGCTAGTGCTAGAGAGATGCAGCATGCAGGAGAACGTCAGAAAGAGACAGCGAGGGAGAGCAAGAGGGAGAAAGAGGACATGCAGGGGAGGACAAGATTGTGGTGTGTTTGTGTGTTGAGAATGCATTTTTGTAGAAATTATAAAACAGCAACTCATAAAACAAACACACACACCCTCATACTCATTTATAAATATAAAAACAGAAAACAGTGAGCAATTGTACTGCATTTTCCCATTTTTCATGTTGCATTAATACCTGTTTAATAAAACCAAAGGAATGTTAGAACATTTTAATAAATTATTTTGATAAGTTGCTGGGGATAAAAATGTCTGCTAAAATAAATAGATGCACACATAATCATGATACACTAACGTTCAAAAGTTTGGGGTCATTAAGATTTTTTTTAAAGAAATTAATATTTATTCAGCAAGGTTGTATTAAATTGATCAAAAAATTATATTTAAAATAAATGCTGTTATTTTGAACCTTCTATCTTTAAAAAAGAATTAAGAAAAGGTATCAGAGTTTCTACAAAACTAATAAGCAGCACTACTGATTTCAACAGTTTTCTTGAGCAGCAAATCAGCATTACAATGATTTCTGAATGATCATGTGACACTGAAGACAGGAGTGATGATGCTGAAAATTCAGCTTTGCATCACATGAATAAATTACATTTTAAAATATATCCAAAAAGAAAACAGTCGTTTAAATTAATTAAACATTAAATTGTAAAACTATTTCACAATATTAATGTTTTTACGGTATTTATGTTTTACTTTTTGATCAAATAAACGCAGCCTTGGTGAGCATAAGAGACTTAAAGACCCCAAAGTTTTGAATGGCAGTGTACAGTGAGTGAAACTTCAAAACAAACAGCCTCTATTCTTATTTCATTAAAGGGGTGTAAAATTGCATGGATGCGTTTTGATTTCTAAAATAATAACCCATGTACAACACATTGATTTCTAATACAAAATTTAATTATTGGGTCCCACTTTATATTAAGTGGCTTTAAGTACTATATACTTACATTTAAATTAATAATTTGATACAATAGACTTATTGTGTAAATACATGTTTTGTACTTCTTTTTTTATGTAAGTACATAGTACTTAAACCACTTAATATAAAGTGGGACCAATTCTTGTTTTCATTTTAAAAGAAATCTAGTCAAATGTACTGCAGATGAACTGAGATAGCTGTAAGAAAAGCAAAACAACCACAATTTCCAAATGCAAGACTTGATGCTGACATGCACATACGCATGAACAGTGGCATTGTATATTTGATTTGGAAGAGAGGTGGTTTGTGTGTGTTGTGACACTAACTCTTTTATGTCTTTTGAAGGAGAGGAGTTGCTGGGGAGTGTGGCTGTGGCAGGGAGTGTGCTGATTTTCTCAAGTGTGCAGGCTGTCCCGATGGCACGAACCACAAGGCCTGATTCCCCTTCCAGATCAAAACACTGCAGGTACCCAACCACTGCATTCCCTCCCATCTCCAGCACCTTCAGACCTATCTTCCTCTGCAATTCACCTTCAACAGAAACACGTATGCATTTACACACCCACCACACGAGTGTCTCAGATTGCACACAGTAAGTTGTCTTTAAACATGATCTTGGCCAAAGCAACTTAAAGTAGAATTAGTAAGAGTTGATCAATATTGTAAAGTACAAATGTCCTAGATCATGTCAAATTTTCACAATCCACTGATTTCACTGAAAAAGTGTGAAAAAAGGCAAATACTCAATAATACTGGGCAAATCTATAATATGGTTTGTTAAAAATAGCAACGCATAAAACAGACAGTTAGGCTAATGTATGTTTATTGATGGATATGAATTCTGCTTTCCCCTAAAATTTGTTAAATGCGAGTGCCATATGCTCTAATATGACCATTTACGCCGTCATCACCGGGTGTTGATAGCGAGCAAGCGCAGGTGAGACCTGAACAGCACACGTTGCTATCTGTGTTTAAACTAAACTCATTTAAAGGACAAGTTCGGTATTTTACACTTAAAGCCCTGTTTACAGATCGTATCTGATGAAATAGAACGGTTAAGATTAAAATTTGGACACATGCTCCTGTCCCGAGAATTTTAGGTTTATTTCGCTTTTGTGGACCTATTTTGCCAAACGCGTCACACCCGTGATTCTTCCGTTGAGAGCTTGAATAATAGACACTCCAGCCCAGTTGGTGGCGATAATGCACCTTTGCCAATTGCAAGCAAACCACGGGCATTTCATTGAATACACAGAAGAAGCAGAAGAAGAAGCGGCGGAGTAATACCGTAAAGGTGCTGCGGTCTCACAGCACGTCCTATTAAGTCAATGGAGTTGGACAAAAACTACGATAAAACCTGTTGGAATGCATCTTTTTCAGCGATTTTTGAGTGCACATATTCAGTGAACACCCCTGACCACTCGGTGAGTTTCACGTCTTTGTAAACGAAAGTTTAATGTGTTTTTAGGACGGAATCTTCCAGTGCACATAGACAACCATTGTGGGGGTGGGGGGGGTGAAGCGAAATAAACCTAAAATTCTCGGGACAGCAGCATGTGTCCAAATTTTAATCTTAACCGTTCTATTTCATCAGATACGATCTGTAAACAGGGCTTTAAGTGTAAAATACCGAACTTGTCCTTTAAGCCTTGCCAATTTAAACATTCAAGAGCAAGAAGACGCGAATGAGAACTCATGCGCACTGAGAGAAGATTTGTGTATGCGTTCATCCGAAGTGCGCACACAGAAAGTCTGTGGAAGAAAATGCACAAGTTTGCAAAATGCACAAAATGCAAGTACTTCCATTTCATGTAAAGCATTATCCTGAAAGCAAGCGAGTCTACGTTTAACTTCACAAAGGCGGGCATGTTGACATAATTTGTGTGTGATTTTGTACATTTAAGCGCAAGACTTGAAAGAGAACTCAATATTTGAGAACTCAAAAATGCTCTCAATAAAAGAGCATTTTTGCGCTCTTTTTAGCGCAAATATTGAGTTCTCTTTCAAGTCTTGCGCTTAAATGTACAAAATCACACACAAATTATGTCAACATGCCCGCCTTTGTGAAGTTAAACGTAGACTCGCTTGCTTTCAGGATAATGCTTTACATGAAATGGAAGTACTTGCATGAATTTGTAACATTTACAGGCAAGTATACAACTGTGAGATGTAAGCTGTGCATCTCAAATGCATTAAACAACACGCACATCAGACAGTGCGACAAGCCTCGTAGGTTTATGATTTAGCTTGAAGCACATCTCATGTTTAAGACGACTTGAATCGTGCACTTATCCGGCAGCAGCTCACTGTCCCACCCAATGGGGGAAACTCATTGCACACACAGAGAAGTTCCACACTTGCAGTGTTTAAAACAACACTGTATTCATTCAGTGTACCGAAACAAAAGACCCGTACCAAAATATTTCAGTATGAATGCGTGTACCGTTACACCCCTACTGGCAACTTATGGAAATTATTGGAACAATTCATATCTACTACATATATCTTTCAGTCTCTCTTGAACACCATTTGTGTATAGGTACCTGACATGAGAAAGATGAGTCTCTGTCGGGCCTCGTTGGATGCACGAGGGGTTCTGATACGGTCGATCCACTGGTACTCTGGATCCTCATTCACCACAAGCTCTTCCACAAAGCCATGAATGATAACGGCCCGGTAACATCGGGGAATGGAGGTTGCTGAAGAAAAACAGAATGGGTCTCATTCACTAATAATTGCGTGGATTATTTCGTATTTGTATGCACAGGATTCATTACTTCAATGAGCTCATTGTTTCTTCATTAAATTATTCCATTGCTTAAATTAATACATTTTTCGCTAACTGTGATTTTGTATATGTAGATTTCTGAAATACATAACTTTGACTGTTACCTCTGATAACAGATCACTCTAAATTGTAATGTGGACTTGTGCATTTTCTATAAAGCTGCTTTGAAACGAAGTGTATTCTGAAAAGCGCTATACAAATAAATGTGAATTGAACAAGAGAACATCACGAGAACAACACGCACATGAATTTGTTCTTAACATCGTTCTGATGTTAGTGAATTCGGCGTATTCTAAATGAACGGCCGAGTTCATGAGGTTAGTCGTTTGCATAAAACACACCCAAACCATCTCCATATATGGGCTTCGCGCACACGCTTTCCTCTCAGCCTTTCGTCACTCTCGTGTCTCTTCAAACTTGCCGCTGTTTGCAGACGCACTCTCGCCCGATCCTCGAGTAATGCCAAGTGTGCTATTCTCACAATAAACACCTTTTATACAGACCCAGATTGCAGACCTCTCATTAGCCAGCTGTACATACGTGTATATCTGCGTTATTCAGAGAAACCTCGCAGCTGAAGCTAGAACACAGCTTTTCTTACTCTTTTACTGTAGCATATATGATGAAATGCATTTAAGATTAAATTAAATTGTATTATTTAATGATTTTATTATAGAATTTTATATATGGATTATATAATACAATTAATGCAACATACTTCAATATAATTATAGTCGTGTTAGGATGAAATATAACTTCTTTACATGATTATAAGGCCATACAGAGTAAGTGCGTACGTGTGGTTTCAGTTGTTCCTATATTTGTTTGTAAATTTAGAATAAATTTTGTGATTTGTTATTAAAATCATTCGTACATGCTTAGTGAATGAGACCCAACGTGAGTAAAAATTCTCAAAGGAAGATACAAATAAAAAGAGAAAAGTAAGCTGAGCAGGGCAGATAGTGGAGGAAGCAGATTGTCAGATGGAATTAAGGAAGGAAGGACAGGAGGCAATGGAAGCAGATGATGTAGATACTTACTACAGAAGAATTTGACCCCACATGAAGACTGTCTGAAGCGGTTCAAGTCGTTGAAGAGATCCACCTTCACCAGTACATTTATTTCCCCTCTTATACCTGAACACAAGCATGTCATCAACAAAACAATTCACAACTCTTTGATATTACAGACTAAGGGCGTTTTCAGACCT
This sequence comes from Leuciscus leuciscus, assembly GCF_965113295.1. NCBI lineage: Eukaryota > Metazoa > Chordata > Actinopteri > Cypriniformes > Leuciscidae > Leuciscus > Leuciscus leuciscus. The sequence continues at coordinate 27,436,525 of NC_138734.1, forward strand.
GTAGATTGTTTGCTTGCTTTATTCCGAAACAGGGATTAAAAATGTTACAGTTTCAATTTCTTCTTGGTTTTGCTCGCTTTTACAAGGCAACATTTCTAAACGGACCAAAACTTGTTAATACAAGTCACGTGCGAGTAGTAACCGGTCTTCTCATTGGTCAGTGTGCACCTGTTTATGTTCCGGGATCTGAGCGCGATTGCCGTCTTCGTTTATGCCTATTGAACTGAACTATGGGAGAAAATGTGCCAGGTTCCAAAACAAACACTCCAAACGAGCCAGATGTGAAAGAGCCCTAAATTTGCTTATGGATACACACCATGTATAGTGTCATAAATGGGGAGCCAGCCAGAGATGACCGTAGCAGCTTCACTGCAGAGTAATGGATCAATGTCAATGTACACCTTTCCAATAGCATCATTAGCACTGTATGTGTCATGGTCAAGAACAGTTATCTGCAATGGCTCATCCTGCAAATCTTCATCATCCACCTGAAGGAAAAAGAAAGATAAACATAGGAAATAAACTCCATAAAAGTCCAAACTATAGCAGAAAAAAGAAGGAAGACCTTACCTCGAATTTGAACCACTCAGAATTCCACTGAGGATTCAGGGACTTGGGGTACACATCCGTTTTAAATGTTGTGTTTCCGAACTTCACCTGTGGAACGAAACTTTATAAGTGCTGATCTGCGATATAACAAGGGCTGTTCCTCAAAACTTGAGCTGGATAAAGCAGAATTTTTGAACTAATGTGCAGAGCAGAGTGAATTTATAAATAGACAGGTGCTCAACTGACCTCCACGAAGGCATCAGTGAGATCACTGGCACGGTCCATGACGGGCAGGTGCCGCCCTGCAACAATCTTCGCCTTTAACTTCCCAGGCATTATTCCTCTAATCTTCTTATTTAAACACACATAAACACAAACATTCTGTTTTCCAAACTAGATCAAGGCTAAAAAGGAAAAAATAAACAGATCATAAGCAATCTGACCCACATACATCCATACTTGAAACATGTGAACACAACAGGTGCTTTTGACAGATTAGACTTGAGGACGGACAGAAGGGCCAGGGACTAATGCAGCAGATATAAGGTGCGTTCAAGTCCTCCTGGGAAATTCGTATTTATGAAAGGGGAAGTCTTGTTTTTATGTCAGGTGCGTTCAAGTCACTTTCATCGGAGCAAGATGGTAGTGTACCTTCTATTCATTAATTACACAAAAATACAGCAAGGTTTTTAAACTCTATTTTCAGAAAATGAAGACCAAAATGTGCATCATCAGGTGTGTTTTTATGAAGCCACTGTAAACTTTATCTTTACATATTATATTGTTATATTATAATTCTATTTTGTGCAGGGAATTAGGTCATTTTGTTGCATTAAAAAAAAAAAGAATAACGACGTCATTATGTCACTGCTAAATACCTATAAATATTGTGGTTTTCAGCCACCATATTCTCACTGACACACACCCAACTCGTAAACCCCGAGCTTCCCACTCGTATTTACTACTTTGTGATGGCGTTCAACTCGTAAATACGATATTTTCGACATGACTTGAACGGACCAATATTCTAAAGCGAAAAAGCAATATATAACTACTGCATGCACCTCGTTCATCTAAAAAAGCAGTAATAGTAGTCACGTAAACATGATCTTTGCATAATTTTGAGAAAATAATTAAATAATACAGCTAATCAATATGTACATTTCTAGGTTCACCTCACGGTTAGCAGTCTCATGCACACTATTATTTTAACAAAATCATTAAACGTAAAATAAGAACCCCAAATCATTTTATGAAAGACATAAATCGATAATAATTCTCAAACAAATCATAACGTTACATAGCGTTAGCTCTGTATGGTTCAGGCAGTAAGCAGTTTAGCTGCATTCACATTGTCAATATATCACAGTAGCACTAACGTTATATTAGATACAAAAGCATGTTTCTCTACAGATCTGTGGATAAACTACAGATAGATGAGATTATTTTAGTGTTTTTGATTATGTCAGCTCACCAGAGTTTCACCTTAGCGGTTCAATCTGACATTAAAGTCTCTCCATAGATCCTCGTGCCGATTGAAACGCTTCTTGTATCATGATTAGATCTCAGGAAGGTGCAGCGTCGATTCTGTGTTGCATTTTGGTCGCAATCATACCAAAATGTAGATGTTTATAAGGCTAATTTCAAAAATAAAATCGTCTGTCAAATGAAACAACTACCGCAGATTCTGGCGCATCGCTCACGCAGTTGGGACTGGGAGGCGGGCACGTCAGAGCACATCCGGGTCACGGACATTGATGCCATTTGGGTCAGATGTGTGCTAATTTTAAATATTTTTAAATATTAAATACTTTCATCCAAAGTTTATTTTTTATTTTTTATCACGTGACGTCTATCTTAGATCTTCACGCTATTAAAATAACTGGACAAATAAGCATTTGACTTTTTACAATTGTCGAGGATTAAAAGTCAGTCTTAAAGTAACGTTAATCCCATTGCATTCAGAGCCAAATCAGCCAGTGGATTATTAGCCTACTATTATTAAACTGCGTGCTATCCCACTGGGACCTTCCTATATGTAGCATGTGTAAAAAAAACATACTGGTGCTTAATGCCACATAAGACTAGTTGTTAACGTGTTATTTCAATATGTTTAGCTCATGTGGTTGTAATTTATCAGATAAAGTATGTTAAAGATGGAAATCATACACAACAAAAAGGCCTACAAGTAAAAAAAAAAAAGATACAGACATTCATTATAAAAAAAATATAAAGACATTTTTAATACTATATAGCCTATGGGTGTGCACTGTATAGTTTATATATATATATATATATATATATATATATATATATATATATATATACATAATTATTTGGGTTCAAGCAGCTTAAGACCTTTATGTCATCTATGCTGTAAGGGTCTTGGCCAACCCGAAATATATGTGTGTGTATATATATATATATATATATATATATATTAATATTTATAATTGTATATATGGTCCATATTTATATAGCCTATGGTCCTGACAGTGGTCCTTGTTTGCTAAGTAATCAAGAGTCAAGGATTAATACTTATCCAAGATGATTACTTTACTTGACCAGAGCCTATTTTTTACACCCTTTTATTGTTTTATATAAAAACCTCCGAACACAAGTAGCCTATATTCTTTTTTTTATGTTGCAGAGTTAGGCATACTGCAGAGATGACCTAACAATAGGTGTCTAACAATAACCATTACATAAGCAAGCATCATAAAATCCATAACTGATATATTGTCATCAAAGACTATTTTTATATGCATGAGTGCATTTGTTGGCATCATTTGTGAGTATGGAGTTTGTGTGTTAGGGGGGTAAGTTAAGTAGTTTGCTTCTGTTGTAAGGATCAATTCAATATCTCGTAAATATTGGCTTAGTTTCAAATGAACCCTTGGATCAAAGGGTTTTTTCACCTCATTGAGCTGCCTTAGGTGGAAATTAGCTAATTTGAGCTCAAATATGCAAGGGGATGCATGAGAGATATTCCTGACACCCCAAGCTGCCGAAACCATTCGCCTGTGTAGAGTCTGTCTGTCAGTCAGTGCCAATCAGGCCTCCGCTATCCATATAGAAAAGTGAACTGAATAAATAGACAAGTTTTTCTCACTGAATCCAAAAGGACTTTTTGGTCAACAACAACAACAAAAAAAAGATCAGCATTTAAAGTTTTGCCAGATCTGATGACCTGAATGTCCAAATGGTCCTAATCAAGAGTCAAGTATTTATATCACTAAGAATACACCAATACAAAAACTATGTGGTCATATAAACACTTGTTCTTGATTTCAAACAAACTACAAAATGCATTAAAGAACAATATGTGTTTAAAACACAGTGAGATCATATTTTAGGTCCAGGGTTGGTGGGCAAATGGTGTTTAAAATGAGTATTTATGGAAGTGAGGTTTGCTTTTGTGAGAGTGAGCAGGTGCTGATTGTTCTGTCCTATGACTAATGGATGGAAACCTTCGCTTTATGCGATGTCTTGTTATTTGACTGTAATGTATTCGAGGTGAAGAGTTAACAACCTGCCGTTTCCTGTAATTTACAGATGTGTCAGGCTGTCATTTTTAGTCGAATGACTTTTTGGAATTTTTATAGGATCGGCCATTTTTGTCTGCTATATTGTATTAAAGATGCATATTAAAATTATTTGACTCACATATAGGCTTTGAATTGCTTTGTCCTTGTGGCGTAGGACACACAAACACACGCCCAGGCTCTGATATGTTGAGGACAGCTGCCCATTCATTCTCATTCCTGTCTCTGGGAGCTAAAATTACAAAGCTGTTGCCTGTCACACATAAAAACAATTGTCTCTGTCCATTGTGCTTTCAGAAGCTGCTTTGACCCAACAGGCAACACCTCAGGTAACACACACACATCTCTTTGTGTTAGCTACCACTTTCCTAGACATCTCTCAACACTGGACCAACAAAACAAAGAATATTTATTTAGTTTAGTATTGTGATTGCAACTATACATTATTGTTTATTTTTTATTTCTGATATCACAGGTTTCAGGATGGCAGACGAGTAAGTAGTTTTTATGCATTGTTTTTGCGTTACTCCGTGAAACATGAACACACATCTTTGTATCTGTATTTATTATTTTCTTCTTTTTCTCTTTGCAACCACCAACAAACACAAATCCGCAGCGATGTAAGTAAATTGTCTTTTGTATATGGGTCTTTTCAGACTGAAATCGCAGTAACATAATTAGTTAAAGGGTTAAAACCTTTAAACCTTAATTTTATTATACAATCATTTTCTGATGTGGACAATGTGCTTTATACTATGTATTTTTACTTTATCTATTTTAATTTTCATCAAAAGGCACCTGGTCCATTGGCCCCTCGGGGAGTACAACCCAAGGTATTCACCAGCATATTCAACAGTATATTGTGATTATGATATTATGATTTATACATTCATCTATACATTGTTGAATGACAGAACATAATGCATAAAACTTGGGATTATTCAGTTTAATCTCTTTCTTTCCCCCCTTTTTAGCCAAAGTCGAAGATCTCTGCATCTCGAAAACTCTCCCTGAAGGTATGGTGTGTGTGTGTGTGTGTGTGTGGGGGGGGGGGGGGGGGGGGGGGGGGGGGGGGGTTGGGGGAGGAAGGGGGGTCCTGGTAAACCCTACATTATGGGGCAATATCCAAAATCCTTGTCCTTGTGGTGACATCTTTTGGTCCTCATGATGAAAACGGCTAATAAATCATACTAAGTGAAGTGTTTTGAAAATGTAAAAATGCTGAAAGTTTTCTGTGATGGGTAGGTTAAGGCTTAGGGGATAGCATATACAGATTGTACAGTATAAAAATCATTATGTCTAAGGAAAATCCCCATAAAACATGAAAACACAACGTGTGTGTGTGTGTGTGTGTGTGTGTGTGTGTGTGTGTGTGTGTGTGTGTGTGTGTGTGTGTGTGTGTGTGTGTGTGTGTGTGTGTGTGTGTGTGTGTGTGTGTTTTCTATACTTCTGGGACTAAGCAAATGTGCGTGTGGTAGATATGTTGTTTTCATTTTATTTTTTTATTTTTAACTACAGAATGTCTGTTTGTGTTCTGTTTTCTAAGATCCTTTTGCTTCAAAGAGCCATGGAGGAGTTGGAACAGGAAACGGCCAATCGGGACGACGAGAAGGTGAAATATCTGAGTGAGAAGCTTCCACCTCTTCAAATAACCGGTCTCCAATTGGAGGAGTTGCAGGTTAGTGAAAGATACTCATCAACTAATAAAATAGTGAGTTAATTTTTTTAGTAGGCTACTTGTATTTATTTATATTTATAATTATATTACCAGTTTGAACACACAGACTTAAAATTATGTTTCTCATGAAGTTTGAATCTAGACGGAACCGAAGCTTAGTTCGGATTAATTAACTAATATTTTTCAGTCACCTCACAATTTGCATATTTCCAATTGTGTTATTTTAATTTGATATATTATAATATAATATTATTATATAATATAATTTAAAAACACGAGAAGTAGTAATAATTAAGAATGAGTATTTTTACACATCCAGAAACTGTGTCGGCAACTTCATGCCCAAATCGACACAGTGGACGAGGAGAGATACGACTTTGAGGCCAAAGTCAATAAAAACAACAAAGAAGTGAGTATAAATGAATGTACCATTTCTAATCTCACACTAAATGTTTCTGTAATGAACAGAGTGTGTATGTGTGTGTAAAAGATCCATGAGCTGAAGCTGAAGGTGCAAGATTTAGGAGGGAAGTTTAAGAAACCTGCCCTGAGGAAGGTGCGCGTGTCTGCGGATGAGATGATGAGAGCGCTTCTGGGCTCCAAACACAAGGGCTCCATGGACCTCAGAGCCAACCTCAAATCTGTGAAGAAAGAAGACATTAAACAAGAGAAGGTACACACACAGAACACGACAAGCATACTGTAGAAAACTTTACATGTAGAATAGAACTTTTGCATTACATTAATGGGGCAAATATGCCTGAATGCTGCAGAAATTTGTCATTTTAAGTGTCCTTGACGGGTTTTTAGAGATTCACCTGAATAAAAGAAACACGTTTTCAGTTTCCGGACATAACTGTACACTGCATTTCTGTTTTGTCAGGTTATGTCGTCAGAGGTGGGCGACTGGCGTAAGAACGTTGAGGCCATGTCTGGTATGGAGGGCAGAAAGAAGATGTTTGATGCTGCTGGTGGAGGACAGTGATAGGAGTGTATATAAGAGTGTATAATTGTGTATATGTATGCGTGTGCATTTGTTATTAGTGACCGTTAAAGTCCAAAATAAAGAAAATCACCTGAAAAAATCACCAATAAAAAAACAAAACAATATGTATTAATACAAATCTCAAAAGAAAGCTTGTAACTCAATGAATATGGAATGTTTCATATGACTTTAATTTAAGGTTATTAAACCTTTGATTATGCTAATTATGTGTGATTCATTATGACAATTATAGACTGTCATGATATTTTTAGCACACACTGGATGGATAGAACTTCACGACCTTGTGTGACTGACAGCCGGTTACATATCAGGGCTGTGAGGTCAGGTCACAATCACCACTGACAGATGACAATTGACTCACTCAGAATATTCACACTGTGTGACTGGCTGTGTTTGCGCTCAAGGACATGAGAAGTTAGTGTCTCTGGCAGTGATTTATTTGGTCAACACCTGTCTGAGACTGACAATAGAGATGAGTTGTGGACATGTAATGTGGCCTGGTTTGGCAGGCATACTGTATGATCAACGGCGGGGATGTAGAGTGGAAAGAATAGTTTATCACCTCAAAATAGCACGACTATGACAGGGATTAGCACTCTTATTATTCTCATCATACACATTCAGTGAATGTGTGAATCTCCAAGACACAATACCCCAAAATCAAAAACAAAAATGAATGCAAAATACTTTGTAGCCTATGTAGAATAAAAAATAAAGTATATTTTGATTTTTTTGTTGTTGCATTGTGACATTGCTTTCATGACAATCGAACTATTGTTTAGTGTTTATTTTAGACATTTAACTTTTTTTATTCCTGTTATTCTCGTGATTATCACTAGATTCACATTAGAGTAATTTGTACTTTGGTCATGTTTTTTTTTTTCAAAAAACAGAACACAACAAATAGCATATTATAAAACTTTATGTAATATTAGAGAATTTTCGCACAAATGGGAAAAATATGCATAGATTCTGCCGAAAATCCTTTATTTGGGGTCAGTAAAAGCATAGTATTGTGAAATAACATTATAAGCTAAAATACTGTTTTCCACTTAAATATATTTAAAAATGTAATTTATTCCTGTGATGCAAAGCAGAATTTTCCGCATCATTACTCCAGTCTTTAGTGTCACATGATCCTTTAGGGGAGAGTTGTAATGTATAAACATTGCCATTATGTTAAGACTGTGTCTTAAAAACTATGAGCAACTAGCAGTTAGTTAGGGGTAATCAGTCTTTCTTTTCAGTACCAAATTAGACCAATCTACGTTTTTATGTAACTGACTTAAAACCGTTATGAACAGTCTTAAAGAAAATAAATTAATAACTAAAGTTAGACCTAGCAGTTTATGCAACCATCCCCAGAATCATTCTAATATGCTGTATTTTTGAGGAAACCATGATGCATTTTTTTTTCAGGATTCTTTAATTAATAGGAAGTTCAAAAGAACAACACTTATTTTAAATATATATTTTTTGTAATAATGTAGGCTAAAAGTACACTGTAAAAAATGTGTAACCCTCCCAAATCAAAAATTTCAAGTGACCGATAACATCTAAATTTTTCAATTGGCCCAAGTGAAATTCTTGTTGCAATAGTCTGTTAACATTGGCTCAATGAGAAATAATACGTCAGACTAATTGAAAAATGTAGATGTTATCGGTCACTTGAAATTTTTGACTTGGGGATGTAATTTTTTTTTACAGTGTATTTACTGTTGAAATAATTCAATTAATCAAAGGCTGTTTAGTGCGTACTATGCAGTGTGCTAACACTCTCACACTGAAATAAGACTACAAACCTCCTTTGAACACGTCAAAGTTTAAACAATTGAGTTAGATAATGAGTGTGAGCATTCTTTGTACTTTGCACTATGTGGTGAGTTCAGCTGTCAGCAGACGTGAATGTGCACGTATACAGAACTCCAAATAAATGCACAGACGTGAGCCTTCACTAAATATAACCCAACGTATAAAATGAAAAGGCATTTGCAGAATTTAAACATGGAAATTAGAAGCCAGTCTCATTTTAACCCATCACAAGCTCATTCCAGCTATGGCAAGCCGTTTTAACATTTAATCATTTAAACCGACTAGTCTCTATTTTCATGCTACTAGTACTTATTTTTTAGATACTAGTATCTATTCCATTAGCTACTAGTGTTTATTCTTTAGGTACTAGTGCCTATTCTTTAGATACTAGTGCTTATTCTTTAGATAGTAGTGCTTATTCTTTAGGTACTAGTACTTATTCAATAGATACTAGTACTTATTCATTAGATACTAGTACCTATTAAATAGATACTAGTACTTAATCATTAGATACTAGTACTTATTCATTAGATACTAGTTCTTATTTATTAGATACTAGTACTTATTCATTAGTTACTAGTACTTATTATTATATACTAGTACTCATTCATTAGATACTAGTACCTATTAAATAGATACTAGTACTTATTCATTAGATACTAGTACTTATTCATTAGATACTAGTACTTATTCCAATAGTGACTAGTAACTATTCTTTTGTTACTAGTAACAAATATTTTTTTTTGCCATTGACTTCTATGGGGATCTGTCATTCAGATATCAACTATTCAGTTCTGACTAGTATGTATTCCAATTGTGACTAGTACATATATATTAGATACTAGTAGTTATTTATTAGGTACTAGTACTTATTTTTTAGATCCTAGTAACTATTACTAGATACTAGTATGTATTCAATAAACACTAGTACTAAGTCATTAGATACTAGTACCTATTAAATAGATACTAGTACCTATTAAATAGATACTACTTATTCATTAGATACTAGTACTTATTCAATAGATACTAGTACTTATTCATTAGATACTAGTACTTATTCATTAGATACTAGTACCTATTTATTAGATACTAGTATTTATTCCAAATGTTACTAGTAAGATTTTTTATTTTACTAGTAAGATTTTTAATTGAACTATCCAGTGGCCGTTCTGACTAGTCATAACATAAGACGAGTAAAAAAGCAGTTGTGACTAGTAAAATAAAAAATCTTACTAGTAACATTCGGAATAAATACTAGTATCTAATAAATAGTTACTAGTATCTATTGAATAAGTACTAGTAGCTAATTTATAAGTACTAATATCTAATTAATAGGTACTAGTATCTAATGAATAAGTACTAGTATCTAATGAATAAGTACTAGTCACAATTGGAATACATACTAGTCAGAACTGAATAGTTGATATCTGAATGACAGATCCCCATAGAAGTCAATGGCAAAAAAAAAATATTTGTTACTAGTAACAAAAGAATAGTTACTAGTCACTATTGGAATAAGTACTAGTATCTAATGAATAAGTACTAGTATCTAATGAATAGGTACTAGTATCTAATGAATAAGTACTAGTATCTAATAATAAGTACTAGTAACTAATGAATAAGTACTATCTAATAAATAAGAACTAGTATCTAATGAATAAGTACTAGTATCTAATGAATAAGTACTAGTATCTAATGAATAGCTACTAGTATCTAATGAATAAGTACTAGTATCTAATAATAAGTACTAGTAACTAATGAATAAGTACTAGTATCTAATAAATAAGAACTAGTATCTAATGAATAAGTACTAGTATCTAATGAATAAGTACTAGTATCTAATGAATAGGTACTAGTATCTAATGAATAAGTACTAGTATCTAATAATAAGTACTAGTAACTAATGAATAAGTACTAGTATCTAAAAAATAAGAACTAGTATCTAATGAATAAGTACTAGTATCTAATGAATAAGTACTAGTATCTATTTAATAGGTACTAGTATCTATTGAATAAGTACTACCTAAAGAATAAGCACTAGTATCTAAAGAATAAGCACTAGTACGTAAAGAATAAACACTAGTAGCTAATGAATAAGTAGTACTTAATGGAATAGATACTAGTATCTAAAAAATAAGTACTAGTAGCATGAAAATAGAGCCTAGTCGGTTTAAATGATTAAATGTTAAAACGGCTTGCCATATACCAACAGGGGGGTATATATATAATTTTCTAGATGCTCTGGAATTAGGTAGGCTATTGTATTTACTTTTACTATATGAGCCTTCCCTATTTTTGGTGGATTGTTTCAGAATTTGAAATTGAAAACAATATTAAAGTCAGCAAGAAACAGAAGTTGCAATACTTTTCACCATTGTGACTTATATCCGAGTGATGAAACAGCTTCTTTAACAACCAAATAAAATGTAGGGCGGGACTTTGTCTCGCATAGCCAGACCTTCAGACTGACGTTCCGTGGGCGTGACGTCTGAGGCTGAGACTAGGCGGGACTTGACTTTGTCCACTAGTAACTGATTGGATTGTTGAATGCTTGTGGTTTGCGCTTGTGGTTTGTGGACCTTATGCGCCAGAGAAACGAGGGCGCCGCCATCTTTAGAATATTGTCTTTTAACTTACGTTTTTGCGGTCGCTCTGTATATTTCTATAGCATTGCTGTCCAGGAGTAATTAGCTTTTGAAGTGGATTTACTTAATGTAAAGTTAACGAAAGTTATCATGAGGACTGTAATGTTTAAAGCAGATGTCTTAACAAATGTCAGTCGACCGGGAAGATTTTAAAACGAGCCGTTCATTCATAAATACGCAAGATCGCTGTGAAAATACAGACCGGAAGTCAAAAGACAACGAGCGCAGCGCTGAAAAGGGGCGGGGCTACATAATAGCTGGTGACAGGCTACTGGATGGTGAAAAGGGGCGGGGCTACATAATAGCTGGTGACAGGTTGTCCTGTCCCGCCGTCGCGCCAGTAAACGCATCATCAGAGAAGAGATGTTTGCAAGAGGGAATGGGAGGTTCTTTTAATTAAAGGTTATGAGGGCAAGACAATTTTAAATAATAATGATAATAATGTTAATGGATAAATCATTTATGATAAATAATGCAATATTCCATAAACAATAAGAACGGTCGTTTTTGATTTCATGGTGATTTAATTTCAACTGCAGTGTTTCTCTCAGGGTTCTGTCACTTCTGTCTGTATTTCTTGGTTCTGTGACAGAGCTCTGACACTCCTGTTTTGTCATGTTTGGTGTGAGCACAATCAGCACATTGCTTGTCATGTGTTTCCTTGTGCCATGTGCTCTCCTGTCTATATTGTCTACCCCACCCACCTTGTTACCTGACTATTGATTAATTTGCCCCACCTGTCTTCCCTCCTTACCTGCTTTGTTTGCTCTCCCTATTTATGCAGTCCTATGGTTCCTTGTCATATGTTTTCCCCCTCGGTGTAGCTTATTGTTTGTATTTTGTTTTATTTTTTGCTTAATAAAAGCCTTTACTTCTTCTGCGTTTGAGTCCTCGCCTCATCTCCTCAACCCCAAACCGTGACAGTTTCATTTTAAGTGGTGAGTTTTACTTTTAAAACTAACAAAAATGTATAACTTGAACTTCTGTACAAGACTTGACAAAAAAAATGCGGAATGAATGTTTATCCAAGTGACCATTTTTTCCATGACACTGCATTTTTCCACCTTTAGGAAGTGCCCAGTAAGTGGAAATTGTTCTGATGGAGCTTTACTGCAGTTCAAGCATTAAAAAAGGATGTTTTTTTCTTCTTCTTTTTTCCAAAACAAACGTACCTGCTTCCACTTTAAACAAATCATTTACATTTGGAGTAGCATATGCAGAGAATTTTACTGCGGTAGCCTACAGAGAAATGTTCTTTGAGGTCTTGGTCTAGTTATTTATTACAACAAAGATGCACATTTAGATGCAAGCAGCTATTTTGGGAGTTTGGCACAACAAACAGGGGTTACGTAACAGAAGGATGATGAAACTAACATATGGTTGACACATATGTGTTGGACAGAAGAACAAATATCAGGAAGTTTATTTTAGCCATAATGAAGTAAAATATGTTAGTCAGACAGTAAAATAAGGAATATTTGATTAAAGGCCATAAACCGGTGATGCACTTCTGATGTTGATCGTATAGCATATAAAACTCACCACCTGGCAAAGCTTCGTCTGCTGTGCCACGTTTTTAAACCATTACGGACTCGCCAATTCAGATGTAGTTTAGCTCTTGTTTTAGCTTCTCTCTATATGATGTTGTTAATCCAATGATGTTGTCAAATGTCACCTTGGCAAAAAGCATTTGCGAAATGTCCCAGGAGCCTGGACTAACATCTGAGGCACAGATCCAACCGAAAACTAATGTTGACATCTTCCAGGTTTGGAATCTGCTGAAAAATGTGAGATCTTTCAGTCTCATGTAGGCTACATGAATTCCTCAAAGTCTTCAGGGAAGAAGATTCTGAGTCGAAGGGTCATCTTGCGCATCAGCTTCAACAGATCTAAAAGCTGGGAAAGAGATCAGACTGGTTTCCAGTGAACTCCAAACACCTAAGGTTTTTGAGAAGGGTAAAGTAAGATGTATTAAATTGCAGAAGCTTGTGGACTTCATATGATTTTTTAGAAAGCATAATTCATAGAGGTTCTTTGCCAGGTTGAAGACGTTGGAGAAGCTTTCATGGAAAGTTACTGGTCAGAAGAAACCCAAGCTTCTGAGTAGATCTAAGTCACCTCAATGTGGTTCAACAAATAAATTCTGAATGTTGAATCAACAAATCCTGCATTTTGAGGAGATGGTGGCACTTCAACCATGGACTAGCAGCAAAACCAGGAAGGAAAAAAAGAGGCTGCAGTCCTTCCATCTGAAAAACAAAGCAATGTGATGAATCTTCTTTGTTTTGAAATATCAGGTTACATTTTCTTCCCAAGCTTCTGCTGTATTACAGAGCCCCTAAAGCAGGGTTTCTCAAACTCGGTCCTGGAGGGCCACTGTCCTGCACAGTTTAGCTCCAACCCTGATCAAACACACCTAGCTGTGAGTTTCTAGTGATCCTGAAGACATTGATTAGCTTGCTCAGGTGTGTTTGATCAGGGTTGGAGCTAAACTGTGCAGGACAGTGGCCCTCCAGGACCGAGTTTGAGAAACCCTGCCCTAAAGGGACATGGTGATGGGAAAAAAAGTGAGATGGGTAATAAAAAAATAAAAAAAACGATTTAAATTCTTTTGCATTCTCTTGTAAGTTTTACGTTCGCAGAGAAACTTTGCATTCGCTCGGAAAATATGTTACTCTGAGAAACTTTACGTTCCCAAAAGCGATGACATAATTTTTCCTTATCACATATTTTTTTTCCATCAGCATGTCCCTTTAGGGGCTACATAGCTGTATGATCTAAATGTTTTGCTAGCTTATGTTCATGTTTGATTTTCATTCATCAGACCTTAAAGGCACACTGTGCAAGATTTGAACCTTAATATAACAGCTTCGAAATCATTACTATGGTAAATTAACTCGTAGTAAGGCGAATCATCCCGATAGCAAATCGGGGGGGACGCCGCTGGCAAAACCAGCAATGCAGGTTTGAGCGGTGGCGCTCCGCCAAATCTCGCGAGAATCACGACTTGCTTTACGGCACAACGTCACATACAACATATGAAGCAGCCTCTATGGAAGATACTAGTACGCATTTCAGACGTGAATCATGGCGACGAAGAAAGCGTGGTCGGAAGAGTCATGGAAAAGAAAACGAGAACCTATATACGACAATAACGTTAAAAACAAGTACTCCACAGCGATTCTAGAGGTCACTGTTTGACAAAAACGGAAACTGCATAGTGTGCCTTTAATGGCCTCATCGCATATTTTTCATTTGAAATAATAAAAAGCATTTAAAAAGGCACCACCTACAAATGAATATTTTGTCATTACTCACTCACCTTCATGTCATTCCAATCCAAACACTCATTTACATTTTTTTATAAAAGACAAGGCACAAACTGTATGAACGTCTAACATCAGAGAAACTATGTAGAAGGTTCTTCATCAATGAATTTTCACTGCCAATCACAAACATGACTCCACTTTTGACCGAACAATTGATAAGGTTGGTCATAAATACACACCTCAACAAAACAAAACCTGGAGACATTTTATTTTAAGGTTGTTGGTGATCTGCGTCGAGACATTTTAACTTTTCCAACTACAAGAAGATCCTTCATATAAAAATATGGAAAAAATAAAAAACAATGACACTATTGACTGTCAGATCTACAATGCATTACATCCATTTTTTTTGTTTAAAAAAAACTAAACAAAAAACAGCAAGGCAGTAACAGTTAGAGAATGTATAACCATTGAAACGAATCTCTGGAAAACCAGCACCAAATCCCCACAAAAAAGAGTGTACAGTAGATTTCCATCTGAAATTAAACAACAAAAGGCACTTCTAGATGACCATGGCTTAGGTCAGCTTTCACTGGGCAGTTATTCATCACAATACACACTTCATGATAACCCCACAGAATAAAAACAGGAAACCACATCACTGTCTTTATGTGTGTGTTTGATGAATATTATTAGGATCTAATTTGTTTTAAGTAATACTGCACATGGTTGAATCAGTTGAATCAACATGAGCCGGGTTTAATGGCTGGAATGTGTCATGAACACAGAAGAACTTGCATGGAAATCAGGAAAATCCCTTTCTTTTGTACCAAAAAAATGGCATTTATCATCATCAAAACACCTTGAATTTCACTATAAAATGGAAAATAACACAAAGACAAGGCTATTTCATACCCAATACCTCCCCCTCCCCCCCAAAAATTACATTTTGGATAAAGAAAATGAAGCCTTCAATGAAGCTACTGTGACAGTATGTTTAATGAGAATTAAGCACATCTGTACAGTTCTCATTAATAGAATGAATGTTTGAAACTTTGTTTTCCTGTACTGGATTATAGTAACAAAATATGATTTTTGTTACATTTAAATCAGCATAAATTTAAAGCATCACAACAACTACTACCATGATGTAAACAGACTTTCAATTTAATAATGTGTCTTTATTTTTCAACATTACAGTAATGAGAATTTGGAATTAAAATGTGCTTAATTTTCATGAATATTACGGGGAAAAGAATTCTTTAAACAATTTCTTCTTTCTTTTGTATATTGGGGACGAAATATGGCACAGACGTGTTCTTGACAGGCTTTATGCGATTGACCTGAAAACAGATCAGTATTTCTAACCTGAATGAATTCACTATTCAAAAACACGCTCTGTGCCTCTGGGAATATTGCACATCTCTTTGGTTTTGTCCACAGATTCTTTCAGTCCCTAAGAGGTCACACAGCATAAAACACATAACAAGTGTGCAAAGTCAAACCCCTCACCAAAGACACTCATCTACCTGAATAAATACACATTTTCTCAGTATATACATCTCATTGTACGTCACATTTCTGTCAGTGAGAACAGAATATTTAGCCAGACGCAACTGAAGGCATTATTGACCTGGAAGTGATGCCAACACCAAAGTAATGCTGAAACCTTCAATGACCTCAAAATGTTCGTTTAGCTCGGTTTACTTTTTTCTTTCCTTGACAGTGTAGTTGGTATTAGAGAAACATTTCAACTCTGGAAATGATCCCATAGCAGCTGGAGATGTTGCATAACTCATCTTCAAACAAAACATCACCTTTTCCTGAGTCTCTGTGTTTGTTTCCACTCATTTTCACCTCAAAATCACCTTCAATCAGATGCGATCTGGAACGCACATCTGGAATGTCCTGAGGTTCACCAAACGTTTAAAGTGCCGTGGTAACCGTTGCTGAGCAGCGGCGAGACTGTTGACTCGGTTACGTGTTGCGCAGCATCTGGCGATTCCACATTCCCCGCTTTGAATGAAAGTGATGGAAGAAGTTCCTCAGGTACAGACGCTCCACCTCCAGCCCACCCTGAAGGACCCTAAAGACCACAGATAACACAAGGCACTTCACACACCAAATAATGTTTGTTATACATTAAGGATGCACGGATATTACATTTCTATCTAACACGATAAGATGAATTATTTTCATGTTATAGGTAACGATAAATAGCCAATATTAATATTATAGGAAAGGCAAGGCAAGTTTATGTACATAGCACATTCCATACATGATGGTAATTCAAAGATCTTTATGTAAAAGTAATAAAAATGTGCATAAAATGTGCGTATAATTCTATACTATTTTAGTAAAAATGATATACTATATAAAAAAAATATATATATATTAAGTTTTATTTTTATATAAATAAGTCAAAAACTAAAAGCAATCACTGATTATGGTATTTATTAGTGTATTGTCTCACGACTGACCTGTCCAGTAGTTCCCAGTCCTCTCCGCCCCAGCGGTCAGTGAATTCTCTGGTGTTCATGCCCCCAATAAAATCCAGGTCTGATTTATAAATTCCCAGAAGTCCAAAGCCATTGACCTCCCAGTAACCTGCACATTAAACACACACTGTGAATCTGGTATTCAGCGGTTCTGCTGTGAATTTAAACATTACTGTTAAAAAAAACTTTCATTGAGCAAGGACCCATTAAATTGATCAAAAGTGACAGTAATGACAAAAATGTTACAAAATATTCAAATAAATGCTTTTCTTTTGAGCTTTCCATTCATCTTTCAACAAGTTACTACAAAACTATTAAGTAGCACAAATGTTTTCAACATTGATAATAAATGTTTCTTGAGCAGCAAATCAGCATATTAGAATGATTTCTGAAGGATCATGTGACACTGTAGACTGGAGTAATGATGCTAAAAATTCAGCTTTACATCACAGGAATAAATAAAACTAAAATAGAAAACAGTTATTGTGTATTGTAATACTACTTTACAATATTCCTGTTTTTAATGTATTTTTGACACACATTAATGCAGCCTTGTTGACTTCTTAAAATATATTAGTCTTAAAGACCACAAACTTTTGAAAGGTATTGTATTTGTTGAATCTAATTCTCTCTGATGTATTTGACAGTGTTATTAGGTAAAAGACTGTACCATCAGGCTCCAGAGGTGTAGCGCCACAGTTCAGTCTCATGACTATGGGAGCAAAGGCCATGTGTCTCTCCACACAGTGTTTTCTCACAGTGTCGATGAAGCCAGGAGGAAAATGGATGTGCAGATCACAAAGAAACACAATGCTGTGATCGTCCTGACAGAGAGACAGACAGACCTTAATTGAGTGACATTCATCAGCTTGCATTAGCGAAGATCAGGCATTCATGGCATGTTTTGAATGCAAGTTTTAGAAATTCAAGCATATTTTGTGCAAGTGTGGTGCATGTGAGTGATTGTGTGTGTTAATCTTACAGTAATGAGGTCAATTCCTGCTTGCAGTCCTGCTGATCTCTCAAATTTTCCACTCAGCCGGAGGTACTGATACCTGAAATAGAGGACACAATAGAAAAGGAGTCAAAGTGAGGTCTCATTTTACAAGGTTTGAAGTACATGAATTATTAAAACAGTGTCTTTAAAGGAATAGTTCACCCAATTTTTTTTATTCTGTCATCATTTACTCAAGTTGTTCTAAAGCTGGATGAGTTTCTTTCCTCTGTTGAACACAAAAGAAGATATTTTAAAGAATGTTGGTAATCGAACAGTTGATGGGCCCCATTGAGTTGGAAGTCATGGAAGTCAATGGCTACCGTCAACGGTCTGGTTACCAACATTCTTTAAAATATCTTTTGTGTTCAACAGAAGAAAGAAACTCATACAGGTTTGGAACAACTTGAGGGTAAGTTCACCCAAACATGTCCATTTTTGGGTAAACTACCCTTTAACACTGTTTTAGAAGAACCAGGCAAAATAAAAAATATGTAATCATAATATGATAGCTACAGAAGCATGAAATGACAATGTGCCAAATGATCAAGGAATCAAACTCATGAAGTTCAGTGGTTCAATCTACTATGCGTATAATTATAAACCTGTAAATGTACCTGGGTAAATAAGAGTTTTGTAGTGCTTTTTCTATGTCGATATCAGTGCTTTCATAGTCGGTAATGATGACGTTGAAGTTCTGATCTCTAGTGGTGCGGTATAACTCCTCCATGTCAGAAATAAACTGCTGTACCCAACGGGCCTGGTTCTTCACTGCAGACACACAAACACACACAGTGTCTTGTTAAGATATTTCATGCAGCGGACAGTAAACGTGTACATAACCCAGCAAACACTGAGCATCCCCTCAAAATTATGGTATGGTTCTGGTTTGGTTTTTTTTCTTAGAAGCTAATGTTCTAAGAGCATTATTTTTATAACCATAAACAATCCCTAAAATGTTGCAGGTTTTTTTTTACATATATAAATATATAATACAACAATAAATAAATACACTACTGTTCAAATGTTTGAGGTCAGGAAGATTAAGTAATACTGAAAACATATGAAACAGAACTTTTCTTAATGTTTCTTGAGCAGCAAATCAACATAACATATAATGATTTTTAAAGGGTCATGTGACACTGAAGATGCTGTAATAGTGCTGAAAATTCAGCTTTGTATCACAGAAAATATATTCAAATAGAAAACATATACACAGTGTATATATACACACAATAATATATATATATTATACACACTGTGTATATGTTTTCTATTTGAATATATTTTCTGTGATACAAAGCTGAATTTTCTGCACTATTACAGCATCTTCAGTGTCACATGACCCTTTAAAAATCATTATAATATGTTGATTTGCTGCTCAAGAAACATTAAGAAATTTATATACAGTACAGGCCAAAAGTTTGGAAACATTACTATTTTTATTGTTTTTGAAAATTTCTTCTGCTCATCAAGCCTGCATTTATTTGATCAAAAATACTGATTTTTTTTTAATATTGTGATATATTATTACAATTTAAAAGAATTGGTTTTCAATTTATTATACTTTAAAGGGATACTCCACCGAAAAATGAAAATTCTGTCATCATATACTCACCCTCATGTTGTTTCAAACCTGTATGAATTTCTCTCTTTTGCTGAACAGAAAGGAAGATATCTAGAAGAATGTGAGTAACCAGACAGTTTACAGGAAAAAAATATACTATGGAAGTCAATGGTATCTAAAACTGTCTGGTTACTGATATTCTTCTTGATATCTTCCTTTCTGTTCAGCAGAAGAAAGAAATTCATACAGGTTTGAAACAACATGAGGGTGAGTATATGATGACAGAATTTTCATTTTTCGGTGGAGTATCCCTTTAAATTATCATTTATTTCTGTGATGCAAAGCTGAATTTTCAGGATCATTACTCCAGTCTATCACATGATCCTTTAGAAATCATTCTAATATGATGATTCATTTTCAAAGTTGGAAACAGTTCTGCTGCTTAATATTTTTTCATAACCTGTGATACTTTTTTAGGATACTTTGATGAATAAAAATCCCCAAAAAAATAAAAAAATCTAATGTTTTAATATTAATATCATATATATATATATATATATATATATATATTACACACACACACAGTATTTACATTTATAAACCAAATTTATATAAAATCAAATTTATACAGAATGTAGCAGAGAGGATTTTTAAATAGACAATTATGCATAAAGATATAAAATCAAAGCTGTTTCAATATGCTGGTGTAACTTCTGCTAAACCATCCAACTTTTGTGTAATGACCATTTAAAATGATATTACTGCTGGTTACCAATATAAAGGTGTTTGGATTGTGCCAGTAATAGACCAGAACAACCCATCTTTCTTAGTAAGAAAGCGTCTTGAATAAAATGCAGCAAATCTGGTTCTTCATCCTTCTCTATTTGAGAGAGTTTTACCTGGGATGATGAAGTGGACGGTAGCTGTCGGGTTCCAGTAGAAGCTATATGGATTGCAAAGCTTAAGTTCTTCATCCTTAACCTTTTGTTTTTTATGAGAACCCCAATCTTCAGTTCCTTTCACAAAGACGTACTGAACCAGGCGCAAGTGGTTTCCTGAAGCCTCCAGCAGGTCCAGTTCCAGGAGATATCTACTGCCCCGATCATAATCAGGCTTCTTCTCAATGTTCACGATACGATCTAGAGAGAACTGCCTACACACACACACACACACACCAATTTATGTCTGAGATTAATTAAAATGTTCAGATTGGCATATTACCATACTACTCATACTATTGTATTTTCTGTATGCAATCAATGCTACAGGACCAGAGCATACTGTATTCCAAAATGCAATAGGCTTGACTTGATCTTCCAATTTTCACTATGACGAATGAACCAGAAATAATTAACTAATATTTTTGATGTTTTGTTTGATCAGAATCCCAAAAGATCACACACAAACTGCATAGTGCATACAATTTCAAATGCTATGTTCATTAAACAATAAAATAATACACAGTATATACTACCATTCAAAAATTGGGTTTGATTAGATTTTTTAAGGTTTTTGGAAGTAGTCTCTTATGCTCCAATCTTCAGTGTCACATGATCCTTCAGAAATCATTATAATTTGGTGCTCAAAAACAGTTCTTATTATTAGTAATGTTGAAATCAGTTGTGCAGCTTCAAATTTTTGTGGAAACTGTTACACATTAAATTTTTGGGATTATTTTATGAATAGAAAGTTCAAAAGAACAGCGTTTATTTAAAATGGAACTCTTTAGTAACATTATAAAATGTATTTACTTTCACTTTTGACCAATTTAATATGTCCTTGCTGAATAAAAGTAGTAATGTTGAAAAAAAAAGAAGAAAAAAAGCCCAAACTTTTGAACGATAGTGTATAATTTGCAGTATTTACGGAACATGTTACTTTCTGAACAAACCAATACAAAGAAATGTGACCCTGTTGATGCCACATAATATTTTTAATAAAATGGCAGACAGTATACTGTATAAAATGTGGTATGCAAAATGCTAGTATTCCATTCCAAACACCATTTTGCATATTGTATTAATCGGATATTTGATTCAAAATAATTGTAAGTGTCAGCCTACCTTGGATATTTCTTGTTTAGTTTCTTCATAAAAGCGTCGACAACAGACAGCGCTTCTGATTCGTCGAGCAGCAGGTTTCCAGACACATTACACTTAAGATCGATCCAATCGGAGCGCATGGCATACAGATCAAGGGGTTTAGTCTGGAAAGTCTGAGACCACTTGACTTCCACGTCAAACGCAGCCTTATTGATGAGGTCGTAGTCTTCTTCATCAGAGAAACCACGATCCACCAAAGCATCTTCTTCACCTCGTCCATCGTCAATCTCTTCCATATGTATCGCACTATCCTGTATCTCATTTTCCCTTCTGGCATCATTTACAGCACCCCAGTGCTTATGTTCTTCTGTGGAGAGGACCCACGTCTTGTGCTCATTGCCCTTTTTATATGATGTGTTTTGCTGTGGATTTTGGGTGATTTGGAGATGAGGTGCCACTTCTGTATGCTTGATGATATTGTTGTCATTTTGACTGTTGTCATCTACTACAGCCTTTTCAGGGTTGTCCTTCAAAACATGCACAGCTTTTTTTGCTTTACGTTTTTGGTGTTTGGGCCTCCTCGTTGCTTCTGCTTTGACTTCATCCCCATCCAAAGATGGTCGTTCATCTGCCCTGTTGTTCTTCTTTACTTCTACCACATCTAATGAGTTCTTGGGTGCTTTGTCCACATTTTCTCCCAGAAAGACCTTTCGATTACCCATCCGATTTGCAAGGTCATGACGTTCATTCTGGACCTCATCAAACATGGCAGGGTTGGTCACTGACCTTTCCTTCAACTCTTCGACTTCTCGTATGTTCTCCAAGGGAATATCTCTGACTGCAACAGGGTTTGGAGTTCCATCGCTACTATTGCCGTGTTGGGATTGGAGTGGGTGGAGCTCAATTCCACCATCCTGACGGAGCGATTGGGCCATTTGATGTTTCACCTCTGACCTCCAGTGGCCTTCTTCCTGAGCTGGTCCTGGATTCTGCTGATCAGGTATCTTCTCCATGATGTTATTCTGAATCGGTTGAGCAACCAAAGAGTCTTTTTCTTTTCCCTGGTCATGGGTCTTCACTTCAGAAGGTGTATTTTGGAGGTAGTGTTGGTCCTTCAGGTGTTTTTGAGAGCGTCTCTTTTTCTTCCTTCTCGGTTGGTGCTGTGGTTCTTCTGGGAGGTTCTGTGGTTCTTCAGGCGGTTTTTGGATTTCCTTAGCTTGGTTGTTTTGGTCTATCTGTTCAAATCTGACATAAATTTTCCCGTCTTGCCTATTTTTTCTGATTATGCCACTTTTCTGGACAGAGAACAGTTTGCGGCGCATCTGCATTGAGTAATCGTAATATTCACCATAATCTTGGAGAACCTTGTTCCTCTCCATACCTTCCTCTTGCTGCTGCTTCTCATAATTTCTATCTCCTACAGGGAGATACAGACAAGCATGAGGTGTCTTGAAATGGGGAATAAATAAACATTTTTACCTTCCTTTTAAAATGTTTTATGTTCTAAACCATCATGCGGATTGCATATTTTAACACAAATGTTAAAGATAACAAAACTGACCCCATTTTACATGTTTTTTTTTTCATAATTTCATAAAATGAAGTCCTGCTAATTTCCTGCTAAATATTCTTGTCGCATTAAGGAAGTTAAATGCATTGAGAATGTTGTTTTAATGTTGTCTTTAAATCTAAATACACCACTAAAGCACTATGTGTTTGCTGTACCTTTGAATTTGACGAACTCTTCGTTTTCAGGCAGATCAAGTTGAATGTATTTTGAGAAGCCATATCTGAAAATAAATGATTTGATTTGAGATCATAAAACACAAGGTGCATGTGATCATGGACCAGGTCAATGACATCATCGATAATACACTACATGACAGTGCACCAAAGAGTGCTAGATTGGTGTGTGTGTGTTTTCACTCATGTACAGACAGTACACAGCCATTCAAATGTTTGAGTTTTTATTTATTTTAATTAATACTTTTAATCATGTTAAAAAAAATTTAATTTAAAATAAATGCTGTTCAAATTAATCAGCGTATTAGGATGATTTCTGAAGGATCATGTGACACCGAAGACTTGAGTAATGATGCTAAAAATTCAGCTTTGCCATCACAGGAATAAATTACATTTGAAATAAATTCAAATACTTAAAATTGTAATAATATTTCACAATATTACTTTTTACAATATTTCTGATCAAATAAATGCAGCCTTGTTGAGCATAAACATAAACAGTAGTGAAGTTGTGTGTGTCTACCTGTCCAGGTAGTATGGATTTGCAAGGTAGAAACATTTGTTATCGCTCTCCATGTGTGTGAGCCGTGTGTAGTCATTGGGATACACATACGTAAGGTGCACCTGCATCAGATTAGATTGATCAAGATCATGCTCACATAGGCACAACATTCATCGCTTTACAAAGGAATGCAATGAAAAAAAATGTGTTTAAGCACTTACAAACTGCAGGCCCTGGTAGCGCACTAGAGGATATCCCTTTATGATGTAACTGGGGTTATAGATGCAGTCAGGTAAAACTCCCTGCAAACGCATCCTGTCCAGTAATGGAACTACACATACAAATACAAATACACACAAACAAGAATTAACTCTATTATTATTATTATTATTAACATACACATTCACATACTTTATTGTATTAATTCTACAAACTGAAGGCTCTAATGCAATAGTTCAACCAGAAGGTCAGGGCAAACATTCAAGGCTCTAATAATCTCTAAACTCTAAATAAACAAACTCAATAACTACTGTTTCTACTGAAGAACATACAGTTCCTAAAACTTCAGAAATCACAAAATGGATTATAATTAACTAAATTTAATATATCAAGATTCTCAGTTTCCATTAATAGGGCCCTCCAGTCGAAATAATGTGGAAATGTCTCTTTAGCCACAAGGTGGCGCTAAATTCATGTTCTGAATATTATGTTTTAGTTTGCCTTGCACACATGCAACTTTAAGAAGTCAATCCATCACAAAATTTAAGGAACAAGCAAACAACTAGAAACAAGAAGCAAATATAAAGTGATGGATCATTATCATAATCGTAATAGAGGACAATGATTTATTTATTATACTGTAATAGAACTTTCCTAAATCTGCCAGGTCCACTTTATTAAAAAAATTCTGTTAATATTCACTCACTCTCATGTTTTAAGTTTAGTGTTGAACGGCTCATCAAGTCTGCGTTGTTAGTGTATTATGTTTATTTGACTATAAAAAATGTATTAAGTGAGCGTGAGTTTGTGTCTGAATTTCTCACCCCGATGAAACGAGTCTCGTGGATCTGCTCTCAGCATGTCTGCTCCATGGGGCGGAGTCTGAGATGACCTCTGAGATGACCTCTGGGGCGGAGTCACATGACTGGCAGTGGTCTGAGGAATGTGATTGACATCTCCAGCCTTCAGAGTGGACTCATCTGCACACACAAACAATCAGGTATATACTAGTGTTTGAAACTGTTATCGATATAATAAAAATAATATACTGCTTAAAACATACTGTTTTAACAAAGCATTACACTATTAATATAATACACTATTTAAAAAGAATAGTATGCACTTCCATTCCATTCTAAATATGGTCCGCATCATCTGACATACCTACAATACTTACAGAAAAACGTAAACATACACACATGTGATGCAGTTATTCTTGTATTAATTATATACAATTACAGTATTTATTAATATCTTGAATTAGCTTTTATTTGCATAGTTTTATTGCATATTTTAGAATTAGCAAGTTTGCAAAGCATTTTTGTCTTCTTTTTTTTAAGACCCCCTGTGGTGAAAATCAAGTTTTTAATGTTGTTTATATGTCTATTTGTTGTTTTTAATATGCTTTCAGACAAACCATGTGCAAATTCCTCATTCTCCATAAAACCGCAGTGAACCAAAGACAGTCTCCAAAGCGTAGTTAATTACCGTTATGTGTCCAACGTTGTAGAGAGCGATACATAAAAAGCAATACCATTCTGATACATCGACTTGTAGACGAGCCTGTATAATTCACTCTTCCACTTCTTCTGAATCCATTTCTGGTTCAAACATATATGGGTGAATTAAGCCAGTATTTCTCTTACCATTGTGCAGCGTTTACAACAGTAAAGTTGACTGAGTGGATCAGGTATTCTGAGCTGCAGTGAGTGAGTGGAGGCGGAGACTAATTTGCATATTCATATAACCGCGTATACTAAATGAAGCACTAAATGAAATTTTATTTCAGCTTCATTTCAATGGACACTTCTTTTTTTTTTTTTTTTTTTTTACTTAAAGGGATACTTCACCGATTAGCATTAAGCTTTGTATCAGTAAAAACCCGGTAGTATTTTCAAATGACCGTGCTTCTCTCCCTCATGTCCCCCTGAGACGAGAGATTTCTGTATTGTGTGTCTGGAAAAAAACCTCTGATGACGCAAAATGACGATCGGAGGTTTATTTGGCCAGAGGCGAGAGACTACAGCCAGTAGTAGAAGCTAGTTCCGCATGTTTTCAACCCGCCCATAGGGGGTGGGATCTCACGATAAAACGGCGTCTTTTCAGTTTCGAGTCAAATGATCAATATAATTTCTTCCAATACTGCCCTTGGGAGTGGCTTCGTAGGGCAGTAAAGCAAGTGCATTCTGGGAGTTGTTGTCTTTCATCCACATGAGCCAAAAATACATTTTCTGGCTTTTCTCAGTCTAGATGGCACCAACTTCTAAAATAATTTCATATTTCTACTACATAAATGACCCAATTCAAATACACATTCATCTTTCCAGCGGTGAAATATCCCTTTAACAATAAAAACAGTGATGCAGTGACAGACGGATATTGACAAACTAGCAATCTGAAGTTCACCAAAAACACAGTTTTTACCTAAAGCTACATAAGTACTGTATACATTTACATAGAAATGAACGCAAAGAGCAGCTGAAGCAATAAGACAACAACACACACACACGCACTTTGTACCCCATCATTAGCTCTATTTTAGGGCGTGTGTGTGGACAGGAGCAGCTATTCCAGGCATCCTAACACTACCCTGGCATTTCTGCAACCACAGCCCAAAATAACACACACACACACTCACTGATATAGAGGGAGATGAACTTGGAATCGATGATTGAAAATCCGTGTCCGGCCTGTTTGAGCTGCCACTGTAAGTAAATACAAGCAGTGTCATAACATTGTACAACAATCACAGCAACACCCTCAGTAAACACACTCACCGCAACCTCTACATGGTCCGTTCCTTGATCGTTCTGTTTATGAATGAGCTCAAAGAAATATTTACTGGTCTTCTGAAGACTGTAAAACACAATAACAAAATGTGAAACATTCCTCATTTAAGAATTTGAAGATTTTTTTTATATAAAGCTTTTCAACAGTTTTAAATATAATAAGAAATTGACCATATTTTATTAATGATACTGAATAATTAATATAGATTATGCATATAATATACACGATGATATAGAATAATTAATTAATAGAAACCTTCCATGTTTGTATTCAATTTAGGTATTACATTTTTAACATACACACATTTGTTTTTTTAAAGAAATTAAAGCTCTTATTCAGCAAGGATGCATTAAATTGATCAAAAGTGACAGTAAATACATTTCTAATGTTACAAAATATTTCTACTTCAAATAAATGCCGTTCTTTTAAACTTTCTATTAATCGAAGACTCCTGAAAAAAAAAAAAAGATCAGTTTCACAACTGTTTTCAACATTGATAATAATAAGAAATGTTCTTTAATAATTCTTGAGTATCAAATCAGCATATTAGAATGATTTCTGAAGAGTCATGTGACACTGAAGACTGGATCAATTGCGTGTTTGTTTCCTGTTGGATGTTTATACAGATTAGCTGGATCTGCACTGTTTGTGTGATTGAGCTCAGGAAGCACAAATGATTTACCCATTTTTGTTTGATTTGAAGTATGTTACTAAAATGTAACCTTGACCAACATTTGTTTTTCACACACACACACACACACACACACACACATACACACATTTAAGAGATTAGTTACTTCTAATGACTTCCTGCCTTGTGCCATGACCAGAATTAGGACACAAGCAGCAGCTTGTGAATCTACACATGCTGAGTCTAAAAATAGTTCTTCATCATTGAGGTATGTATGCGGTCATAACATGGAGAGGTGTGTGAGCATTTCCCTCAAGCATTATGAAACACAAACGGCGCATTCACTTACGGAATAAGATCTGATTTCTGACTGGCGTATTTCCCATATTCCCCTGGGGCGGTCCATTCTCTACCCGTCTAAAAATGGAGGAACCACACAAAATTAAGTGCCTCCATTTCACGCACCTGCGCAAAAGTAATTGTAAAGTCAATACTCACAAACCTTTCCAACGTAAGCACGGAGCTTCAGATTTCCGGGATTCTCATCGTCGCTGAGCCAGAACTCACTGTTATCATCAGACGCCACTGCAAACAGAAAGTCACCTGTCGAACACAGGGAAGGATTAACAGTGAGACAATAGCACACAATCTGAGTGTGTGTGCGTGAGAGAGAGAGATGTACAGACCATCACTAAAAGGATGTATGTAGCCAAATATCCTGAGTCCATAATTGGTCCAACTGGGCGACACAGCAAGTTTCTTCACAGTTGAACGATTCTACAGAGGTTAAAAAATGCTTACAAATGTAATACTGCAAGAAAAGTATGTTGCTAACAGTGTTGTTATTGTTAACTAACACATTTTATTAGCTGAAATAAAATAAGTATTAGATGAAAACTTAAAATTAGAAATAAATAAGCAGAAGTACTCAAATTAAAAGACTTTTTTAAACTAATAAAATGACAAAAGCACAAAATTCAATTCAAAATATTAATATACTAAAATAACAATGTGATGTCAACATGCTTGATCTTACTTTATAGTAGAGTATTTAGATAAATTATTCTATTTATGAATGTTTTCAATTCATTTATATAACCTAGGTCTATTCTAGTAATATTTAGTGTTGATCAAATTTATTATAACCCATTTTTTTAATTAGATTGCAGTCTTATATGACAAATTCTGTACATCCCATTTGCTATCAGATTTTCAAAAGTTGAGGCCAGTTGCAGTATGTGGTCCACCAATAACAGTAGGTTATCCAGCAGCAGAAACGCCCGTTTAGATCAGCGGCTGGTGGTGTTCATAATCTAGAGATGTTCTTATTATAGAAAGCATTTTATTGCTCCTCCTGCACAGGAGATGATGTCATAATATTCCTGGTGCTTTTTCAGAAAGAGAAAGAGTTTTAAATGTGTACTGTATATGCGCTAAAAAAGTTTATTTTCTTAACTTAACTTTAAGGAACACACTCATACAAAATTTCCTCAGTAAAACCTATATAAAAAAAAAAAACACATGACCCTTCGGAAATGCTCAAGACACATTGGGTCTCATTCGCTAACCATGTGTACGCACGGAATTTGTGCGTGAAATCCGTGTATGAACTTTTTCACGAACTTTCATTCAAAATTTTATTCTAAATTTACTAAAGAATTGTAGGAACTGAAACCACGCGTATGAAAAAAATCAAATAATCTGGGTCTTGTAAACGTGAGTTACATTTACCAAGATTAAATTTGAGAGAGAGAGAGAGAGAGAGAGAGAGAGAGAGAGAGAGCAAGAGATGTAAAGATCTGCGTAAAGATGCAGATATGTACAACTGTCTAATCAAAGGTGTGTAATCTGGGTTTTAGGAACACACTCGTATTTCTTTTGTGTTCAAACTTGTTTTGAAGTTGGCACACTTGGCATCAATAGAGGATCTTTGTGCGTCCTTTTTTATTTTATTGGTTCCCAACTACAGTCAGTGGGGTACATTGAATAAAAAAAATTTAAAAGACAAATGTGTAAATAAAAAAACAGTAACAAACTTAAAAGTTAATTTAACATATGAAAATGTTTACAGATGGAAACACATTTTACAGCTTTCTTAATTTTTAAACATCACATCGTGTTTAGCTATTATTGAACTTCTGATTTAAAAATGAAAAACAAAGGCTTATTATCCTCCAAATTTTCATCGATGAATAGTACATTTAGCTAAATTAAATAGCAGATTAAGTAATATGCCTTATGATAAGATTTGTCATAGGCAGTTGAAAACTGGGTATGATGTGAGCCTTAATAAAATTACAGAAATCTGACCAAAAACAAACTGAATGAGGAAAACTTTTTCAACATGTAAACCACAAAATGTACAAAATATATCAATATCACAATTAAATCTGCTCACAAGATAATAATTAAAAGGGTAATATTTATAAAAGAGTTTAAGAGAAATTTCTTTGAATGCTGCGTGTGCTCTCAGATGAGAACGCGTCCTAGACTAGAGAGTGTCATGTTTGCTGAGAGCAGCGAAAGGAAAGGGTATGCGGAAAGCCCTTATATGGAGATGTTTTTGGAGTGTTTTATGCAATAGAGTGGTACACTAATGACGTCACTTTGTAGGCCAACCGGCAGTCATCACACTGGTTCCCTCGACAAAAACCCATTTGGATTTTTCCATAGGCTTTTTAATTAACGCTAAAAACAAGCTCTGTGATCAACAAAAGTTTATGATAACACAACTTTTATGAATTTCGAAGCCTCAATGCAGTCGCCAGAAGTAAAAAGCTAAAGGTAGGCTATAAACAAACTACACCACGGTCCCACAAATTCAAAGTCACTATCAGCGTCCGACAACTCTTTCAGTTTTTACCTAAAAACATTTTCCCAGAACATTTGAGTTAGAATGGTTTATAAGAGCTCGATTATAAGCATAACAAGGCTGTGAAAGCGGACTGAGCTTATCTGTTCGGTGTGATGACGTTTAATGTCCCCGACTGCCTCTGTTTTCCAATTTAGCCACTTGTTAGCAACTGCATTTTTGTGAAGACACGTAACGGCTTCAAAAAAATCATGTCGTAGAATAAAACATGATAGTGTCTTGAGCTTGTGTTCACCACAGACCTTATTTCAGCCATTTAACCAAAAACCCATTAAAAAAATCCCATTGACTTCGGGACGATGGAACCGGAAGTGCTAAAATGCTAACTCGCTTCCACGTTTTGGCCTACAAAGTGATGTCATATCTGCACCAGTCTATTACTAACCTTGGGCACATGGTCGCTCATTTAGAATACTCCAAATCTATTAACGTTCAAGGTTAAGAACAATTCCATGTGTGTACACGTCGTGTAAATTAGGCTGAAATTGTTCGTGAGAAGTTCTCCTGTGCATATGAATACCAATCATTTACGCAATTATTATAGAATGAGACTCATTGCAGTGTTGTGCAGCTTAATATTTTGGTGGAAATTGTGCCTTTTTTTTCAGGATTCATTGATGAATAGAGTTCAGAAGAACAGTGTTTATATGAAACTAGTCTTTACTGTCACTTATGAACAATTTAATTAATCCTTGTTGAAAGGTATTAATTTCTTTCAAAAAATAAAATATCACTGACCTCAAACGTTTGAATGGTAGAGTATATTTGACAGCTATATAACCTACATGAGGATATAGTGGATAATGTAGATTCTTCCGTAGTTGAGCTATAGATGAGCCACACCAGTCCTCAAAGATGTGAAGATTAGCCTGTCCTTTATACTGCAGCAAACACACACATATATATTAATTGAACAGATTTTTACTTTACAATAGTCAATACAATTAAAATAAATTCTTTGGATAATTTGATCCATCAGACAGTAAAAACAAGGGGGGGAAACATGTTTACATTATTACTGATTAATGGAAGTCTATGGGGCAAGACTCTGCACTGGAATAAACATTAAAATACTGTTGCAAAAGTAGAGCTAAAAGACCTAAACATACGTATCAGCATGAGACGGGTCACGGTTGGGATAAAAACTCACTGTGCAAAGTTATTTGAACTAATAAAGTTGCACAATATGATATGATAAGTGACTGTCTGTATGATTTACCTTCATTGGGCCTCATTCACCAACCGTTCTTACGAAGAAATGTGTTCTTAAACCCCGCTTATGCACTTTTTACGAAGATTCTGACATTCACTAATGTTTTCTTATCTTGGATTTGTTCTTAGTTAAGAACAAAATCTACGCACACTCAAGAGCACTCTTACGCACATTTGAGTGATATCAGTTTGCTCCAAATAACTGGTTACTGCATTTTATTTAATTCTACAGTCGTTTACAATGATAGTATTTTACTGTAATGTATTTCTGATCATTTGGAAAAAATCATATTATGCAAAGAAACACTAACACTGCAATTTACATCAGCAAATAAGCTGATTAAATCAAATATTATGCCTCGTTTGGCATTTACCTGTTGCAGTAGAATTTCTATTTCAGAATTACTGAAGTTCTTTTTTCATTTGGTGATCTCTGTGCGCCTTTTGGACATTCTCCAACTTTTCTTGCACACGGCCCTGAAGTGTCCTTATATGGGAATTTGCGGGGCGTTTTCTTATGCTAATTAGGAACAACTGGCACACACTTTCAATTACGAAGACGTGGGATTCATCAATCCTAAGAACACAGGTGCCAACAATTCTGTTGTTTAAGAACATGTCATGAATCCGACGTAGACTTTTCTTAGGAAGTTTATCAAGTACAAAGTCAAGACATATTTTATGACGATATTGGTGAATGAGGCCCATTCATCTTTATAGCTCAAATAATACACATTTTTGCAAATAAGAATTCAAGGGATAGTTCACCCAAAAATGAAAATTCTTTCATAATTACCTCAAGTTGTTCCAAATCTGTATTAGTTTCTTTCTTCTGTTAACCAGAGAGTTAATGGTGGCCATTGACTTCCATAGTATTTTTTTTCCTACTATGGAAGTCAATTGCTACCGTCAACTATCTGGTTACCGACATTCTTCAAAATATCTTCTTTTGTGTACAACAGAAGAGAGAAACTCATACAGGTTTGGAACAACTTGAGGGTGAGTAAATGACACATTTTTCATTTTTTGGGTGAACTACTCCTTTAATAAAAATACAAGCTGCTGTTCTCCTGTTAAAGCTTAAAGTACTATGAAGCACAAATTTTATTTTAAATCCCAACTAACATACAGAATGAACAAAAAATGTACAGCTCATGTGTCATGTTTAAAATAGTGCAGTGACACCAGAGACACACAGAGTCATGCTAAATTTAACAAGACAGCAAAAGTCTTGCCAAAGACACACAGAGAGAGCCATGGCCAACGTAGAGGCAAATGTTCTTGTGGTTTAATACCATCATCCTTACAGCATATGCACATCAACACATATGCATACAGAGCTCTGAGTAAGAGAAATATCACAAACTATTACACTTACAAAGTACCAAAAATATTGTAGCATTAAGGCTTTTTGGGTAAATACCAAGGTAATACTATGCTTTTTTGAATATGTACCATGGCAATACCATGTTTTTGGACATGCATCACCATTAAATCATACTTTTGGACACCATGGTAAACACCTTCCCTGTGTATTTCTGTCATTGTGGCTGTGTCTTTACCTCCATCCTCCATGTCTGTTGAGTGTTTTTTGGTATCCAGATGTCTTTCTCACGATTATCATCAGAGATGTGATCATCTTGAGCCTGTGAAACACAAATATTGCATCCCACAATGCAATGTACTCAACGTATTTTTATTTTATATGTTATCTTCCATTTCACAAATGAACCAGAAGAAATATCAGCCATGATTTTTCATCTTTTTTTTGTGACTTATAATATTTAACTGAGTGCTGAGAGTCATGTTTTTACACAAAACTGAAGTTAATAATCATTGACCTGAATTTAATAATCAATAATCATGTAAAATAATAATTTCCAAGATTATAACTGGACTCTAGATGAATGAAACATGCAATATGATGGAGTGTAACTGAGTTATTACCACTCGTCGAACAGTAGCTTTTGGCCCGGCAACGCTGCGGACAGTTACATCTGAAAGAGAAACAGAGTAAATGTTTAGTCAAGTAGCCAATTAATGAATTAAACCTGACTGACCAGGTGTGTGTGTTTGATCCATGACAGTGTCATTAGTTTGCCATTGATGGTTTGGGGTTTCTCCAGATAAGACTGAAACTGATTCCATGTTCACATAAATCTTTAAAAAGGAAAAAGCATTAACTTACTTAAGTCACTCACTCTCTCCCTTAAAACACTTTCAAATTTGACCCAAAATTAGAT
This sequence comes from Leuciscus leuciscus, assembly GCF_965113295.1. NCBI lineage: Eukaryota > Metazoa > Chordata > Actinopteri > Cypriniformes > Leuciscidae > Leuciscus > Leuciscus leuciscus. The sequence continues at coordinate 27,470,342 of NC_138734.1, forward strand.
TAAATCCAAAATATGAATTCTATAGGCAATCACAGAGTTTAAACTGGGTTTCCAGCGACTATGCTGATCTATTTATAGAATGCGACGCTGCTTTCAGAGTTTCCCAAAATGCAAAGTAGTCATGTCATTATAATTTCCCTTTTCTTTTCCTTATTCATTATCTAATGTCATGCATAACAAAGCATACTGATTTCCTGGTGGCGATTTCCCTTAAACTGCCCTGCTGGGGTTTTTTTTTTTTTTTTAGCAAGATGTCTCTATCTGACATTAACAGACTAACCCTAATCCCAGTTTTAAAATAAAACTTTATGCAGTTTAATAAATAAATAAATGAAGAGTTCAGATGCAAAAGCCTCTAAGTGCCGTCTGAAATTTTCTTCTAGAATGATCATTTGTATCAAGCTTGTATATTTAAGTTCAGTAATTTCACTTAAATGACAATTAATAGGCCATTTTCATTGGCATTTAAGTGAAATTACTGAACTTAAATATACAAGCTTGATACAAATGATCATTCTAGAAGAAAATTTCAGATGGCACTTAGAGGCTTTTGCATCTGAACTCTTCAAATATATATATAAAAATTAAAAATAATTATATCTATCTATCTATCTAGAGATCTTGATTCTCGTATGATTCTGAATAGACAACAAAATAAACAGAATAATGTAATTTACTAGACATAATTTAGTTCTGACAAAATGTTAAGAATTCAAAAAAAAAACAAGAATTCAAGTTAATTAAAAAAAAATTTAAATAGACTGCACACTGCAGCAATAACATTTTGTCTGAACTAAATTACGTCTAGTAAATTATGTTATTCTGTTTATTCTGTTGTCTATTCTGAATCATAGGAGAATCAAGATCTCTAAAATTGTGATTCTCAATTTATCCAAAATAATACAGATCTACTGTAAAATAACCCTACCCATATAAGAATAACATGTAATGGCTTGTAAGAATAGTTTTTTTATTATTATTCATTTATGAATCAGCTTGAGGACATCACCGAAAGGACATAAAAACAAACTCCTGTTACATTGTTTGGACACCTGTATGTGCCTTGTATGCACATTGTCCCATCAGTCACATTATACAGTAGGTGAGCAAAAACCAGTTATTCAAGTTTCACTTAAGTTTCTAGATATGAAGAATGGGGATTTTGACGTGGCATTCATCAAACAACTACTGTCTTTTGGCTGACAAACATCCTGCTATGTTGCAAGCTTTTCAAATAGACGGTTAAAAACGCATGCACACAATACATAAAAAACCTTGTATAGTTAATTTACACATAAGCTATATGTAAATATTTTTCAGCAAATATAGCTAAATGTCTAGAGGTGAAAGAAAATACATAAACTCCCAGCAAAAAGACAGAGAAGAGCAAGTGTGCTTAACCTTGCACATTGGTGCTATAGCAACAAGGAACACAGGAAATGCTTAAAGAAGAAAGGGTCACCTGACCCCCAGCGCCACTGAACACACACTGCGGGGAGGGCCGGGGCGGACAGGCTATTATGGTCTGTGTCTTCAGGTGTATTTGCACACTGGGTGGTGTGTGCACTTTCCTTAGTGTGTGAGCGAGAACAAATTAGTTTAAAGAAGAGACCCTAAGGAGCTCATGCGCATGTTCAAAGTGTGTTTTTAGCAAGCGACCACAATTTCCTTCTTTGCCTTTCCACATCATCCAAATCCTTTCTTTCACTGTTCACCCAAGAAATCACTGGTAGCCCCCGGAGGAATGTTGAGTTTGTTTAAAAGAGGGTAGAAGCTCCAGGGCTCAGTGCAGGACAGATGAGAGAGAGAAAGAGAGAGAGATGGGGTGTGTGAGAGAGAGAGAGCAACAGAAATGGAACGAGACTACAGTAATGCATGTCTCACCCTACATGCATTGCTGAAGTCTCGTTCCATTTCTGCTCCGTGCACCTGGTCTTTGATGATTCCCCACAAAAAAAACCCCAAAGAAATCATGATCTAAAAGTCCAGGACTGGGACCACTGGTGCAAAAATAATCAAAGGTCAAGGGTCAGTCACAAGGGTGTGTCACTTCACACTGACTTACAATGTCGCCCCAGTGTGTCTAAACTAACACACACATAAAATGTAGGGTTTGGAAACATGGATGAACTACAGTCCTTCTAAGAGCAAGTTGAACACAGTAGCTCACTGTCAACAATCAAAACAATAGAACTATGCTTGGTTTATACTTGCCGAGTCCGCACAAGCGCAAGGTTGCACACGGAAAAAATGACTTCATAGCGGTGTTGGCAGTCGTGCGCGTTGAGAGACCCCATTTTGCGAGCCGGTTTGCATGCCGTTTTTTGTAACACGGCTCCGCGTCCGAAGATGCATGACTTCGAGGCGATTCTGGCCGAGCAGGTACATCTGTTACTGGCATCTTACCGGCACCCAGTTTGTGCTTATCTAAATTAATTGCTTACATTTACAAAATGAGCTTTCACTTGCACAAATAAGCCCTTTTAAGGAAAATAAAGGTCTGTGTTTAATATAAATGTTCAAGAAATTAAATGAAAACGTTTAAATTGTCACAATGTCACAATTAATAATCTCAAGCTTTACCAGGTTTTACATGATTCTTTGGTTGTTTTGTTGCAGGGGTTTGGTGAAGTGTAATAAACACAAACATCATCACGCGTGTACATTACTTCTTACCGTTGCTTAATCGGTATAAAAGAATGGTCCAAATAGTTAAGAGAAGATATCATCGCCCTTCACAAACAATGTAATTACTCAGAGTCGCCACCTGTCATTTCAAAGAATAATACAAATGGCGAGGGTGTCAAGTATAAACTCAAGTCAAGTCTGTTTGGTAAAACGTCTGTTTGGTAAAATGTCTGCGAAGTCAGTGGAGGCTCGCGGTGCGGAGCCAACTGAAAGTATAAACAACGAGAACAAATAACTGTCCATCTTCTCCTGAAGATATTACACTAATTTAGCTACATAAAATTCACTGATTGGCACACAACCCCCTATTGCAAATCAGGTTTATTGGCAAAATGTACAGACTTTCAGCTGTTTGCAATGCACAAATCAAACAAAAGTAATTGAAATAGCTCAACACGACAAATCGTGAGCTTAGAATTATAAGGTTCTATCGCCACTTTGGTCGAAATTGAGTTTTTGACATAATCTGATCCATTAGGTGTTTATTAATGCCTGTGTGGTGTTATTTTTGTAAAATTATATTTTGTTAGTAGTAATTAATAAAATAAAAAGGTTCCATCTCTCCATTGCCAGTTGGGATGTAAAAACTTTGAAGCTCAATATCTCAGAACTACCCTAAACGGAGATAGAACCTTATAATTCTAAGCTCACGAAATGTTTCAAGTGGTTTCCCCAAATTCAACTGAAAATGCAACTTTTAATGACTTCTGCTGTCTCAAAATTATTCAACCCCTTCATGGCAAGCAACTTTAGTACTTAGTAGAACACCCTTTTGCTGTCATGACCTGCTGCAAACTAGATGTATAACCAGCTTCTGGCAGCGTTTCTGAGGAATCTTAGCCCATTCCTCATGAGCAATGGCCTCCAGTTCAGTAATATTCTTGGGTTTGCGTGCTGCAACCGCCTTCTTCAAATTCCACCTGAGATTTTCAATGGGTTTCAAGTCAGGTGACTGTGATGGCCACGGTAGAATCTTCCAGGACTTCTTCTGCAACCAAGTCTTGGTGGAATTTGAGGTATGCTTGGTATCATTGTCCTGTTGGAAGGTCCAGTGACACCCAAGCTTCAGCTTCCTCACTGAAAGCATGATGTTTTCTAGGCCAGAGGATGCAAAGCAGCCCCAGAACATCACCGAACACCACCATGCTTAACTGTAGGCAGAGTGTTCTTTTCAGCATATGCTTCATTCTTCTTCCTCCAGACATACCGCTGATCCATAGGGTCGAAAAAGTTCCAGTTTTGTTTTACCGCTCCACAGAACAGAATCCTAAAACTTCTTTGGCTTATTTATATGATTTTGAGCAAATTGGAGCAGACTTTTCTTGTGCTTTTGGGTCAGTGGTGTACATCCTGGAGTTCTGGCATGAGTTTAGTATACGCCTTACTGTGCAAGCTGAAACCTCAGTGCCTGTTGCCATCAAGTCTTGCTGCAGGTCTTTTGCAGTCACTCAAGGGTTTCTGAACCTGCCTTCTCAGAAATCTGGTTGCAGCCGTTGATACCTCCTTTTTCTGCCCCATCCAGGTAGTGTAACCACTGTTCCTTTAACTTTGAACTTGCGAACTATGCTTCCAACGGTGTCTCCAGAAACATTTAGTGCCCTCGCTATCTTTTTGTGTCCTGTTCCTTGTTTGTGAAGGGCGATGATATCTTCTCTTAACTATTTGGACCATTCTTTTGACTTAGCCATATTTCTAACAGAGTCAAAATCTCTTAACTATTTGGACCATTCTTTTGACTTAGCCATATTTCTAACAGAGTCAAAACGTGACACTCAACAAACCTAGCCAGATATTTCATGTGTTCTAGCTCAAGCACTCCTGGTGCAACTAATGAAGCCCTTGATCAGGTGTGCTTGAGACAACAACTGTTTTGCAGATTTGTGCTGTTGTGAGGAATTCTATTCAGGGGGTTGAATCATTTTGAGACTGCAGAAGTCATTAAAAGTTGCATTTTTAGTTCAATTTGGGGAAACCACTTTTGTTGTGTTGAGCTATTTCAATTAGTTTTGTTTGATTTGTTCATTGCAAACAGCTGAAAGTCTTTAAATTTTGCCAATAAACCTGATTTGCAATTGGGGGTTGAATAATTTCGATTAAAACTGTAATGGGTTAAACAACATTATATGTAATATTGAGCGAATTAGCACTGATTTTAAAGGGATAAAAAAAAAAAAAAAAATGCTGTCATCATTTATTCACCCTCATGTTATTCAAAACCAGTAAGACTTTATTTATAGTGGATTTGTTTATTATATTTATTTATTCTTGTCTATACAAAGGAAATCAATGAGATCTAGTGTTGTTTGGACTCCGCTGACTTTCAACATTTCTTCTTTTGTGTTCTGCAGTAGAAAGAAATTCATTCAGGATGGGAGTGACATGATGGTGTCTAAAAGATGACCGAATTTTCCTTTTTGGGTGAATATTTGGCAACTATATTTGGTCATTTTCAGCCAAAAAACATATCTGCGTGACTGACTGTGTTAGCTTCAATACCAAAAGATTGGAAAAAAAATTGGTATTGGTAATTGCAATTGGTACCATTGTTGACAATTAGTCACATTTTGCAGTGATAACTCGTAATTGCATTGCAGTACAAAACAATTCAAAACACATTACACAGAGTTGTTTAGCCACCAACCACCAATCATTAACTAAGCAACACTCATTATTGTCATTAATTATTAGCCTCATTATTATTCTTGCACTTTTAACAAAAACATGCAGGGTTGGAGGGAAAAACATAATGTATTAAAAGTTTATTTAAAAGACTGACATGGTGATGTTTGACAGAAGTTGAGTGCATTCTTGTTTTTATGTGTTGTGCATGTCCATTTTATTGTTATTAACCTCATACATATGCAAACAACGTTTGCAACACAATTTACAGTGTGAAGTCTAACAAGCATGCAAAATATATGCAGGTTCACAGAGGAATGGCATGCATGAGCAATGGACTCCTAAGTGCTTATCAATGCCATGTTGTCACGAAACCAAAATTATGCCAGTGTGCCTGCAGGGAGTGTAAGCAAAGCACTGCACACACACTACCCTGCTGCCATTCTTAAAGTACCGGGACTAGTAAAATAAGGAATCGCACCGTTTTTAAAAGCAGGGTATCGTGACACGTTTCTATTACCGGTATATCGTGCAACACTTATGGTGATTTCAAGTCATGTCAGAAAGAATATATTTACGAGTTGAACGCACATGAACAGCACAGCAAAGTTGTAAATACGAGTGGGAAGCTCTGATCTTTATGAATTGGAGGCGTGCCAGTGAGAAATGTGGCGGATAACCACATACTTCGAGGTATTTAGCAGTGACATTGTCAGGCTTTTTTTATTTACAACAAAATAAGTTAATTGCCTGCACTAAATATAATAGCATTTTAATAAGAATGTAATATGTAACAAAGTTTACAGTGGCTTCATAAATGAGTAAAAAACATAAAGCAAAATACACTTGATGCACATTCTTTGTTCTTCATTTTCTAGAAATAGCCTAGTTTAAAAACCTTGCTGTATTTTTGTGTAGTTAATTAAAGGGTTGGTTCACCCAAACATTTCAGAACACAAATTAAGTTATTTTTTGATGAAATCGGAGAGCTTTCTGACTGAATTAATGACAGAAATTTTATTTTTGGGTGAACGAAGCCTTAAGAGAAGGTACACCACCATTTTGCTCACTTGAACACACCTGACGTCGTAAACACAACTTGTAATACGAACTTCCAGGAGGACTCGAACGCATCATAATGCCATGTGCAGATCAAACATTCACCAATGGATTTCTTTTGGAAATACAGGAGGAACAAGGAATTCGAATCGCATTCAAGCGTCCTCCACCCAATCAGAGTGCAAGCAAATCGCAACTGGACAGCTGTTGTTTATAATCTGATTTTGTGCAGGTCAGTGTGAGTTTACTATTCAAATGTAATTTTAGATGCACATTAGCAGATAGCTGATGTCCAGGTGGTGAGACATTGGTGTTGCTCCTCTAGTCTGACACTGACCTCAAACAAGATGACAAACCCCTTCTGCAGGTCAGAGCTCACCTGACATCTCTCAGGTTTCCGCAATCACATAAGCTTCTCTTTGTACAGACTTTGCAATATAGGACCAATAAGAAAACATGATTAAAACTGCTATAAGTTTCAAGGTGCCTGAGTCAGAAGGAAAGCAGAGGAGACACTGTGAGTCACATTGGGAATTGGGAAGAAACACCCTGTTTTTAAGAAGAAAAAAAAAGAAAGAAACTAACTAAACCAGCAGGGCAGAAACAAGCAGCCTGATGTTCTCATGTTTCCATGCACATTAACACAATGTATTCTGCCATAGCGTTTTATTGTGCTGTACTGTTTGCATGTTGTTTTGAATTGTATTGTGTTTAATAATAACTGAACCAATTCACCACGACAAAGAACAAACTCACTAAGCTAACAAACTCCAAACTTTATCTCCAGCTCAAACTCCTGATACAACAGAATATAATATCCAAAACACTGGAATGTAAGTCGAATGGACTGCAAGTAAACAATATAACTGTGGAATAAACATTGCAATTAGAAAATGTATGTAGAAAGGAATGCAATTACAAGTTGTTCAAAATTTACTAAGAAAACAAAAACAAGGTAATTGGAAACTGGAATCCTATTTGAAATTGGCCAAAACTACCTTATTGTGTGTTATCTATATTAGCATTAGCTAATTTATTATTAGCATTATATGTGATTAACTTGTGTTGATGAAAATAAATTAATTAATGTTAATACAACTGGAACATTATGTAGTTGGATGATATGAAGAGCGAACTGATAATGACCTAAAGCATTAACCAATATTAACGAATTGAACCTTAATTATAATAATCAGCTAATAATTAATTAAACCATAAAATGCTAAATTAAATAAAAAATATTCCAAATAAAAAAAAAATTTAAAGATAAAAAAAAAAAATGTGTTTACCTACATGTCATGTACCATTAACCGACAAGCATGCCTTATTTTACTTAGGTCAAATGTGTTCAACAACAACAACAACAACATCAACAAAAAGTTGGGAAAGTTTGGGAATCCCTTATCTAGATTAATAAATGCTGTAAAAATGTTGTTTAATGTCCCTTCACGATACCTATTAATTAGGGTTAATGAATTGGTCCTTATTGTAAACATTTTGACTTTAATATTTGAGGATTGCCATCATGAACGTGTGAAGTAATGAGTCATGAGTGGACAGGGCATCAGATGTCTGTCACTCACCAGTGCTGCTCCACTCGCTGGTGGCCATGAACTCCAGATAAGCCGCCAGTAACGCGACCATCAGCACCGCCCCGAACACAATATATCTGCCGTTGCGCTTGAATTTCCGCAGCGGGAGAAAGTTGAGCATCATCTTTACGTCCTTCGGGCTCCCTGTGGATCACAGAAGTTGAAAACCGCTGGAAGGATCATCGATACACGCTTTCCCGGTTTCAAACCCTGTGTAAAAACTCAATCTCTCGTCACACTCGTCCACATTTCCTTCCTTGTGTGTGTGTGATTCAGCGTCTGCAAGTGTCTCTCAAACATCAGTGCACGCACAGGTTGAGTAGGCCACGCCCTCTGCGTGACGTCGCTGATCTTCTCAACAGGTAGGTTACAACAAGGGGAAATTCAACTATATATCGAGAAATATGCAAACTATTTCCTTTTTAAATAACTCCAAAGCTCTTAAGACAGGTAAATCTGTGCTGCATTCTTAATTTATTTTGTTAAAGGATATATTTTGGCGAGATGTAATAATTTATTTTTATTATATTTTTTCTCTTTATTCATTATCTATTGATTTGCTTATGTGATTTTCCGTTTGTGTGTTTGTTTCTGTTATAATTTGTATTTTTCATTCCTTGTTAAATGTACAGTATTAAGTCAGTATATTTGTTATGTAGCCTAATTGTTATACCTTAAAAAAAAGAAATTATATATACCGGTATATGGATGGATGGACGGACGAACGGACGGACATAGCCTACATACATACACATATATCTATATTAATATTATTTATGATTATTGATGCAGAAATATAATCGATAACAGTCGATCGGCAGGAGCAGGATTGGGCATAGTAGGCCTACACAATAAAAAATATTGTTGGTTTAACTTAAAAAAGTAAGTTACCTGGTTGCCTTAAAATATTGAGCTCATTGAAAAAAAATGTTTAGTTACTACAATAAAGGAGATTGGCTTAATCAACAGAAACTCAAAATATGATGTTATCTGAACCACATTAATTACCTAAGTTGATTTGACCAAAGACATTTTTTGTGGATAAATCATGAAAATATTTTTTTCAGTGTACAAGTAACTAAATGCAACTAAATGTTACATACTGGTCATTAAAGTATTAATAGATGTCAACATATTATAACCCTAACCCAAATTAATGAGTTAGTTGACATGTTGACAGTTACTTTTAGTAGCCTATACTTATATACTAACCATTTTTATCTTGTTTCCTCATTTATTTATACTTTCAAGTTAATGTTTATTAGGCTATTCTTTTTCCTGAAAGTGTTTGTACAAAATGCACATTTTCAAGAAACTGGGATTGTCTCCTAAAAGTCCTTCAAGGAGGACAAATGAATATGTTTGGATGTGTGCAGTGCTGCTGGTCTGGAAAAACCTGTATGACCTGCTGCTGCTGCTACAGTTTGTTTTGCATGCAGCTTGTTTCTGGCAGATCTTTGCATAAGCCATTTTTTTAACCTGAAAACTTAAAAGCAGAGAGATGTGCTTAGCACTTGACAAACAAACACATCTGCCTGGGGACTTCACTGTCTCTAATGACCAATGTGTTACCTAGTTACACACCACAGGCAGGGAGGGAAGGGCTCAAGTTTACAACATTTTATTTAACCCTAAATGCAAGCATTGTTTGCTATATATTTTTTTAATATAAACTATTACCTGATATTTCTCAATTTAGATATCTGTGAACTAACCCTTTTCCTATTTACTTTATATAAAAAGGGGGTTCATATTAACACCCCTAGTGTACTTTATATGGGTCAAACGTTTTGTCATTTGCATGTTATCTTTTTGTCATCACATACAGTCAATGTTTATCATGTTCAGATTTTTATTAAGAAAGTAGGCTAAATAAGCTGTCATTTATCAGATGTTTTTATTAATAGAGACTTTTTAGAGAAAGCTCCCTTGAAGCAACCTGAGTTTCGGTACACGCACGCACGCACTCACGCACGCACACACGCACAGACATGTTGCGTTTTCATGTTTTATGGGAACTTTCCATAGACATCATTATTTTTATGCTGTTCAAACTGTATACTCTATCCTCTTACTTCATTTGAGATCATTATTTAGAACTATTTACTTGTGGGAGCTGTTGGCTGATCGCCACAGTGTGGATTTCAGGTCTTTGTGACTATAGGAGACATAAGGTGTAAGTGTTCCATAGCACCACAAGATGGCAGCGTGAACATAAAAGTTTCATGCCATTATTGTATTGCTTCTTGTTAGATAGTTTATTCACATGCTAGATCTGTCCTTTTCTTTATTCTGCTTCAGTTGCACTCTTACACTTCAACTACCCCATTACACACAGGTGTAGATCTGGGCATGAAAAAGGGAAAATCCTTGTAAGTAAAACTTGGCCAACAAAATTATAATTCTGATTCAACAATTGATTGAGCAATTATTTCCGCATTGTTCATTTTCCTTCTCAAGTTAATGCCACCTGTTTGCATGATTATGATATTGTGGCATAAACTATGGGATGACTAGGCCTATAGTATCAAAATTATTAAAAAGTGCAAGCTCTATAATCCATGAACTTGATAAAGGTTGTAGATATGTTTTACTATCTACAACCAAATGCCTTTAAACTTGCGTGTGCAAAATTCAAAATTGAATGAATGTGTAGCAATTTGTACAAATAGAGACATTTTTGTGAATACAAATGTTTTATTTTGTATTAGTGTATCATAATTTGCGCATGCAACCAAGAAGATGTGCGTTTGTGGATCAGGTGACACGCGTGCATTCATTGACTCTTTTCTGAGTCAATCTCATTTGATTCATTTGGATTTTGAGACTTTCTTTTCGCGGTTTTTAAGCATTTCACAACACACACACAAACAACTACAAATGAATAGGCCTGGTGCTAATTATGAATGTGTGCACAACTACCCATTTATTTGACAAATTCACAAATGTGCGTCACTACATTTAAACTAATAGCCTACAATTCAACTTGTGTGTACAAAATCCAGAAATGCATGAATGTGCAGCATTTTGTACAAATAGAGACATAGTTATTTATACAAAACCTCGATTTTGTATTAATGTAGGTCAGAATATGTACATGCATGCAGCAAGTAAGTTGTGCATTTGTGGATCAGCTGACTCGTATATTCATTGACTCTTTCTGAGTCAATCCTATTTGATTAACCCATCACAGAAAACTTTCTGAATTTTTACATTTACAAAAAAACTCATTCTGTATGATTTATAAGCTTGTGTACCCATGTGGACCTCAATTTAGGTCCCCACTCTGTGACACGAGTCCCCATGAGTCTGTGTGCATTCAGGTTGAAGTCCCCACCGGGATAGAAAAACAGGTACAGGTACAGGTACACACACACACACACACACACACACACACACACACACACACACACACACACAAAAAAAACTGTGTGAGAAACTCTGCTACCACTAGATGGCAGTATGTGCTAAAACAGACAACGGCACCGTAATCAAGCGTTCTTTTCTCATATAATATGCTTGAAGTGAAATTGAAGCACCAAATTTAGTAGGCTACATAATATTATAGGCCCTACCTTATTAATAAAGCATACTTTGTAGAGGTAAACAGATTATGAACAACACCAATAGAACCACAAAGAAAACTGGAAGTACTTGGAAAGAAGTAGAATAAATGAACAGAATGTGTTTTTTCCCTTTTTTGCTTATTACATCTATTCTGTTTACTTGATTAATCATAATAATAATAATAATGATGTATATAGCACCTTCTGAACTGATACGTGTATATAAAGAACATTAATCTGGTTTCTGATGATGGTAATGATGAACCAATAACAGCCACGGAATGTGATGGATAAGTATGGGGCGCCGTTTGTAAAGCGTCTCACATTGAAAATAACAGCAACATTTTGTCACATTTAGCTTCAAACAATGTTTAAAAAACTGGTATGAATTTTTGATGGTCACTTTTTACCACATTTACAACAATATTTGTCAACTTAGAGATATTTTAAATAGTTAAATCTAAATATTAAATGTTACACCTAAATGCTAAATCTAAATCTAAATGTTAAATCTAAATCTAAATCTAAATGTTAAATCTAAATATAAATGTTAAATCTAAATGTTAAATCTAAATGTTAAATCTAAATCTAAATGTTAAATCTAAACGTTAAATCTAAATGTTAAATCTAAATATTAAATCTAAATCTAAATGTTAAATCTAAATCTAAATGTTAAATCTAAATCTAAATCTAAATGTTAAATCTAAATGTTAAATCTAAATCTAAATCTAAATGTTGAATCTAAATGTTTCGGGTGAAACTAAATATTTAACTAATATGCAAATTCAAAATGCCGGTAACCGGAAGTGCCAAAATAAAAGCTCGAGTGTGTGTTTATAGCATGGTTTATAGTGTCAAATAACGAATAAAAACCATCTCATAATAATAACTATAATATAACGATAATAACTACCTAAAATAATAAACACGTTTGGAGAAACTGTAGAGTTTCGTGATGAGAGTGATGACATGACATTCAGTCAAAGTGAGCCCCCTCGTGGCTGGCTATTATGGCTGCAGGTCATAAGTCCCGCACTTTTCATAAAAGTGACGCTAGCCTACTCTTCAAATACAGTTTCTCCAAATGTGTTTATTATTTTAGGTAGTTATTATCACGATAATCCATGTCCAAGAGTCCATTTCCTCGGATGAGATGGTTTTTATTCGTTATTTGACACTATAAACCATGCTATAAACACACACTGACCTCCTCGAGCTTTTATTTTGGCACTTCCGGTTACCGGCATTTTGATTTTGCATATTAGTTAAATATTTAGTTTCACCCTAAACATTTAGATTCAATATTTAGATTTAGATTTAACATTTAGATTTAGATTCAACATTTAGATTTAGATTTAACATTTAGATTTAACATCTAGATTTAGATTTAACATTTAGATTTAACATTTAGATTTAGATTTAATATTTAGATTTAACATTTAGATTTAGATTTAGATTTAACATTTAGATTTAACATTTAGATTTAACATTTAGATTTAGCATTTAGATTTAACATTTAACATTTAGGTGTAACATTTAATATTTAGATTTAACTATTTAAAATATCTCTAAGTTGACAAATATTGTTGTAAATGTGGTAAAAAGTGACCGTCAAAAATTCATACCAGTTTTTTAAACATTGTTTGAAGCTAAATGTGACAAAATGTTGCTGTTATTTTCAGCATGAGACACTTTACAAACGGCGCCCCATAGATAAGGCACATTTAAACTATTTTACAGATTGTTTGGGTCGATTTCCATCCATTGCAAATATTTAAACGATTATAAATTGTAGGGTATAAAAATATCCTGAGAATAGAATTAGGTTCACAGCACCATGAGTAATCTTGACGGCACTCGCAAGAAAATTAATAAGATGGCTACATAATCAAATTCATAAATATTACACGATTTAAACATTATTAAAAATACATAGGCTAGCCTACTGAGTTACTAAAACAATCTTTGTCAAAGATGTTACAAACCCCTGTTTTTAAAATGCTCGTTGGAAAAGGGGTAAGCAACATAAAAGGACACGCGAGGCAAAGTGCAGTTTAAACATTTATTATACGGCTAATGAAAGCCGGGTTTCACCGCTGCGTGCCTCATTCTGTTTCACACTCTTCTTCTATACTCAACAGGAGCCATTAGAGCAACGGGGCACAGGGGCGGAGCCTAACAAGAGAAAGAAACTAATCAGAGCACAGAAACAGATACACACCAAATACAAATAACACTCATAAGGCTTAGGCCGTAGCAAAGAATATACTTGTTTGTTCAGTTTAAACGTTCTTGTTTCTATTTGTTTAATTTCAAGATCTGAGGTGAATTATCCATTGTTGCTTTTACAGCTAACTTACAAAGCTAGGAGCACTAAATGATATTCAAAGTCACATTGCATGCTTTTAACATTAAATAAAGCACATAAATCATTGCCACACTTTGTGTTTGTTGTTCCAGCGCGACGTCGCAGAAAAATAGAAACCGTTTCTAAAATAGAATTGTCGCCGTCGCGGCTGGTTAGGACAAACACTCTGATTAACATGAAAAGATACCTTTTATCGGCGTTGCGTGTAGTTAGGACACGGTGTAATATGACTCGGGACTACCGAGTTGTCTCAGAGAGTGATTTGTTCATTTTGTGTTGACCGCGCATGCGCAACATCCAATAGGTTCTGTACTGGAAACAGAAATGATTAGTTCATCTCTCGAGTCTTCGGGTTCGGGTCCGAGTCTTTCGTTCTTCCTGTCAGTCCATTAGAGGCTATGCTGTCGGTACCGGAAAGAGAAATGATTAGTTCACCTCTCGAGTCTTCGGGTCTGATTCTTCTGAGTCTTTCGTTCTTCTGTCACGTGATGAACGAATGACTCGAACCTGAAGTCGATAGACTTGAAACTGAACTAATCAATTCTGTATCCGGTACTACCGACTGCAAAGCTCAGTTTATGAGGATGTCACGGGATGAACGAACAGCTTCGGGAGGTGATCACCTCCCGAAGCTGTTCGTTTGAGGTAAACTAACAGACTGCATAGTCCGAAGACCAAGATCAATTAATTAATTGTTTCTGTTTCTCATAATTTGGCCTTTTCCTTGCATTGCAATTGTTCTTCTTATTCTAAATGCGATTTGATGTGTTTGGGGAATTTGGCTAACATGTAACATTTTAAATACATTCTGCTGAAATGAACGAAATGACTCAAAAAAAGATTTGTTCATTTTGATGAACGAGATTCAAAGATAGTAAAATGTAGATAGTTTATAGTTTAAAAAGATAGTAGATCCGAGATAGTAAAATGATCCGAATTTCCCACTACTAAAAGGAATAAGGATGCGTTAGCTTGACAAAATGATCTCGTGGCCACAATCACGTTCCCACAAGTTAATGTGTCATGGCCACGACAAAACTTAGTGAACCGAACATGTCCCCTCCTGATGACCGACCGTACAAAGCAACTCATAATGCAAGACTAATTATTTTCTGGATAATTTTCATGCTGTTGAGCTGCTCCTCTCAGTTCGTTCACAACATGTGGGAACTCTTCCTCAATCTCCTGAAACTCTTGTAATGACAGGGTGAAAAGGCTGCACGTGGTCAGCGCAGAAACTGTGGCCAACTGCCTTCCACCAAACACGAAGCTGATCTCTGCAGAAACACAAAACTTCTTAAAATGGTGAGTATGAGGCTGGTTGTTTAAAACACATTGGAGTTTCTGATCAATACGGCACACAAAACTGGGAAAACATTTTCTTGATCTGGCAAGCTCTGTAATCTAATTTTGAGCCTTTTTGAGTGTGAAACTCATGTAATTGACACTGTTCTCACGCTCTCACACCACACGTCTGTTTTCTCATGCAGTGAAAAACATTACAGAGTAAAGAGGACACTGACAGCGTAGCGACAGACAAGAGGTTCCTTTTGATATGAAACAAATTACATTTAAAGCAAAAGTTTAAACACCCGCTCTAAGTGTTCATGTTTTGATGTCCAAATGTTCCTGTTCTTAAATATTTAAATAGCAAATAAAATAGCATATTTTTTAACATATATATATAAAATATATATATAAATTTTACATATATATTGTATATTACATATATCTATTATGTGTGTGTATGTATATAAAAATCAGGCAGCTGAAACTATTTAAATAGTCTCAGGAGCCTGATTTTTTATTTCATTGCAAAATGTTATAACATTTTTGCCCAGCTCTTTATATAAGGTTGGATATTTAAGCATGTCCAACTTTGTTCGTATTCATACAGTATCATCATAATGTATATAGCAGATCTCAACTGCTTGATTGTTTGTATTGTTGCAAAATGTAAACTATACTATCGCCCAGCTCTAATCTGATAAATGTGACTATCAGAGGCATGCAGAAATTCAGACATTATAAACATTAACATGATTTTCTGTAAAGCTGCTTTGAAACAATGTGTATCTGAAAAGCACTAAATTTGACTTGACTAGCACTGCAATGTGGACCAGACTTTATGCCGAACCTCTACATGAGACTACTTCTTAACTGAATCACACAACAGTAAGTTTCTCATACATCACCTCCAAAGTGATCTCCATCACACAGCTCCATCTGGAAAGCCTCGTTCTTCACAAGCACCCGTCCAGTCAATGAAGAACATATTTTCAGGTTGAGCATTCTGATGAATGATGATGTCACCAGCACTGAAGAACTCCTTGTCCAAATTCATCAAGATGGCTTCGGTGAACTCTTTGTTAAGCGACAAAAACTTGCCTTTGTTCTACAGGTTGGAGCATCTCTCTGCCATGATATCCTTTGAAACAGAAAACATAGCACTATTAAATATTATTTTTATAAAAAGATACTGTTTGAGCCAAATGATTGTTTGAACAGCAGAAAAACGTATTGTGTGTTATCTGAAGTTTATATTTATAAATCAATTAGAAACCTTTCTGAGCTGTTTTGACACGATGTTGAGGATGTTCTTCTTATCCCGGTGCCACTTGTACTGGGCAGTGGTACGTTGGCGCAACACTCTGGGCAGCTTTTGGAACATTGTGGAGGATTGTAGCTGGTTTATCTGAAATATTTATATATCATGGCATAATATCATCAGAGCCGCCTTGTATTTATTTGTTGAATAAACAAACTTAACAAATACAAACAGCTTTAATTTTAACTCTTAAAATTCACCTTTACCTTGTATGCATTGCCAGTTGCAGACATGCTCCCAAATGCTGTGATAACCCAAGAAATAAATGCAGAACACATTATATATCCAATCACCATACTTACAATAGATATCCACCGTTCATCCACACCTAAAACAAACAAACAAAAGGGAATCACTTTAGTTCAATGTAAACTACTTTTTTTTCTCTTTTCTTTTTTACAGTTCTTCAGTGGTGTTTGCTCATGCAAAACCTTATTCCACAATGCTAGGGTGCCATGGCATGGCTAAGCCATTGCCTTTTTGTTTTCATCTGGTAGATGGAAATCATATGTCTGATCACTTAAAAGTAATCATAGATTAACTAACTTTGTATCACAGGTTTTTTTAAAAATCCCAAATCCTGATTGTAAAAGTGATGCTGTCCTTAGCAAACGCCACCGATTAAAGTGATTTGAGGAGACATTTTTCTCTACCAAAGACTGATTATCAGATTGATTATCATTTCTCCCAAAATAATGAATGTGGAAAGAATGTTGTGCGGCGTACGTGTTGGTGAGTCAGTTGATCTCCAGGCCATTTGAGAGAAAGCTCTGGAGGAAGCATAGAAGTATTTTTCCCCGATCGAGAAAAAAAGGAAGACATGTTGAACACATCATGTCAAACAAATTCCTGCATAAGCAATAAAAAGTGAGAAATACCTAAATTTTCTCTCTTACAACCCAGCAGTCTTGGGGAAACTCTTCCATTACAGATATGAAGTACTGAACGCAAGTGTTCCAGTGCCAAACGAGGACCATCATCAGGAAAACTGAGACAACCCTGAATAACTTCTTGACTTCAAGCTGTACATTAGACACCTAAAATGATAGATAATAAAACATAAAGTATCCATAGAACAGTAAGGGTGTACAAAATACAACCAAAAATGTCCTGTTGCTTGCTTGGTTTATCGTGTTATGACAGAGGAGGAAAAATGTGAGAAAATACTACAAAAATTAAATAAATCCTTTCATCTTATTTATTTTATTTTTTTAAATGTTATTATTAAATACTATTTAGGCTGTTTGGGGTTCTTGAGTTGCTTGTAAGGTTCTTAGAAGTTCCGTTTAAAGTGTTAGAAAGGTATTTTAGAAAGGTAAAGCCATAATAAATAATTAATATTATAGACATACAAGACAATGAAGGCATGTTCATACCTGACCGTCTTCACTGAAAATGCCCATTCGAAAATGAAGGCCAACATCAACACAAAACAGGTCTGAGAATACATTGCAAGCCACCCAGTATTTGTGGGCACTACCAAGCATATCATCAGAAAATGCCACGTCCAGAGGAATTGTTATAAGCTTCACAAATGTTAAGACCACCATATACACAAGATAGTAGTGCCTAAAAGACAGAAAAAGGCCAATTTTAACATTTCTTTTTAGATCACTGTGATGGCATTAATGGCACATTGACAGACACAAGAAGACATTACATCCTCATGACAACATATTTATTTATTTAAATAAATAGTGATAATGCCAAACAAGACTTTATACCTTGAATTACCATGCAAAAACATGGTAGCCTACATATCACATAGTATCATTAGTAGCACGTTCTGTATTAATTTCAATTGCAAGTGTAAATTAATCGCGTGTATTAAAAATGTGAATGTGAAATATGTATTTAAATTGTGTTTGATTTTATTAAGATATTACAAAAAATATTTGTTCAGTGTACGTTAATCAGTTAACGTTATCGTCTGTCATTCATGTTTACTCTTAATAATCGTCCTAGAGATAAAATAAGACGTCATAATATAGCCTAAATAAATATTTTTACCTTACAACGATCACACTTCTAATTAAGTTACCATATGCTGATGCTGAATAATTAGAAACTGAATTACGTTAGCTTGGTTAATATGAAATATGGTGAGCGTTAGTTTCCAGGCTAGAGAGTCTGTGTTAACGTTAACGTACCTGAAGTTACTCCGCGGGTTCAAGACCCAGCGGCGGGTTTCACCGTCACCTTATTTTTTCTCTTCATTTTCGTTCCCTTCAAAACACACGGAACGCCTTCCTTTTACGAGATCTTTAAGTTCCGACCAGCTTGTTTTTCCCTGACCACTTGAGCTATTTTCATTAATCATCGCGACTGAGAAACTGCCTAGTAAAAACAGACCGCAGAAGTATTTGTTATTTGAATTTTAGAATGATGCGATTGCGAACCGACGCGTGACAGTCTAGCAGTGATGGCAAATTACACTTTTTTAAAACTTTGTTCGTTCACTGGATTGTTTTCATTGGACTGATTGATTTGTTGCAATATATTAAGAAATTATCCTGAAATCGTAAGACATTTTCATGGACAAATTTAAGTACACCCCAATGACCTCTCGCTGCTCGCATCAAGTTCAAGGCATTTACGTTTGCTTACAGATCTATCACAGGCTCAGCTCCTTCCTACTTTCACTCAATCCTAGGGTCTACAGCCCTACCAGAAGCCTACGATCGGTCAAAGAGCGACGTCTCGTGGTTCCATCACAGAAAGCCACAAAATCACTTTCCAGAACATTCTCATTCACAGTTCCATGCTGGTGGAACGCTCTCCCCACCCTCATCCGGAATGCAGAATCCCTGACAACATTCAAAAGACAGCTAAAAACCCATCTCTTCCGTGAGCACTTAACCTTATAAAAAAAAATTAAATTTAAAAAAAATTCCTTCCCCTTTAAAACCTCACTTGTCGGGTTTATGCTACTCTGAGTCTGAATAATGCCTGAACTTTGTTTTTTGAGCACTACTTGCGTTGTTTTTGCCTCTTCATGATGACTCGCTTAATTTAGTCCTAATCTGTAAGTCGCTTTGGATAAAAGCGTCTGCTAAATGACTAAATGTAAATGTAAATGTAAATATCTATGCCAATGACAGCCATTAAACCACGCGCGCGCGCACACATTATGGGTGTTGTTCATAATCTGTTTGCCTCTACAAAGTATGCTTTATTAATAAGTTAGGCCTATATTGTGTACTAAATTTGGTGCTTCAATATCACTTTCTTAAGCCACATTTAGCGTATTAAATGAGAAAAGAACGCTTGATTACGGTGCCGTTCGTTGTCTGTTTTAGCACATACTGCCATCTAGTGGTAGCAGATTTTCTCAGACAGCTGTGTGTGGAATCGGATCGTGCAAGGCGGCGAAATGAAAGTCTCAAAATCCAAAAGAATCAAATAGGATTATAGGATTGACTCAGAAAAGAGTCAGTCATAGTGAATGCACCACGCGTAATCCACAAATGCACTGCACATCTTACTTGTTGCATGCAAATATTCTGATGACCTACATTAATACAAAATCGAGGTTTTGTATTAGCTTGTATGTCTCTATTTGTACAAAATGCTGCACATTCATGCATTTCTGTATTTTGCACACAGAAGTTACTGTATTAGTTTAAATGTAGTGACGCACACACATTTGTGAATTTGTCAAATAAATGGCAAGTTGTGCACGCATTAATAATTAGCACCAGGCCTATTCATTTGTAGTTGTTTGTGTGTTGGTTGTGAAATGCTTAAAAACCACGAAAAGAAAGTCTCAAAATCCAAATGAATCAAATGAGATTGACTCAGAAAAGAATGCACGCGTGTCACCTGATCCACAAACGCACATCTTTGTTGCATCATGCGCAAATTATGATACACTAATACAAAAGAAAACATTTGTATTCACAAAAAAATTCTCTATTTATTTTGTACAAATTGCTACACATTCATTCAATTTTGCACACGCAAGTTGAAAGGCATTTGGTTGTAGATTGTAAAACATGCAACCTTTATCAAGTTCATGGATTATAGAGCTTGCACGTGTTTATCATTTTGATACTATATTCATCCCATAATAAACCATGGTACATTTGAGTGGAAACAAGTCTGCCTAATTCAATGGTGCTCAATTTTTGGGGCAATATTTAATGGCCCCACAATATATTTCTGATAATTCTGCCGTGACAAAGCTGCTTATTTTCAAACTTTTTTATTTAAAAAAAATTAAGAATCGTATATAGGCTATATAACAATAACTAAATATTTCCATAAGTTTTAATAACAATGCTGTTCAGGGTTTACACTTCTTAACCAATGTGTTTACATGACCTTTAGTTGTCTGTGATTACAGGAATTTTAGGAATTCAGTTACAGGAACTGTGATTTTATTTTTATATTGACCATAAAACATTTTTTTATCCAATAAAATATATTAAATCTTAAAGTTAATATACATTTTGAAAAATGATATTCATTATAAAAAAATGTCCATGGATGTGATATTTTTTACGAATCTTACATGACTTATCCATGAGCACCCTGTTTCTAAATAATAAATGGCAGTTAAGGAAACATATGAAAGGATTTAATTTTACATTTGGATTATTCACTGTTTTAGATTGTTTACTGTTTTAGATTGTTTATTAGCCAAACACTTATCTATATTTTTTTGTATATTTGCTGACTGCAATTTCACTGGCTTATAATATACACTGCCCGGCCAAAAAAGAAAAGAAAAAAGAAAGCTCTCGGATTTCATTAAAAGATCTTCATTTGTGTTCCAAAGATGAACGATGGTCTTACGGGTTTGGATTAATGACAATTGAAATTTTGGGGTGAACTAACCCTTTAAGGTCTGGACTCTGGACCTTTTAAGGTCTGAAAATGATTCTTCATTCTCCCTCCCAACCATTTTTTCACAATCTGAGCCTGATGAATCTTGACATTGTCATCCAGTGTCTTCCTACATGGTTGTTTAAGAAATTAAAAGCAACACACTCCATCAATTAGGGTTAGAAGAACTGTTGCCAAACATACAACATGCTAGAAACATAATAATCACAGCAACAATGATCCAATCACAGACACTTGAGCATTTGTCTATTTAAATCCAGACAGCAACCTTTTTTTGGGGGGGGCCAGGCATTGTATCTTTAGAGAGATACTGACCCATTTTGTATTTTCACATTGTCCTAATGCTACAATCCAGAAAATACAGCAGGATGATTTTGAGTTTGTTTTATTGTTCTAGTCAACATCAGAGTTTCAAGGACATGGGAACAGAACTGTCTGTATGTCTCTCTTACACACAACACTAGAGTAATCCTGTCCTGGTTGAGCTCCGTCACACAGCGCCGCGGGGTAAAGCGAGCCTCTTCTGCCATGACGATCCACCATGAGATATACAATGTGCAAGTACAATTATGGAGAAATCATAGGTAATCTTGTCCACAAGATAAAAAAAAAAAAGAGACAGTGTAAGACTGCAGGTCTAAGTTCATATCTCACTTTGTAAAATGACAAACATCTCAGCCCTATATTGATGTTCTTCGCCAGAAAAGACTACACACAGAGTGAAGCAGACAAGAGGGCTCTTCACAGGAAATGTGTGTGTGGTTTCTCCTCTAGAGATTTTCTATCAAAAGGTTTCCAGTTGTGATAAGTTGAACACATTAAACGTGGAGAATTTAACAGTGGAAAAACGATCAAAATAAAAACACTCAAAAGCTTACAAATCAAAGAAAACAAAAGAGTCTTTTTGCCCTGGTGATCACCTCCATGCACGTAAAGTTTAGTGACGGGACAGAAAAGCGCTTTATTGTACAGCAGTGCGACTCAAAGAGTTTCTAAGGATCAGCATCAGTTTTTGCAGCCGACACGAGAGGCTGCAGTACAAGCTACAGGCTGAGAATCGTTTTATTTCCACGGTCTCTAAGTGTAGAGAGAGACGCAGCAGAGAACATGGCCAGGCCGACTAGCTGCCTTACAGTAATGCACACACAAGCATTCATACACACCCTGGCCATAAGGGTCTGGCCATAGTACAAAAGCAAACGTCTCGCTACATTAGATTAGAAACTTAAGCACGCGCGCATCCTCACTTGCACAAACACACTTCAGGGGACCAGAAATTATAGGTGTATATATAAAATAAAAAAAACTCTTAAAAAACAAAACACAGTAATTGATAGAAACGCATGCCATTATGCTGCGGTTTGTTCCTGGGCTCCGTTTTCTTCTATTTCCATTGCACTACCATTCGGTTTCTTTTCCTGCTCCTTTTCTTGATCCGCCTCCTTCTGAAAAACAGCAACCAAAAAAACACACAAAAACAATATTAGGTAGAAGACGACAGATATTTGGCAGGTCTTTCTTTTGTAACCGTAGACACTTACTTTAGCGTCTCTCTCTGCAAACTTCTGGAACATGTTGGCATAGAGGCGTTTGTCCTTCTCGTGTTGCGCTTTGATATGTTTCTGGCAGAGCACGATCTGGCTCTTCGCTGCCTTATTGGCTGGATACAACTGAGTGACGCGCTGGAAATCTGCTCTCGCTCTGTCAAACTCCTTCATGACAACCAGTGCCTCTCCTCGCCTAAACAAAGCCTTCTCATTATTTGGGTCCAGCTCCAGTGCCTTCACACACACACACCAAAAAAAAGGAAGATGAGAACAGTTTGGAAGAGTGCAATGGTCAAATTTACTTGCAATTTAAGCAAGAAACCTTTTCTAAACAGCTTACTTAGCCACCAAATAAATGAATTAGGACTTTTAAAGTCAAAATCACAATGGCTGCGTTTACACTTCAAGTCTTAATGCACAGATCGAATCTTTTGACCATATCCGATTTGATGTCCCACCTGATTACATTCACGTTAGACACGACTGGTAGCCGATATCCGTGTTTATATTAATCCCAGCCCATTCTGTTGGTGATCGCGTGAGTGAGTGAGTGAGCTTGAGTTTAGTGAAGCTTGTTTATGTACAAAAACAGTGAAGTTATCACCTCACTGCTCTGAAAAATAGTGTAGCTTTCAGAAGCAAAGCAGTTTTATTTATACAATTTTAAAACCAGTTTCCATTCTCCTGAATGTTTCTGTGTGTGTGCGCAATTTCTTAACTATAAAGTTTCCACCTCACTAAAAAAAAAGCTGCGAGTTTAAGTGTGAGCGTATACAGGCACGTCTGCTTCAGCTATCTCTGTGGGCAAAGTGTCGTCATCACCTTGTGGTGGCTTGGAATTCCAGGGGGAATCGGATATGCAAGTTTAGACATGTCAGATGTCCAGATATCGGATATGTACCCGATTTAAAACCACATTTAGAAGTGCCTCAGATCAGATGCGGAAAAATACGGATCTCGTGCGGTTTTTTGTTTACATGTGTGCAACAAATTATGATCTGCATCAGATGTGAGTAAAAATAAATAAATTTTGTGCCAGTGTAAACGCAGCCAATAAGGCCCATTGCAATTAATTATAAATCATTAATAAAACGTTTGATTTAAAATGTGTAGAATTGAGTAAGTAATAAGTGACAGCAGAATCTAGATATAAATAAAACAATTGACTGGGTACCACTAAGCAAGTATGGTACCTTTAAAGACCGAAGTGTGAACCCACAATAAGAGCAACTATTTTTCTTTCTTTTTTTTCCTTTTAAACTTGATACATGAGCAGCAATATGAATTGCCACATGAAATGCTCATTTACTTTAATCTATTTTGCACATTAACCATTTTATTTCAAGGCATTACATATTTAGAGCCATTATTAAGCATTCCTGTAGCTCAAACAATAGAGCACTAGTAACACTAAGGGAATGGGTTTGATTCCTTGGGAATGCATGAATTGATAAATGCATTAATGCAATGGATAAAAGGGTCTACTAAATTATGTATTAACTTTGGCAGCACTTGAATATGACTACCTTAAACCTTAAGCATTCATATCCTACCTTATCACAGCTCTCGAGGGCAGGGCTTGCTTCCTGCAGCTTTAGGTAGCACATAGCTAGGTTGAGGTGAGCAGCCAATCGCAGCGCTTTGGCTTTCTCTTCTTCATCCGGCTCCATACTGGACTCGTGCTCTAACCAGGACACAATGCGTTTGTACTGCACAGCTGCCTGCTTGTATTTCCCCTCCTGTGCACACGAAACACTCCAATTAATCAAACAAATCATTCAATGAGGGCAACCTCATAACAAACAATGACACACACTCATTGTGGTGATCTTGTACAATAAATAGATCTTAAAATAATATACTATTAGATAGAGCTGGGTGGTATGACCAAAAATCTGTATCAGTATCTTTTAAGATTTTGGTGGTTTTAATGATACATCATGGTACTTTTTTTTATGACTGGACAATATATGTCCAACAATGTCCAACAATATATGTTTATAGTGGCTTATTTTGCTATCAGGAGTACAAAGAATATGAAAATATTGTCATGTCAAATTAGGGCTGGGCGGTATGGCCAAAAAAGATCATCAAGATAATTTTTTTATATCAGTCGCTATCGATAATTATCACGATAAATGTCAAATCTTTATTTATTTCAAATTTAAAGGCAAATTTTTGCTCTTAAGTGAAAGTTGTAGAAACCAGAGCATTAATTGTGGTTTTAAACTACTACTCTTTATTGTCAGAACATATCATGACAAACACTTGCCAAACAGAAGAACATTTCACAAATCTGAGGTTGAACATTCAAACATTTGTCATTCTTCCTTAAAATAAATATCTTAATAGAAAAAAATATTTCTTAGTTTCTGCATGTGCTAATTTTTATTTGGTCAAATATAATATTCTGACTGTTTGAGTTTTATTAAAATTAACCATTGGTCATCCAGTATCATGCATTTAGATCATGATAACAACAGATAAAACCAGGCATAGCCTACAGCACCTCACTATCATGGCAAAATCTAACTATGGTTTCTATGGTATTTGTATGAAAAACAGTAGCCTAAATACATTATTAAATACTGCAATTATATTCCATTAGTCCTTTAATACATTGTCTACATTAATAATATAATACAATTTAATATGTATATCCCACATTTCATGGTGCAGTTAATATTACTAGGCTAACGTTACAGTAAATCCATGGTAAATTATGGGAATTTGTAGAAGGAAAAGCCTTCTGACTGTATCGTTGCGCACAGCGTTTCTCCTGTTTGTCAGCGCTGTTTCATCTGCCTTTAAAGGGATAGTTCACTTTGAAATTAAATGTTGGTATGTTTTAGCTTACCTCAAGGGCATCCAAGATGTAGGTGTCTTTTTTTCCGCAGTAGTTTCAATTTAGATATTTTTAGGTAAAACCGTTCTTGTCTGTCAGTCATATAATGCAGGTCGATGGTCACTGTCTCAAAGAGCATGCACAGAGTCCAAATTAAAACAATTCCCCATCGTCCAAATTAAACAATTCCCCATCGTAGGTACACATTGATGGCCTAAGACACGAAACGAGCGGTTTGTGTGAGAAAACGAACAGTATTTATATCGTTTTTACCTCTTGAACACAGCTGCGTCCAAATGATCTGAGAGCGTAGCCAATGCGACATCTAGTGTATATATCTATACCCGCCCGCGCTCTCAGATCATTTGGACGCAGCTGTGTTCAAGAGGTAAAAACGATATAAATACTGTTCGTTTTCTCACACAAACCGCTCGTTTCGTGTCTTAGGCCATCAATGTGTACCTACGATGGGGAATTGTTTAATTTGGACGATGGGGAATTGTTTTAATTTGGACTCTGTGCATGCTCTTTGAGACAGTGACCATAGACCTGCATTATATGACTGACAGACAAGAACGGTTTTACCTAAAAATATCTAAATTGAAACTACTGCGGAAAAAAAGACACCTTCATCTTGGATGCCCTTGAGGTAAGCTAAAACATACCAACATTTAATTTCAAAGTGAACTATCCCTTTAAACTAGTTTAAATCACTGAGACATTGTGTTCTTTGCTGAATTCAAGCGCTTCTCACTGGATCTCGTGACCGAGACCGATCAGAGTAAAGGCATCTGCTCTAGTGAGCTTGCGCTGCGCTGCGGTTTGGACTTTGAGCTGAGCGGATAAATGGTCCGTGTGGCGCGCGGTTCAAATGAGGCGCATAAACATATCGTTTTATCGCCCAGCCCTATGTCAAATACAAATTTACTTTAAAAAATTGTGGTAATCAAATTAGTAACTCTTTTAAAATGTAATCATTAATCAAATAAAAATGTAATCATTTCTTTATTTTTTGGCAAGTTTTGCCAGTAAGTTATTAATTTGAAGCAAGTACCCGATCGTCACACTATTCAAATTCTCAGTGTTAAGCACGATGACATGGTAGCATTTTACACTGAAGTAGGCTGCTTTTAAATAATTTATTTAAAGCATAAGTTCCTTTTTAGCGAAATTACATTTCTTTAATAGCCTAAACCAGCTATTATACCAGCTTTAATAGCCTAAAAAGTTAGGAGCTATAAATATGATTTAAGTGTGAGATTTAAATTACGCAAGTCAATGAAAGCGCACAGGTCTGAAAGACTAGATTACCAGTGCCGCGCCCTCTCCTATTGTGGTCTTTAGTATTGAAATTAGCCGATGATAAATAAAATGAAGCCCATTCTGTTGCTTTTGTTGACGTGAACTCTGAATTTGCATGAATTTGACCAATTTAAAAAGAAAATGATGGGAAATTGCTTCCATCAATATGTTGGAAACCACTCTTATCAGAATCATGTCTCTTAAGCTTAGGTATATTTTTAGTTAAAGCTGTCAAGTTATTAAGCTATGTCTCATGTAGGTTCCTTTGTGTTTTATAAAAATGACCACTAGGAGGTGCTCTAGGCTTATGGTTTCCTTGATTGGTTAACATTGAAAACGTAAGTAAAATAGTGATGCACATTCGTTGCGTTTTACCATGAAATAAGAGTTCTGTCTTTATTAAAATCAACACATTATCTCTCATCTACCCGCAATAAAAAATAAAAAAATGTTTTATTACCTGACCCGCCCAACCCGCAGAATATCCGCAGCGTCCGTTGATATAACTGTGATCCACACATCACTAATTCACAGACACTAGTCCATATTGCGATTTGATTCCTTGTACATTCCTATTTTTGATTTATTCATCCAAAAATGGCCAAATTCAATGACATTCCACTTTATACAGAAAGTTCCATTTATGACTGGATTCTGTGGTTCCGTCCGAGTTTTCTGCATCGCAGAAATCATGGGGCTCTACATGATATTTGCCATGTTAAACTATTCTTGTTATAAAGTTATAACCATTAGTAAGAAGGGTTTGCATTCAATAGAGGTCCTCTCTCAAAACACTATACATAGCGTTCTTCGTGGCCATTGAATAGATGCAGCAGTTCTTTCAGCCATGTACCGTGTGGTGGCATTTAAAAAATACATACGAAAAACTGAAACAGGATTAACCGTTATGCCGCATAGCACTACTATTACATTAAAATGGGATGTACAGCATAAATACATGTCGGTGTGCATGACATTGCTTCTACCTTAAAATACTGAGTTCCTTTGTCTTTGACGATGGCGCTCTGTTCCAGTTTCTCACTTGAGTTCATTTCCCAGGATTCTTTGGCCTGTGTGACAGGACACAGCATCTTAACCTCATGACAATGACTTTGTACAGACATTACTGCATAACTGATCATTTATGGTCTGTAATAAGTATTAAAGCATGATTATTTTTACAAAGCTAGAAAAAAATATAATACATTACTGTTGTTCTTAGGGGTGGATTTAAAGGCCAAAATCTTACATCACGATACGATTAATTTTATATTAAAAACCCACAAGTTCCCTACAATATAAACCCCCATAACATATTCCCATATACTGAGTAATGCGGGTGTAAATTTAGCTCTGCACTGCTGTTATTTAGGAGGACACACTGACCTTCTCAAATGCGTTGAGTTTAATTTTGTACTGCAGTGTAGCATTAGGTGGAATGTTGAATTTGTTGCTGCCAGCAGTTCCATAGCCATACCTGAAATTCAAAAATAAATTCATGAATAAATGAATCAAAACATTCACAGATACTGTGCACAGGTGTAAGAAATGTGTGTTTACTTTGGTTTGATGGTGAAGAGCGCCTCCTCTCCCTGCTCCATGGACTGCAAGGCTTTCTCTACGCCTGGAGGCAGACCCAAACTCTCTCCATCTCCCACCTCAAACTTCAACTCACGCTCGTCGAAAACACGCTCTTCGTGACGGCCCACCAAACACACTAAACCAAAGAAAAGGAAAAATTAACTATGGTGCGCAAACAAAGAATGATTAAATTCGATTTGCTTCTTTCTTCTGATAACTTTGCATTAACACATTTAGTGGACACTTGCAGACTGCCGTGTAGATCACGCGACCACTAAACAACACTGTGAGTTCCAATGAGAAGCGCTTGAATTCAGCGAAGAACAAAACATTTCTTGCCGATTTACATTTATTCATTTAGCTGACGCTTTTATACAAAGCGACTTACAATTGCTATATATGTCAGAGGTCGCACGCCTCTGGAGCAACTAGGGGTTAAGTGTCTTGCTCAGGGACACATTGGTGTCTCACAGTGGATTCGAACCCGGGTCTCTCACACCAAAGGCATGTGTCTTATCCACTGCGCCACTACCACTAGATTTAAACTAGTTAAGCCAGATGAAACAACGCTGACAAACAGGAGAAACAGTGTGCACAACGATACAGTCAGAAGGATTTTCAATCTACAAATCTTCATCATTCATCATGAATTTACTGTAGTAACACTAACTGCACCATGGTATTGTGGCAGAAATGTGGGATATTCAGAACGAAAATTAAATTATTAATGTGGACATGTACTAAATGTATTAGAGGAGAAATGGAATATTATTGCTATATTTTTTGTGATTAAGCTATTGTGTTTGAGCATTTATAGTAAATGTATTTAGGCTACTGTTTTTCATACAAATACCATAGAAACCACAGAGTTACATTTTACAATGGTATTGAGGTGCTTTATGCATGTTTTTAACTATGGTTAACGTAATCTAAATCTATGCTACTATGGAAGACCAATGGATAATTTAAATAAAACTCAAACAGTCAGAATATCTACATTTTACAATATAAAACAATTTACCGTTTTTGTAAATGACATAAATTTACATCTGCACCCTAACTCAAGCTACTGTGAAATGTGCATTTCTAAGAGACAAAACATGTAACATTAGTATTGCAGCCTGCACTGATGTGTGTCAAAGTTAGGCAACACACACCTGTTTCATGACTTGAAACAATATCAGCCGTTAGCGCAAGCAACTTAGTTTTAGCAACTAAGAAATACATTTTTTCATTAAAATCTTTATTTTAAGTAAAAATTACTGGAAAAGTGTAAAGAATTCAAAAACGTGTTTGTCATGATAAAGAGTAGTTTAAAGCCACAATTAACAGTCTGGCTTCTACGACATTTTTACTTGGGAGCAAAAATCTGCCTGTAAACTAGGAAATAAAAGATTTGACATTTATCATGATAATTATCAATTTCAACTGATATGAAAAATGTTAGTGTGATTTTTTTTTTTTAAACCCAGCCCTATCTTGAATATTTGAAAAAAAACTTTTGACATATTTTACATTTCTGCAGCACCTATCTTCCCAGTCTGTCAGTAACACTGTGTTTAGTTCATGTCTCTATGAAGCCCTTTCTGGCACAATGTGCTCTGATTGGTTGGCTGGACCAGTGTGTTATGATTGGTCATCCGCTTGTTTCGGAAATGTCACATCCCTTACCACTATGGATGTTCAAGACTAGTCGACTAAACTGTACAGCTGCTACTAGTCGATTACCCGGGGGGAAAAAATAAATGTTATATATAAAATTTGCAGGGAGTTTGATTGACAGGCGATCTGACCAATCATAATCCGCCATTTTTGTCCGACAAAGTAGTCAGGAGAGTTAGAAGATTAACATCGGAGGATTTGAATTTGAACAACGGTGTGTACTGACGTCTTTCCGCGGTTAAAACAACAGTCCTTCTGACGTACATTCATGTTTATTTGATGCTAAAAATTAACCAAGGAAAAGATGATCGGTTCACGAGCAGCTTTAACTGAGGCAATCTGTCACGGCACATTAAAGAGCCAAAAAACTGTAGGCCTATTTATGGTTTAATTTTCTTTGACTGACCAAATTTGAAAGTTGAGACTTTGTTTCATATTAAAGGAACACTCCACTGTTTTTTGGAATAGGGCTTATTCACCGTCTTTCCTACATAGGTGGGCAAACGCATTTTTGTCTCAGTGCATGCATTGTTTTAGTTTGGCAGCGCCGCTGCTAGCTTAGCTTAGCATAATGAATGGAATCCTTTGTTGCCAGCTAGCATGTCGTGAGTAAGTGCTAAAAAACGAATAAAATAAAAACAATTACTTCTTGTGGCCTGCGTATTTAAAACGAGTACAAATAGCAATGCAGATTAAGACTTGGCGATTTCCTAAGCAGATATTGACATGGGACTATATTGGGGTGAAGCACAGGCGAAGCACTGCTACTTGGGCGCAGAGATATCACGCAACACCTGAAATCCCCCAACTTCCGTCAACATACCGGCATGAATAGTAGCTGGCTATTTTTCCAACAGTAGACATAGTTATACTCTTTTGTCTTGTCGTGCTTGAATGGTTTAAAAGCATTTGCATTAATAAGAGCATGATTATCCAATGCCAGTCAATGGGTGACAGAAAAAAACGGATAATGCGTTAATTGCATTAAATATTTTTAACACTTTAAACTGAAAAAAAGTTTAAAGTTTAAGTGATGAAACCGGTGTTGCGACTGAACACCATGTAACACCGACTTATCGTAGCAAGCCTGCTTACTGATATAGAGAATAACTCCCTTTGGAGTGGACAAAAAAGCATGATAGAAGCATAAGAACAATCTGTTTTACCTTCCACAGATGCACCCTCATTAGGCTTTGTGTAGCCCTCCCCCTTAGTGATGATCCTGCGAATAATTCCCCCATCTTCTCCATCGGTGATGTCCTCCCCGTGAAACTCAAACAACTCCACCTTGCCAGACAAACAAATGGAAACGTCAATACAAAAACTCTCCTTGTAATCCTCCGAGTAGTCTGTTCACCTGCGTCTAGTCCTAACCTGGAACACAAGGGTAGCGTTGGGTGGGATTTTGGGTGGGCTGCCAGCAGCTCCATAGGCATACTCGGGTTTGCAAATCAATTGGCAGATCTCGCCAGTCTTCATCGTGGCCACACCGATATCCCATGCTTTGATCACCTGACCTGTGAGATAGAGCGAATCATGTTTTAAAGTAGTTGAGTTGCATGCTCAACAAAGTTTTTTACAATGTTGTCAGAGAGGTCACACTAACATTTAATCCCCTTTACCTTAAAATACCCACCTTTGCCCAACTCAAAGGAGAACTTCTCCCCTCGATCACGGCTGGAGTCGAACTGTGTACCATCAAGCAGGGTTCCGACATAGTGCACAAATACTTTATCACCGGTCATAGGCAACTCAGAGCCTGTACCCTCCTTCTTGACCATCTGTAGAAGAGAGAAAAGAGATTAATCATCAATCTGTTAGTCGCACTGCACTACACCTGTGACCTGTCAATCTTCAAAGGCCACAGGGCAGAAAGATGTTCACGCCTTATACTTAACACTAATTAAGCAATATATTACACAATAACAACAGATAATTTTATCAACGTTTGTACATGCCAAATTCTAAAGGTGTGCTATATTGCACGTTATAATTAGAGCCATTCAGACGCTTCTTTTTTTTTACTGCATTACATTGAAAATGTTTAACTATCCCAAACATAAATGTGTCACTTGTATATGAATACAAATTCGATGACACTTTATTATTTACTAGACATTGCACATGGGTTAATCTGTGCAAATGGAACAACATTGCTGTTGAAATCAACGAAAAATTCACCATTATGTCATCATTTACTCGTCCTAGTGTCGTTCCAAAACTTAATTAATTTTTGTCTAAGGAGCTCAAAAGGAGATGTTATTCACAATCGCCTTTCGCTTTCGTTGTGTAGGACAAGATGCAATGAAAGTGAATGGTGCCAATCGCTAATGTTTTTAGCTGTATCTCATTTTGTGGTTCACACAAGAAAGAGAGTCATAATGTGTAAGTGTTAGACATTGAGAGTGAGTGAATGACGACAAAACTGTAAAAAAAAAAAAAAAAAAATTGTGGTTGACCTGCCCCTTTAAGCTCGACAAAATCTCTAGAAAGATCTAGCGACAGGCGGTGTGCGAATCCAGTAAATAACGTTTAAATAAATTAAACATTTAACGTTATACGTATGGTATTTGCCTGCATAGAATAGCTATAGCTGCAGTAAAGTGAGCTAACAGAGTGAAATATTGGCTCTAACGTTGCATGCATTCAGTCAGTCACACCTCCCTCATGGAGTCAATGCGGCTCAGTGCACTGCAGTATTTACCTTTAAAACACCTCCATCTTTCTTTGGGGTGATGTCTTCACCCTCGACGGGGATGCTGCAACCTTCAGTCACCACCTCTTCTGCAGTCATCTTTGATTTTTAATTTCCTTTTAAACAGCCCAAACAATAGATCCTATCTCCTCACAGAGCGGTCTTTCCTTTAAAGAATCACTGAAGACTCGACGTCTGCAGAACTAAACGGCTTTAATGTCGCTATTAGGAACGTACTTGGTTATCTACAGCGCGAATGTGTAGGTTAGTGGCCGTTAAATGTGGTTTTTGAGTCCACAAACTGGCTGAGCGATGCGTTTATATAACGTTCGGCCTCGTCGCTGAAAACTGAACCGACTCAGCGAACTTTCCAGAGCTTGTGTACTGTGGAGGCTCTAGAATTGACTAGGCACCGTCGCTAAAATCTTAACCACAGTCATTAACGAAAAAGGGGTTATACTATGTGTTTATATGATCAGATTATATTGTATATTATATTCAAATCACTTTATGTGTACTGAACAAATAGAATAAATATTTGATTGATAAAATAAATTTGAACATGAAGCATTTGTCTATACTATACAGTTTCCCACTGCATACTGTACTCAATGTAACATGTATAATGAAAGATAAGATTGTTTAAATTAAAATACACATTTATATTTATACAACACACTTTAAAACAATACTAATATGTAACAAAAACACAAGTGTCAGAATTTACCCATGGAGATAGATAGATAGATAGATAGATAGATACCAATATTAAATAGACAGACACTTTAAAGGGATACTCCACCGAAAAATGAAAATTCTGTCATCATATACTCACCCTCATGTTGTTTCAAACCTGTATGAATTTCTTTCTTTTGCTGAACAGAAAGGAAGATATCTAGAAGAATGTCAGTAACCAGACAGTTTTAGATACCATTGACTTCCATAGTAGGAAAAATATATACTATGGAAGTCAATGGTATCTAAAACTGTCTGGTTACTGACATTCTTCTAGATATCTTCCTTTCTCTTCAGCAAAAGAAAGAAATTCATACAGGTTTGAAACAACATGAGGGTGAGTATATGATGACAGAATTTTCATTTTTCGGTGGAGTATCCCTTTAAACAAAACATGACTGATGTTTAAACAAAAGAATGCCAGATGGAAGATTTAAGAAAGCAGTGTTGTTACTGTTAACTAAAATTAAAACTATTAAGTCATTGAAATAAATCTGAAATAAAATAAAATAAAATTAGAATAAAAAATTAAGTTCTAAAATTACTAAAACTGAAATAAAAATAAATTATGGCCTAATAGAAACAAAAACAAATCAAATGAAAAGAGCACATAAAAAATTACTGAAACTGAAAATATAAAAATAATTCAAAATATGAATAAATACTTTAACAGTATATAAATAATACAAAATGAACACTGACATAAATCAATCAATGCAATAAAACATAACATAACATATACAATAAAAATATTTAATAAACAGACGACTTTAAAAATTCGGAATTTAAACAAAAGAATATTAGTGAAAATCAACGGAAGGCGTTCAAGAAAGGGTGAAAAGGAAGAAAAATCTGTTCTTGTCTCGTTTTTTATGAAAGAGTGAAATTTGATGCGGGTCCCTAGCTTCTAAGAAAATTTCCCTGGTTTTCATTGGCTAAAGCAGAAGACTGGCGCGTTTGTTCGAGGAAGTTTACGCTGTCAGAACGTGTTTTCTGTGATATGGATTAACGCGATATTTCTTTATAGCCATTTGTGATTTCAGTGCAATTGCGAGGGAAAGCCGACAGATTTAGATATGAACTTTAGATATGAACTTTTTGAACTTGTGAGGAGTTTATTGTCAGCGTGTAACTGGCCCAAATGCTGTGTTGATCTGTTGAGTTTATGTGGTGTTTAGTCTGTATTTTGGAATCTAACCTGATCCCGATTATATGATATGGAGAGCAAGAGCGGTCGGTTTCCTTTCCCCTTCCAGCCCTATCCTATTCAGGAGAGCTTCATGGAGGCACTTTACACTGCTCTTGATCAGGGGAAAATCGGTATATTCGAGAGTCCCACTGGCACGGTCAGTCTCTGCGCATTAGATCGGTTCATCTCACCATCTCAGTACAGATGACAGTGGATGTTTGAGCTTTCTTGTGTTTGATCCTGCAGGGAAAGTCTCTGAGTCTTATATGCGGCGCACTGACGTGGCTGAGAGACCAAGAGGAGGAGAAGAAACGAGAGGCTGCTAGACTGCTGGATAAACCGGAGGAGGGTGACGCTGTGAAGGAGGAGAACAGCAGCAGCCAACTATCAGAGCCAGACTGGGTGTCTGAGTTTGTGCAGAAGAAAGCAGAAAGAGACATGGTGAACAAGTTAAAGGTATGAGAACCTTTTACAGTTCATCAGCTCTTCAAGTCACGTGTTACTAAGCAGGGGTTTTCAAACCGTGGGCTGTAAGGTAGTGCTAAGGGAAAACGTGAGAAAAAAACTGGAAAAATAAAATAAAATAAAAATAATATTAAAATTATTCAATAAACTAGATGTACCGCATGGTGGTACAAAATATGACCGCCGCTCAGGCCTGCACTGGCTTTCCACAAAAATAAATGACGTGGAGCAATTTGGCTGTATTGCGTGTTTATGTATATACCTAAAAAAAGTAGTAGTATGTGCGTGTCTGTGTGTGTGTGTGTGTGTGTCTGTGCGTGTATGTATGCGTGCGTACATGTGTGTGCGCGTGTGTGTGTGTCTGTGCATGTGGATTTGTATGTGTGTGTGTCTGTGCATGTGGATGTCAGTGTGTGTGCATGCTTGCGTTTGTTTGTATTCCTGCATGTGTGTGTGTGACAGTATCATCCTAAACCAGCAACCCTTCGCTCAACAGCACCATCTACAGGCCGATGAGTGTATAGTCACTAAATGTGCACATAAATGAATTTATTTTATACCCCCCCATGGATGAAATTCTACGAAACTTAGCATACCCCCAGAGGATGTCAAGTTAATCATACACATGAAATATGGTGCAGTTCTGAACATCTCAACTGAAGATAGGGGCGATTAAAGCAGAATAATATTGCATTTTCATTTTTTATGGGAGGGGCGCAAATCACAAATGAGTGATTATGGGCTAGGTTGATGTGGGCCCTTAAGACCAACATACCATCAAAATGTCTTCATCCTCGGTGCCACGGTTCAGGTAGTTATTTAGGAAAAACTGCATTTTTTGGGTTTGGGGGGGCCCAGCGCGGGGGGGGGAGTGGCCCCCGGGGACCAAACGAAATTTTTCCGTAAAAGTCTAGTGGGGCTACATGCCCACCAAATTTCATGTTCCCCGGTGTTTCGGTGTCCCTGGTATCGTTGACGAAAAATTCAGTAGATGACAAAAAAAAACAAAAAAAAAACTTTGACAATCCCTATATGACCGCTTTCGCTAGCTACGCTAGCAGCGGTCATAATAATTTGATAAAAAACTATTTTACAAATAAAATTACTACAATTATTTTTACATTTGTTTAAAAAAATTATATATATATATACATACAGTCAAACCAATAATTATTCAGACAACAGATATATATATATATATATATATATTTATATTTTTTTACTAGTGGGTGCAGGACACTGTAGTTCATTTATATAAGTGAGGATTGCAAAATAAAGTAAACTGTGACATATTATACCCCAAAATTCTTTATACAGTGTACTACCAGTAAAATGTATTTATAGACCAAAAATTATTCAGACACTTTGACCTGACCATGTTTTGCTTAAGTGTTTTTTCTTTAATTGCTAATGTGACATTTTTACACCACATACTGAACAAAATTAAGCATTACTTGGTAATTGGTTGACTTAAATTGGTATTATCTAATTGTGTACTTAAATTTAACGGCTGACAGTTATTTAACCAAATTCATTTGTGAGTCTAACAGAAGGATGGCCAAAACCAGTGAAATATCAACTGATTTGATAACTCTGAGTTCTTGTAAATTTTTATTTTTTTACCATTTTCTAAACTATAGCGAATAAACTGTTATAATGTGAGAAATGTTGAAGATGTCTAAATAAATTTTGGTTTGACTGTATATATCTAGCTGCCATCATGAGGATGATCATATATGCAAATCTATGGTATCTAAAAGATTGAAAACCCCTGTATATAAAAATGTAAAATAAAATAATCCTTGTCTTCAATTTCATTCAGGATGAAGAGCTGAAACGGAAGAAGCGTGAAGAGAGACTGGAGATGATCCGACACAATGCCCAGCTCAGATATGATATGAAGAGAAAAGTGAGTGCATGAACAGTGGGATCTGAAAAGACCTATTCGGACGGGACAAGTTTAACATGGAGAGGTGGGGTAAAGTAATAATTACCAGAGCTTCTCTGTGATTTTAGTCCCGTCCGAATGTACCATCTCAGTAATCATTACGGACAATGTCAGTAAATATTACAGCGACTTTTACCTTCAGTAAAAAGGTCTGCAAAAATTACCTCAGGTAATACTAATCCCGTGCGAATAGACCTGCTGTAAATATGTATGTAAATATTCCGTCATTCCCTGTTTAAAAGTAGTTTTCCGCAGTTTTTCAAGTATGGAGATGCTTGAAAAAGCATTCAGTTGCGTTCTAGACGCTGGGACAAGTCTGTGGCAAAACTCAAGTGTTTCTCACATACCATTCAGATCAGAAAGAAGATCGAAAGCACTTGTTAGAGGCACAAAACATCTTTTAGCGTTAGGTAAGTGCCTTTTAGGAAGGTTGCAGCATCCCCGTCGAGGGTGAAGACATCACCCCAAAGAAAGATGGAGGTGTTTTAAAGGTAAATACTGCAGTGCACTGAGCCGCATTGACTCCATGAGGGAGGTGTGACTGGTAAATTACCTTTTAGTTAATTAATACATCGTTCAACCGAACATGACTGTTTTATATATATAAATATAGGTTATATGTGTTTGCGCAAGTGATATCAGGAAGCAACGTAATACGCACATGACGACAGGTGTGACGGCAATGCCTAAATCGACTTACTCCCCCCACTTCTGCTAGTTTTACTGAGATATCTTATCCCGTGCGAATTGGCCATTAATATTACAGACGTCCTGTGGTAAAATTACATTACTCCATCTACCCTTGTAAAGTTAATCCCATCCGAATAGGGCTAAAGACTGCAATCTGGGGTTTACCTGGAAATAAACAAAAGGTTTTAATGAAGTAAAAAAAAAAGAAGAACAAATATTGAAAAATTCTGAAAATGTTTCATTTTTATTTTTTAAATATTCAATAGTCTTCACAAATAAATACATCATGTTAGGATCTGCTTTATTTCAATTGCTCATATGGATATTTACCCAGTTAAAGTCATGTTACTAATTACACCTTTAACAGGCCAATGAAGATGATGAGGCTGTAAAATTACTGCAGCTCAGCAGAGAGGGGGGAGAGTCAGAGAGCCACGATCCAGAGGAGGAGAGGCTTATTGTAGCAGAATATGAGAGTGATGATGAGGCCACGCCAAAGAGCAGGTATTGATTGTGTTTGTGGATGAGTGTGTGTCTCCCAGCCTTGAGTTCTCATAGCGTTCCCTCTACAGGCTGTGTGATGATGACGATGATGAAGATCTAGAGGAGGATCATGTCACTAAGGTGCATGTTTAAAATTCATGTTTAAATCCATCCTTCATTGGTGAACAAGGTGTTTGTGCATGTTTAACAGTGTATTTGTTTTATATCTTAAGATTTATTACTGTAGCCGAACTCACTCTCAGCTGGCTCAGTTTGTGCACGAGGTACAGAAGAGTCCATACGGGGACTCTGTCCACTTGGTTAACCTGGGCTCTAGACAGGTAAACATGCACCAGATTTATTCTTGCGATTTCAGTTTGATTGATTTTTAAACGCTTATGCCATTATTGTATACACACACTACCGTTCAAAAGTTTGGGGTCTGTGATATTTTTTTTAATGTTTTGAAAAGAAGTCTCTAATGCTGCATTTATTTGCATATATTATTACAGTAAAAAAAAACATACATTTTGTGAAACATTATTGCAATTTTTAGTAACTGTTTTCTGTGTTATAATATTTAAAATGTGATTAATTTCTTTGATGTTAAGCTGAATTTTCAGCATCAGTCTCCAGGTTCACATGACCCTTTAGAAATCATTCTAATGCTGATTTGATGCTCAAACATTTATTATTATCAATGTTTAAAACAGTTGTGCTGCTTAATATTTTTGTGGAAACTGGTGCATTTCTTTTTAGGATTTTTTGATGAATTAAAAGTTCAGAAGAACTGCATTTTTTTTTGGTAAAATTACAAATTACTTGTGCGTTTCCATTACAGATTTGTGCAAAACTTTTGCAATTTTCTTTTCTCTAAATGTCGACAAAAAAACTCTTGCGAAATGACGCCGTTTCCATTAACTGATGTTATGCGACTAAAACTTCATTTTTTCCTCTCGCGATAAGTCATTCCAAAAATCATGGCAACGGGCGTTGGTTTTACTTATATCTCAGCCACTGCACTGGCCATTAATATTAATCAAAGGAGACGTATGTGTGTTATTCAAGCATTAATGGTAAAGAAAGATTATACTTGGAGCGGCACATATGAGGTGTTTCTGGGTGTTTCTCCCTCATATCTGCTTCGAGGTCATGATTGTGGCATTTCTTTGTGGTTTAGAATCCAGTATTCCTTGTCTTTTATGAATTTAATAAAGAACTCTGTCTCATATTCTGTCCAAACATACCGCGTCATTTACGTCAGGTGACTGTAAATGCGCAAAAACTGTTTACATTGCAGTTTTGCGAAATATTCCTTTTTCGAATATCCAGAAAAACCAGCTCATGCGAGCGTAAAAACTTTTTTGCGATAAATGGGAGTTTTTGTGAAATTTATGTGTTTCCATTGGGCGTATTTTCAATTCGCAATTTCAATTTGCGCAATTTGAAGGGTAATGGAAATGTGGCTACTGTCACTTTTGATCAATTAAATGAATCCTTTCTGAAAAAAAGTATTAATTTCTTTCAAAAACAATTTACTGACCCCAAAAATTATAAACAGTAGTGTATAATGCTGCAATTATACTAATCAATATATTTAATATGATAAAAATCATTATAATAAAAACGAAATAATGAGTACCTATAACAAGGATTATGCTTTTAAGGGATAATTAATTACTAATTACTATAATTACTATCCCTTTTTTAAGTGATGAAATGAAAATTCGGTCACACTTAAGATTAGGGTTCAATTCTCACTATAAAGTAACTATTAACTACTACATTTGCCACAATAAACGCCTAATTACTGCTTATTAATAGTTAGTAAGGTCGCTGTTAATTAAGTATTGGGTAGGATTAAGGGATGTAGAAAAAGGTCATGCAGAATAAGGCATTAATATGTGCTTTATAAGAACTAATAAACAGCCAATATCCTTGTAATATGCATGCTAATAAGCAACTAGTTAATTATGAGAATTAGACCCAAAACTAAAGTGTTGCTGAAAATTCTGTCATCATTTACCGGTACTTAAATTTTTTGGACGAACTATCCATTTAACCTAAAATTTTAACATTTTTACATTTTCTGAAGAAAATGAGTGCTGCTTGCCTGAGCAAAAGTCGCATCTACAATGCTAGGCCAGTTCTCAACAATAAATTATTATGACGAATTCATTAAAGGCAAAACAGATGATTTCTGTGTCATTTTTGCCCTTATTAGAACCTGTGCATTAATCCAGAGGTCATCCGGCTCAGAAACGTCCAAATGATGAACGACCGCTGTTTGGAAATGCAGAAAAACAAACATGGTCAGAAACATAAACACACAATCTCAGCCAGTTCAAACCTAGTGTCATTGCTATTTCAAAATGCCCCAGTGATTACATAATCTGGAGAGAATGACATAATGAGGAAGTTCTCACCTCCATCTGCAGAGAAACGAGAGAAAGCACCAGACTTGGAGCCGAAGCGGCGTCGTGGTGATGCCAAGGCGACGTGTGCCTTCTCGGGTTTTGAGAATTTGATGGCGATGAGGGATGAAGTGCTGGTGAAGGTGCGAGACGTGGAGCAGCTCCTACAGCATGGCCGGGAAACACACACGTGTCCTTACTACAGCACACGGATGGCCATACCTGCAGCTCAGGTACACACATACCCACTGGAATACCCTCTCATTGATATAAAACTGTGTGCATTCAGTCTTTCTCTCTTTTTCTCAGGTGGTGGTATTGCCGTATCAGTCGTTGCTCCATGCTTCCACCCGCAAAGCGTCAGGGATCAAACTAAAGGATCAGATTGTCATTATAGATGAGGCTCATAATCTGACTGACACCATCTCAGCCATACACAGTACAGAAATCAGTGGAGCACAGGTACATGCATGCACAAACTCACTGATCTGATCTAGAGAACTCAAGACTAGTTGAAAATTTGTGCGTGAAATGTGCGTACAAACGATTTTAAGAACAAATCATGATTCACCAAAAAATTCA
Organism: Leuciscus leuciscus; assembly: GCF_965113295.1. Taxonomy (NCBI): domain Eukaryota; kingdom Metazoa; phylum Chordata; class Actinopteri; order Cypriniformes; family Leuciscidae; genus Leuciscus; species Leuciscus leuciscus. The sequence goes on from NC_138734.1 coordinate 27,511,828, forward strand.
TAATAATTTTTTTTAAACATTTATGAAAAGATATAGGAACAGCTGAAACCACACGTAAGCAAAAAGCACTTTGTACGGCCTTGTAATCGTGTAAAGAAGTTATATTTCATCCTAACACGACTATAATTATATTGAAGTGTGTTCATAAAATTCTATAATAAAATCATTAAATAACACAATTTAATTTAATCTTAACTACATTTCGTCATATAGGCTATAGTAAAAGAGTAAGAAAAGCTGTGTTCTAGCTTCAGCTGCGAGGTTTCTCTGAATAACGCAGATATACACCAAGCGGCAACATTCTAATCTGAAAAATGAAGCCTACCCGGAAGTGCGAAAAACTGCAATACATCGAAAATCCGCTAGGGGAAGGTCCCAAAAGGGAGCAAATGTCCATACACCCCCATGTTAAAATGTCCGTTTTCACAGCATAAATTCATGTTTTTACAGGTTGGTCCCATGGACTTTTATTGTATTTTTCGATAGGTACCGAGTGCCTGACAACTGTGAGGGGGGTGAATTTTTTTCTAACTCGTTAGTTTAGATCGTATTTAGATATAAAATGTATGACAAATAAGGGCGCGATTGACAGCTTGATTGACAGCTGACAACGAGCATAGGCTGCGCCGAGTGGAATTCCTAAAATTTGACGTCTCGGCCATGATCTGACACAACACATCATACCTGTAAGTTATCCTTTCTGAACATTTGTATTGAAATATGGCGCCGCCCATACCCCCCATAAACGGCCTCAAAACCGTTCTTCAGAAGTCTATGGGTGATGTCACAGACGCTTTGTCCATATTTTTTACAGTCTATGATATACACGTATGGACAGCTGGCTAATGAGAGGTCTGTAATCTGGGTCTGTATAAAAGGTGTTTATTGTGAGAATAGCACACTTGGCATTACTCGAGGATCGGGCGAGAGCGCGTCTGCAAACAGCGGCAAGTTTGACGAGACACGAGAGTGACGAAAGGTTGTGAGGAAAGCGGGTGTGGAAAGCCCATATATGGAGATGGTTTGGGCGTGTTTTATGCAAATGACTAACTTTGTGCACTCAGCCGTTCATTTAGAATACGCCAAATTCACTAACATCAGAACGATGTTAAAGGGGTCATATAATGCCATTTTTGTACAAGCTAATATGATTCTTTAGGGTCTAAATTAAAAGTTTGTAATATACTTTAATTAAAAATTCTCATTAGTATTGTAAGAAAACACTCATTTTACCTGGTCAAAAACAGCTCTGTTTTCAGCACGCCGTTTAAGTGCATGTGTCTTTAAATGATAATGAGCTTTGCTCACCCCGCCCCTCTGTTCTGTGTGTACACCGTTTGTAACACAATAACCATAACGCGTTGTTCATTATAAACGTGGGATTATGAATCATATTGAGAACGTCGTACATAGAAAACATGCCGTAATGTACTCTGAGTGTAAACCTTAAACCTTTTATTCATAGTGAAGCGTGCTAGCGATTTGCAAAGATTAATATAAAGATTAATATAAAGGTTAATAAAACGTTACACTCACTTCAGTTCTCCTGGAGATGCAGCAGGAACACGAATAGTTGGTACCGATCCTTTTTTCAGGAGCAGCTTCTTAGCAAAACCAGCTTTATACTGACCCTCGAGCAGTCTGGTGTGTGAAATGATTCGCGCAAACATGAAAGCATTGACGTTGATCCTGGGGAATATTCCCTTCGAAAACAAAACTCAGCCACTGCGTCTTCAGCGGTTTGGATTTAGCAGCATCAAAATGACTGCTGTGTTCGTTATTACACCCAAGAACAGAACACCACAATCGCTTAGACGCCATTCTGCTCAGTGCTCCAGCTATCAACACTGAACGCGCGGACTATGATTGACAGCTCGCTCACGAGCGAGGGCGGGTCTGTGTTGAAACGCTGCATTCAATCAACAATCGTGGGAGGGGCGTCAATTTTGTGACATCACAAAATCGAACGGCTTGATTTGAGACAGGGGAGAACATATAAGGAGATAAAAAAACAAAACACTGGATGGATTTTTAGCATTTTATGATGGTTGTGTACAGGCACTGCCAACACACATTTCAGTACTATCAACTTGTGAAAGTGCATGTACCATTATATGACCCCTTTAAGAACAAATTCATCTGGGTACGTATAACGTCACGGGTTTCCAACTCTTAATTGCGGTTACGAGCAAGCAGCATAAGCTTGTTGTTTTGGTTCAGGAGGAACTGTAAAAGGAGGCTGCTGTCTGTTTGCGACACTTGGTGACTTTCTGTCTACAACAACCTTAAGGCCCATACACACCGGGACGAATTTCGCGCGCGATATTCGCCGACGTTTAACGCCTCGTGACTAAACAAAGGGCGCCAATGTGAGTGTGCACACCGACGCGAAAAACGGCACGCGTAAAAGCGTAATTTTTTTTTAAACGCCTCGGGTTCGTTTTTTTGGTTTGACGTGCCGCGTCAAAAACTATCCGACCAATGAGATTGGCGCTTTTGCTCACATGTCTGGAGCTTCTGAAGTTACAGTAAAACACAACTTGGGGGCGCTCAAACACAAAACGGTCTTGCCAAGCACACATACGTAACAGCGAAGAAGATATACGCCAAGTAGCGTCTACACTGCCCATAGACAGACACTGCCGGGAAGAAATGACGAGGAAGATGCAAGGCAAGATGAATGTAGAGCTGCTGGTCTCGTTGGTGTCGGAATAAAGAACTATATGACAAACGCGACAGCGACTACAAAAATCTTGTTAAAAGAGAACTGTTATGGAGTGGTATTGCAGAGTATAGACTGTTATGGAGTGGTATTGTATTTCTGTTTTACATTAAGCGCCATCTAATGTCAGGGAATGAATTTGCATGTTCACTCGGCTCATCGTCAGCGAAAAACGCTTGGGTGTGAACACAAAAAACGCGTTGAAAAACGCTGGCGAATAACGCGCGCCGATATTCGTCCCGGTGTGTACGGGCCTTTACAGAACGTGCTGATGGCTTGGATGTCTGCGTGAGCAGGTTTGTGGAGGTTTGGAAATACATATGTTGACAGGCAGGTCGGACAACGTATCATTGCATTTGGACCGAATGCAATGATTGGACGCACATTTTTTGGTCCGGAGACAACCATAGAAGATATACGTACATAATATTTAATATTCAAAACACTTCTATTAGTGATTGCTATCAGGATGTGAAGAGATTTTCAACCAGAATAACAAAAGTGTTTATAAAAAAATGCCTACCCTACCTTTAACTAATGTGCATTTCTTATGTTTCAGCTCTGCAGGGCTCATTCACAGCTCTCTCAGTACTGTGAGCGCTACAGGTAAAAAAAACACATTTCAAACATTTTGTACATTCTGTTACAAACCTATATTACTTTTTTTCTTCAGTGGAACACAAAAGGAGAACTTTTGAAGAATGTTCGCACACTGAAAATGAATGGGACTAATGCTGTTGAGCACCAAAATTTATTTTTCTCTTATGCTCACAAGACTACATTTATTTGATAAAAAATATAGTAAAAAAGCTGTATTATTGTGAAATATTATTACAGTTGATAAGAACGGCTTTCTGTGTATATATATTTTAAACTGTAATTTATTCCTGTGATGCAAAGCTGAATTTTCAGCATCATTTCTCCTTCAGAAATCATTCTAATATGTTGATTTTCTGCTCAAGAAACATTATGCTGTGGAGCTAAAAAAACACACGCACAAAAGTACTGAAATTGAAGTCAGCTAGAGGAATGTTTTTAAACATCAGATAATATTATCATTATGATTTACTGTACATGTCTTTGTGTCGGATGGCTGCAGAAGTCGACTGAAGGCGAAAAATCTGATGTACATCAAACAGATCCTCTTTGTGCTGGAGGGGCTTGTGCGAACACTCGGAGGTAAGCTGTGCGCTGCTTTGTTTTGTTTGTGTATTATCTTGTTCATCTGGTTTTATCTATAGCTGATTTATTGCTGTCATTTCCTGTGAACAGGTAAAGTGGGTCAGAATCCGAACACTCAGTCCTGCCAAACAGGTAAACAAGCACAACATGCATAGAAACTTTTTCTTTTTTCCTCCTTCATGAAGTATTTCTGAAAATGTTCTTTTGATTTTGAATTTCTTTACACAACAGGAAGTGAGCTGCTGACTATCAACGACTTCCTGTTTAAGGCTCAAGTTGATAACATAAACCTTTTTAAGGTATTACTCCAACTCTTGTGTTATTATAGTATTATTTATGTTCTTTTATAATATTTATTAATATTTTGAAGTAGTTTTTATTTTTAACTCTAGTAATTTTATGTGCTTTTGTCATTAAGTTTTTCATCTTACATTGATATTTTCTTTTTGATTCGTTTCAGTTAAAAACAAATTTTAATAGTTTTAAACTAAACTTATTAACATCACTGCAACAATTTCATTGGCACATTCTGGAAACAAAAACATGTTATTATTAATAATATTAATTTGACATTGGTTTAATCTGTCTTTTGAAGGTTCAGAAATATTTTGAGAAGAGCATGATCAGCCGAAAGGTCAGTACGAGAACACATTTATGAATTTATTTTGACAAGTGTACATAAACACACCCACTGATGATCTGTGTCCTGTGTGTAGCTGTGTGGATTTGTGGAAAAATATGAAGGCAGCGGCGTACAAACACACTCGAAGAACAAAGAGAACCGTCGTATAGAAGGACTCGGGCGTTTCCTGCAGACGCTTCAGAACAAACCTACAGGTGCAATCTGGTCTCAGTAAACATTTAGGGTGTGTTCACACTTGCCAGGTTTGGTTCGATTAAAACGAACTCTGGTGCGATTGCTCTGTTAGTAAGGTTAATTTGAATAAGTGTGAACGCTGCCATCCGAACCCTGGTGCACTTCAAACAAGTGGACCGAGACCGCTGAACTCCGGTGTTTTTTTTGTTTTTGTTTTTTTTGCTTTGTATCTTTAGGTTTGGTGTTAAAAGTGACTGTGAACTCTAAGCGAACCTGGACTAAATGTATCATTTTCTTTTTTGGTCTGGACCAAAAGAACCAAACTACAAGCGTGAACACACCGTTAGTTCCTCATTATACATCCTGGTGTTGGAGGAGAAGCAGCACTCAGACGATCTAAGACCTGTATTTTTGATGTTCTAGATGTTTTAGAACAGCAGGTGGCAGTAGAGGACAACCCAATCATGGCTTCTCCAATGATGCTGGTTGAAAGTTTCCTGTTTGCCCTCACTAACGCTAACAAAGACGGACGAGTCGTGATACAAAGGCAGGGTTAGTGGGGTATTTGATCACCTGCACACAGATACTCATGAATTTCTCTCTCACAAATAATTTGCCTTTCTTCCTCCAGCATGTCTTGCCCAGAGCAGTGTGAAGTTTCTCTTGCTGAATGCCGCAGTTCACTTCGCACAGATCGTCCAGGAGTGCAGGGCTGTGATCATCGCCGGGGGAACCATGCAACCCGTCAGTACACACACACACGCTCATGCACACAGACAGACTATTGGAGACAGTGACACAGCTGTCTCACTTACATAACCTTAAACTAACACATTAAAGATTCTCAGTGTTAGGAATATCACTCTGAAAGCAAGACTGTTTTTTTAATGGTGATGTTTTGCAGGTTGCTGATTTCAAAGAGCAGCTTCTGTTTTCCGCAGGGGTCACAGAAGATCGTATTTTAGAGTTCTCATGTGGTGAGTTGACGTTATTGTGCTCATTTCTTCTTACCCTTTGCAATGTTGCTTATTATGTGTGTAACTGTTGCATAACGGCTTCAGGTCATGTCATACCCCCTGAGAACATCCTACCCATAATCCTTTGCGCCGGCCCCTCAGGACAACAGTTGGAGTTCACTTTTCAAAATAGAGACACGCCGCAGATGGTAAAACTTACATGTGCAAACCAAAAATACCACAGATGGTTGCATGCAAACATAAAAATCGCCTTGTTTTTAATTATGGCCATAAAATACACATAAATATGGTGAACAGGAGGGGACATGTTTGGTTCACTTAGTTTTGTCATTGCCACAAAATAATATAGCCTAGGCCTACGAGAAAACATTTTTATCTATCCCATCCCAGTCTTTTAAATCCATTCACTGATGGGTTTTTATTTATTAAATTTTTTAATTAATTCTTATTCATATTTTTTAATAAAACATTTTATTATTATTATTATTGGTTAGGTCTATCTTTTTATAATTATTGCTATGTAGGCTATGGGATGCAATGGATCAAATAACTTGGTTTTATCAGGGTTTTAGGGTCACCGTTTCAGTACGGTTCAGTAGGGGGTATGTTCAGGGAAAAAAGGATTACTGTCAGATTAAATAATCCAACTACAAGCAACGGCACAAATAAATACAATAGAGTAAAGATACTAGTAAAATCAACCGTGCTTTTAAGGTTTTTCAGGTATCTAACAGTTTTCAGGTACAGAAATTGAATAAAGTAATCAAATGTAAAACAACATTGCATCTAATCTTCACTGTATAAATTAAATGAAGATTAATCATTATTAAAGTTTTAAAATCTACTCAGTCAAGAGCGGTGAGTGATTTCCTTGTCTTTTGTTTTTTGATTAACATTAAAAACACAGGCTGCTGTCACTTTAAGACATAATGCACAAATCCAAAATACTGAATGACAAACAAGATTTTTCATTTGAATAGATTTAAAAGACTTCAGATGAATAAAAATGTTTGTTTTTTTTGTAGCTTAAATATTCTTTTAACAATATACCCTCGGTTTCACAGACAAGGCTTAAGCTAGTCCCAGACTAAAATGCATTATTGAGCTGTTTTAACTGAAAGCAACTTGTATTGTTTTGTCTGATGATGCACATCAGTAATGTTTTTTTTCCTAAGGCACATTTATAATAGCTACTTAAATGCCCTAATTGAACCAAGGACAAATCCTGGCTTAATCTGTCTGTGAAATCACGCCATAGCCTATTAATACTAAATTATTCAAACTTTATTCAAATGCTGTCATGGGCACAAACCTAACTATACATTTGTAAATGAAAACAGACACTCATTTATCATCAAATGCTGGCGTAGCCTACATAAATACAGTCATAAAGTCCAAACTTGATTGGCATAATGGGGCATTTACACAACATAATATACAGAAATGTATTAATACATTAATTAGGTAAAGAGATACATGAATTTAAGGGGAAAATAAAGCAAATACATAACAAAGAATATGCAAATAACCAATATTAGTAATACTACTACTACTACTACTACTACTACTAATAATAATAATGTACAAAATACTAAATAAAAATAAATGATTTGTGAATGGATTTAAAATACTGTGGGATGGATAAAAATGTTTTCTTGTAGGGATATTTTATTTTATGTTCTTACATATTCTTTTAACATTTATTGATAATGACAAACTTCATTTGAATGCTGTCTAGGCAACATTGTGCACAATATAATATAGGCTAATAGTATAAAATAGGTTAAAATAATCCTTTCTAAATTCAAAATAAAATATTAATTTATTAATTTACATTTCTGCTAATCACAGGTTGCTATGGTTATGCAGGTTTGTTTGCGCATTAAACTCGTAACCACAAGAAAAAGGATCTCATAGGATCTCAAGGCCACAACTTCACATCACGTCACGTTCCCATGAGTTAAAATGACATTCCCACAAATTAATATCTCGTGGCCGTGATATATTATCACATTCCAATGAGTTAATATGTCGTGGCCAAGACAAAAATAAGAAAACCGAACATGTCTTCTATGGTTATGATCAGTGTGGGGGGGATTACAAGAAACGTGTAATTGTAATCTGATTACTTTTTCAAGTAACGAGTAAAGTAATTAAAAAGTAACACAATGCATTACTTTCCATAAAAGTAACTATGTAACGTAATAAGCTACTTTTTAGGGAGTAATGCAATATTGTAACGCATTACTTTCCGCAACATTGGTTATGATTTAATTTTCAAACAAAATAATTCTGTATAATCAATGATAGATTGAAAAAACAGGGAAATAACAAAAATATGTTCAGCATGATCTTTATACCTGTTTCCTATATCAGATGGAGGAGACAGGCCGTATTCTATCAAACCTCTGTAACATAGTGCCGGGGGGCGTAGTCTGTTTCTTCCCCTCCTACGAATATGAGAAGAGGATTCTGGGACACTGGGAGAGCACTGGTGTCCTCCAGCGGCTGCAGTCTAAGAAGAAGGTACACATTCGGCAACACTACCATGCAAAGTCAGTTTATGCTCGAGTTAAGATGCTCTCTGTGTTTCAGATTTTCCAGGAGCCGAAAAAAGCCAGTCAGGTTGAGCAAGTGCTCACTGACTATTCCAAGTGTATACAGGTGTGTTAGTATGTGAAAATTACTATACTTATATTACACGCAAACACTACTGTGCCTCATGCAGTAAACCAGAACAGATCTATTTATATCTACAGTAAATGTAATACAGATTGTTTCAAAAGCAGCATCACATGAATTAAAGGGTTAGTTCACCCAAAAATTACAATTCTGTCAGTAATTACTCACCCTCATGATGTTCCAACCCCGTAAGACTTTCGTTCATCTTCGGAACACAAATTAAGATATGTTGATGAAATCTGAGAGCTGGCTCACTCCTTCATAGGCTTCAATGTAATCGATATGCCATCCCAGAAAAGTTAGTAAAGACATTGTTAAAATAGTCAAAGTGACTACAGTGGCTCAACCTTAAGTTTATCAAGCAACGAGAATACTTTTTGTGCGCAAAACCCCCCAAAAATAACTACTTTATTCAACTATTCATTTTCTTCTGTGTGGGCTTCTGAGTGAGTTCACGTAGTGTAACAGTGCAGTGCTTATGGGTTGTATGTCAGAACGTAGGCTCACGCATCACACACATGACCAGCGTCGGCCAATAGTGAGCCTACATTCTGACACACAACCCAGAAGCGCTGCGCTGTTACACTACGTGAATTCACTCAGAGGTCCACACAGAAGAAAATGAATAGTTGAATAAAGTCGTTATTTTATTTTCGCACAAAAAGTAATTCTCGTTGCTTGATAAACTTAAGGTTGAGCCACTGTAGTCACTGACTATTTTAACGATGTCTTTAACTTCTCTGGGCCGGCAAGTTTCAATAATATAGAAGCCTATGGAGGAGTGAGACAGCTCTCAGATTTAATAAAAAATATCTTAATGTGTGTTCCGAAGATGAACGAAAGTCTTCTTACTGACAGAATTACACATTTTTGGCTGAACTAACCCTTTAACAGGAAAATAACAGTTTTATGGTTAAATTCATCAGTTAAGAAATCAATAAAATTTTTGCTGAAAAAGCAGCTCTACAGAAGACAACAGTGTCATTATTCAGCTCAGTTTAATTCAATGTTGTTTCCATTTAGTTCATTAACTGTCGATGTTGGTGCGGGTTCAAATTTTATTCTCATCCGATCCGATAGTGACAGTGAAGTAATATCGATAATATTGATCCATATTAATTGTCTTTCAAACCATTTTTATAGTGTTTTTTTTTTATAGTGTAAAATGGTTTTTATTCATGCAGCGCTGCAGTAATGCCGGAAGTGGCCAGACGGGGGCGCTGCTATTCTCTGTAGTCGGAGGGAAAATGAGTGAAGGAATCAACTTCTCTGATGACCTGGGCAGGTGAGGACTAGCACTATATTCCAATAGAAAACCATACTATTGCAGTATGTAATGTATCCACCTTATTTTAAACGGCATTTTCACAACGTGAATGGCTTTTATTTGAAAGTACATATTACGACTTTTTTTTAATCTAAAACGTTTTATTTTGGTTACATTATTTGTTGCATTTTCTGTTTATTATTTTTAAAACACAACATTACCTAATTGAAACCAAAATACAATGCTATGAAAATGTAAAAAATTTGTGTTTGCTACAAGGCAGTACATTAAAAATGATTGAACATAGAAATGAGGCCTATGCCAAATATCATCTATGAAAGCATGTTCTTATTTAATCGTTAAATGAAACAGCTTTTTGCATTTATGGATGTGTTTAGATGTATTGTTATGGTTGGAATGCCGTATCCCAACATAAAGTCGCCAGAGCTGCAGGAGAAGATGGCTTACCTGGACAAGCACATGGTGAGACGTCCTACGGGATGGTGCAGAATGCAGATGTGAACTTGCAAAAACAAATCGGACATTTCTAACTCTCTCCCTTCTGTTTCAGCCTCATGTTAGTGGTAAAAGTCCCGGGAAGGCTTTGGTTGAGGGTCTGTGCATGAAAGCTGTCAATCAATCTATTGGTGGGTGGAGCCACATACTCAAGACCTCCTGTGATTCAATGCTGTGTTTCACAAAGGGCAAATTAATGCAGTTTGTTTAAACGCATTGTCTGAACTAAGAATAGCATACTAGCATTTTATTAACAATTCAGCTATTAAGACAATGCAATCTGCCATTTAACAGCTGTTTAGTAACTGATAAAGCAGAGTAAGGCACAATTTAACACATTTGTTTCTGACTCCCTGCCCCTCCAGGTCGTGCGATCCGTCATAGCGGCGATTACGCATGCATAGCGTTGTGCGACCATCGGTACGCCCGATCGGGCACGCTGCAGAAACTTCCCCAGTGGATTCGTTCCAGCACGCACACACACACAACGTTTGGTCCCGCCTTCGCCAGCGTCAGGAGGGTAAGCATACTGCATATTGTGCAGTATGTAGTGTATATATATTGCCTACTTTTTACGTGCCGTAACTCTCTGACGCACCCACCGCTAGCCTAGCTTAGCACAAAGACTGGAGGTAAACAAATAACAAGGTCACATGAGACACAGCCATCTTCTAACCATATACATACTGGGAACTATATTCTCAGAAGGTGAAGCACTGCTACTTGGGCGGAGTGATTTGCTTGCAGAACCTGAGAAGCCCCGTGGTGAGGAGCAGAGAGTTCGCTCAGAGTTGGACTAAATCACTCCGCAGAAGTAGTAGTGCTTCGCCTTCTGAGAATATAGTTCCCAGTATGTATATGGTTAGAAGATGGCTGTGTCTCATGTGACCTTGTTATTTGTACACGCTGTGACTATACAAATCACAACATGTAAATAGGAAAATGTTGGCGTTATTTTGTCACTTATTGGGAGCAGTATGCTAGCTGGAGCCGTTTACCTCCAGTCTTTGTGCTAAGCTAGGCTAGCGGTGGGTGCGTCAGACAGAGTTATGGCACGCACGGAGATGAAAAGGGTATGTATGGACTTATCTAACTCTGGGGGATACGGTGAAGAAGCTAAAGTCCCAAAAAGTCGGCGTGATCCTTTAAGGTCCCCTAGTGGTTTTCCATCAAAAATAAAAACAAAAAGACAAGACAGTTGAAAACAAAGACCGTTATAAATAAATCAAGACAGTCATAAATATAAGTATTGTTATTTTACTGTTATTATTATTCAATATTTGTATTTTATTTTACAGTACAATAGTAGTATTTCTTTGATTTGTTTAATTTGTACAATTTAAATAATACAATAATTTTTTATTATTATAATAATTATATAGTCATATTGAATAGGTGAATTTGTCCTTAGCTGATCACTTGCCTCATGCATTCCACATTGAGCTTTATTTCTAAATTAGCAGGTAGGATGGCAATCTCGTAGAGTACGATAGACAGGAGCGTGTGAAGTGCAATTGAGTGTCTCTCCAGCTGTGCGCTGTTTTAATGAGACAGACGTTCTCCAGCTGTGCTCTCTGTAAGCGCGCCTGTTCTAATGACAGGAAGCGGAGGATGACAGGGTGAGAAGGATTTGTTAGCAGTATGCTCTCCGTCTGATCCTTTATTTGGTTCCGCAGTTTTTCCTGGAGAAGCGACAGAGACCGCCACTCTGAGGCCATCGACTCGACAGCGTGTAAAAGTACTCCGGTGCGTCCTGCATTATGAATGTTTGTTTGATTATTCTGGCCTTGTGAATTATTGAGTTCTGCCACTTCTGTCCTCATGTGTTTTTTGGTTCAGTTCTTGAATTTCATTTAAATAAAGCTCATTTTTACAAAACCAAAATGTGAAGCCAACAGACTGGTTCATACGGGCTAAAACAATCATAGTAGATTAGAGTTTATTTTTCTGTACTAAAGCTACAAATGTTTTAGTGCATGTAAAACAGTTCTTATATACATTCTATTCTTCCTTAATGGAATATAATTCACCATCAACTTCATTGTCACCTTGTTTTGAATGTGCATGAGAAGTGAAAAATGTTCATCAAAAAGTGTGATTAAGTAAAGTCAACATAAAACAACCAAAATGTCAGATTTCTGAGTGAAACTGGTTAACATTAACCAATTGCTTGTGTGGCCTAGATGACATCAGATGAAAAGGAAAGTCATTTCAGAACTAGAGGAACTTGATGAAAGATGATATATATATAACTTGCACTGTTGAATTTAGATGTCATGTTGACTTTCATAATATAATCTCTCTGGCTCTGAGGGTTTTAATGACATTTAGAACACATCTTCTCATACTTTTGTTCATTCACTGACCTTGAGGTTACAAAACAAGTGACAAAATGTCTCACTTAACACTCCATAGCTCTCCTTGGAGAGACAATATTTGCAGACTCTTGTCTTTGAGGATTTCAAATCCCGACTTGAGTTTCCCACTCAACCTTGGGTCGCCATGGTTACGCCTCCCAGTCATCCTCATCGTCTGCGGCCGGTTGCTGCGGCGCTGGAAGGGGCGGGATCACATCTGACATCCTGGCGAACGCTCCGCCGGAGCTGGCAGGTGCTTCAGAGGAGTCTCCAGGCCCTGGAACCTTGCCAGAGATACCTGTCAAATATTCACAAGGGGAAAGCAAGCATCAGGCTGCATGAAAACACAGACATTGAGGCACTAAAATGGTTTCAAACGCACCTTTCCTGCGTAAGGCCAATTTATTGAAGAGGTCCGACATCAGGTCTCCACCGCTGACCGCTGCACCAACTGGAAAAAAAGATTATTGCTAGTTTAAATTACAGGAAAAATTAGCTTTTTCTATAAATGTTACACATTACAGGACTTCAGAAGATTTTTTTTTTAAGAACTTAAGACTTGGTGACTAAAGACATTCATGTTACAAAATATTTATTTCAAATAAATTGATGCTCTTTTAAATGATGTAAACTTTCTTTTCAAAGAGTCCTGGAAAAAAATGTATCCTGAAAATACTTTCCACAAAATATGAAGCAGCACAACTATTTTCAACACTGATAATAATAAATGTTTCTTGAGCAACAAATCAGCATATTAGAATGATTTATGAAGGATCATGTGACACTGAAGACTGGAGTAATGATGCTTGAAATTTAGCTGACATTACAGGAATAAATTACATTTAAAATAGAAAAAATCTATTTAAAATTGTTATAATATTTCACAATATTACTGTTTTTATGTAATTTTGTTCATATAAATGCAGCCTTGGTGAGCATAAGAAACCTTTTCAAATAAAGAATCTGACCACCCACAAACTTTTGAACAGTAGTGTATATCGCGCATAAGTCATACGGATCACTTTTATTGTGCTTTTTTGACCTTTTCAGAGACTCATTAACTTTCATTGAAACAAAAATAGAGTGAGTGTTCCTCAAAAGAAAGAAAAGCAGTTTCCAAAGAATGCCTGTTATTTTCTTCATTAAACAGTCCATATTTCAGGAGAATAACAAGTAGTAAAGAATATTAAATTATGTTCTCTCAAATCTTAACCGTGGCATTTATTCTCAACCAAATCCTAAATCATTAGTAATTACCTCTCAGAGATGACTAATTCAAAATACCATATAGTTTATCCAATGACACTATATCAATGAAGAACTTGTCTTAAATATCTGAGACTTTGTGAGTCAAGAGCCAGTCGATTTCAGAGCAAATGTCAAGCAGATTTAAAAAGGCTTAATAGGGCAGATTTAATGAAAGTAAATGTCTCTTTTGACCTTTCCAAATACCACAGCGCTCTTCCTTACATCAGTGATACTGATCAATGAATTCCTCGTTTAAAAAAAGAATACTCTTGTACACTTATTATATTGATCTTGCTAATTAATTGCAAGTACATTTTTACATATATTCTGGGTTGTTGCCAGGATGTACCTATGCGATTACTAGGTTGTTTCTTACTGACCCATGTCTACTCTGTACATACGGCTTGGGTACCATAGGATTTTTTATGCTCGCCTTAGCAAACACTACTAACAAGTTCTTATTCAAATTACAGTTTAGCTAATGTTAACACCCTCTAATTGACTCTGTTTGACAGTATGCACGGCCTACTTTTAGCACAGAGTGTAAACACTGGTGGCGTCTGACCTTGCTCTTGTTCCTTCTGTTTCTTCTTCTCCATCTTGCGGCCCTTCACATTTCGGAGGTTTGCTTTGCCGATACCGCCGGCGTTTCGGATCGACTCCAGCAGGCTTGCTCGCCCGTCCGACGGCTTTACCACCTCAGTAGGGGCGCTTTTCATCACACCTTGTAAACATAAACACAAAAGAATGTGTTTGACATTCACTACCATTCAAATGTTTGATTTATTTTTTTTAAGAAATGAATACTTTTATTCAGCAAGGATGCATTCAATTGATGAAAAGTAACAGTAAAGGCTTTTATAAAGTGAGATTTATTTCAAATAAATTCTGTTCTTTCTATTCATCCAAAAATCCTGAAAAAAAAAATGTCCACCAAAATATTAGGCAGCACGACTGCTTTCAACATTGATGATAATAAGAAATGTTTCTTGAGCAGAAAATCAGCATATTAGAATCATGTGACACTGAAGACTGGAGTAATGATGCTGAAAATTCAGCCTTGTATCACAGGAATAAATTACATTTTAAAATATAAAAACATAGCAAACAGTTGTTTGAAACTGTAATAATATTTCACAATAATACTGTTTTTACTGTAATTTTGATCAAATAAATGCAGTCTTGGTGAGCATAAGAAACCTCGTTCAAAAAGATTTAAAAAACAAACAAACATTAAATGGTAGTGTATATGGACAAACAAATATAGTTTTTTTTGTTTGTGGGCAGAAGGCAGAAATATAAAAGTCATGTTTTTAAATAGGTTTAGGTTTTGAACACTTAAAGTGATAGTTCACCCAAAAAAAAAAAAAAAAAATTTCATTACCACACAGTTGATGGCACCCATTGACTTCCATAGTAGGAAAAAAAATACTATAAAATACCAGTCAGCTCTCTGGTTACCAACATTCTTTAAAATATCTTCTTTTGTGTTCAACAAATTATCAAATAAATTAATACATTTTCATAAAATTATCCCTTCAACCATCTTTGCAGTCTAAAAAAAGTTGCAAGAAAGTAGACCAATAGCAATTCAATATTGCTATGACATCATCACAGTCAGTTTGCCTCACAAGCAATAACAATAAAATGATAAAAAATACAATGAAAATGAATCTTACTTGTGGCTTGGCTTGATGTGACAGCAGTGTATTCTGGTGTGATAGGTGGAGGCGGGGGTGGAGGGGGCGGGGCTGGAGAAGTTCCAGGGGGTGGGGCCAATACCTGGGCTGGCTCTGGTGGAGGAGGGGGTGGAGGCGGCGGAGGGGGCGGAGCCTCAAGTCTAAAATGAGAGTCTTAAAAAAACAAAACAAGTATTCAAATAAAATGTTAGACTATGAAGGAAAACATAGGGGTCACATTATATGTCTTTATTCATTTTTTATTAATATAAATAATATAAAAATATAAACAATAATATAAAAAATAAATATAATATATATATTTTTTTTTCTTATAATATGACATCTTTAAGTTTAAAATCTGTCATAAAAGAATGTTAATAATGATCCCACCGGATCCGCTAGATTCATCATGCTCTGTTCCAAACGAGGGAAGTTCAGGGATGCTGTTGCTGGCAGGAACGGATGGTGCGAACCCTGGGCCGAGGTCAGCGCTGTACATGAGGTCATCAGCGATGCCGGGTAGGTCAGGCAGGTAAGACGGCACATCGATCTCCGGCACTTGCCCCAGGTCTGGCACGTAGAAATAATTCTCTGCGGTCTGAGAAGAAAGTGTGAAAGAGACATCAGCTAAGCTTGCATCCTGTTGTCAGTTTATTGCCTTATTATAGGTGTGACTGAACAACCTGTCTTTCTAGCTGCTCTCTCTTGGTGATCGAAAGCGGTGCATCAAACGGTTTATCTTCCTTTTCCGTCTCTAACGTGGTGTGTGTTTTAGTTACAGCGCCCGCCAGAGGGTCAAGAAACACATATTTCTTATAGCTGAAAATACACAAACACACATAGCGATGATTATATGAGCGTTAATAAGGTTGCATCGCCTGTGCAGCATTCAGTCAATATGTGTAGGTGTGTGTGTACTCACAGGTTCTCCGTTGTGTTGAACAGCAATAAGGAGCTGACTGAGTTGACATTTCTCGGCAGACTTCCCAAACCCTCCTCGGTCTCATCCTCAGAGTGCTTCTTAGTGTTTACGCACACTGGCAAATACATCAACTTCTCCTATGAAACACATTTGTTGGTCATTTCATGAATCATTTTAACATAAATTTGTGTTGAGAGTTTTACACTGTGATTTGACGTTACAAACCAAACGCTCAAGGTCGTGAAACTACAAGGAGCTTCTTAAAAAGAGAATTTAATGCTGAAACAAATATCTTTTTTATTTTTTTATTTAACAACTGTTACGTGCTTGTGTGGTTGATTATTGCCTACACAAGTGAACTGTCCAATGGTATTTTTAACTCGATGTATACATTTTTTTTATTAAAAAAACAATTGGAAAATGGTTTTTCAAAATGCAATTTAAAATCTGTATTTCAAAATTATTTTTTATTTTGTGTATTTTATTCACATTTTAAAACATGAATTGAATAAAGTTTTAAATATTTCCATTTATGTTTTAATTTAAAAAGTAATTGAATAATTTATTATTTTAACTACATTTTAAAACAAATTAAAATAAGCTTAAAGGTCCTTGCACACCGAGTCTGAAATTTTCGTCCGAAATTTTACTTCATAAAAATCATGGCAACAGAGTTGATATAGTAATATTATAATATCAATTCTGTTACCATGGTTTTTGGAAATGAAATAAATAAATCACTTTTTAAATGTACAAATTAATCTACATATTTAAAACATATTCAATCCATATTTTAAAATGTAGTTAAATAAAACAATCAAATATAAATAAATAAAAAGATGAAAGAGAGTTCACTTCCCCTCTTTATGTCAGATTTTTGTTGTTGTTGAAAACTATGTTGAAAAATAATTATGAACTGCAGACTTTAAGTCTAAAAATCTAAAAGTATATAAAAAAATAAAGACAAAATGCTAGCTTATATCCATTAATTTCCACATATAAAAAAAAATATATATATATATATGATCCATATACTCTGCAAAGTGAGCATGACAGGAAGTCATTGTCATGTTTGTCAAATATGTTTCACCTGTAAGGCCTTGTCATCCAGTGGGCGGAGTTTGCTCTGAACTTTAAAGCGAGGCCGCTTTTGGGACGCGGGATCCACTGCACCCGTAAAGATGGAAGAATAATCCTGCAGTTTTTCTGGAGCGGGGTATTTGGCACTGGAGAACACCTACACAAACACATCAAACATATAACCATTTAAAGCGCCCCTATTATGCTTTTTCAAATATTACCTTTCATGCAGTGTGTAATAAAGCTCTTTGTGAATGTAAAATGTAAAGTTTTAAAGATCAAAGTGCACAACAGATAAAGTTGTTGAATTTTTATTATAATAATGCAGTAAGGAGAATGTGGGGGTAAATGTGCTTAATTCTCATAAAAATAATATCCCAACAAAACTTAATTATTCTAAAATAAGCTCTATTTTCTTATTATAAACAATTTTTTGTTGTTTTTGCAAAAAAGGTTTTGTAATTTTCACAGTTTTAACCATTAGTCAGGGTTCTGTCACTTCGGTCTGTTTATTCTTGGTTTGGTGACCGAGCTCTGACACCTCTATTGTCCTGTCATTGTGAGCATGTTGTCATGTTTGTTTGACATGTGGACGTCTGTAAAAATAAATTTGCATGGCTCCTCAGTGATAAAACTCTGGCCATTTATTGATGGTGGAGGAGCGAGTTTTGTAATCCCGCAAACGCACTACTCACGTGGTCAGTCGCATGATTGTCTGCTGTAAATAAAATGTCTTATGCTTGGAATAATACAAATAAATTTGTATTTAATTTAATAATAGGGAAATAATGTTCTATTTATTATTTAAATCTCATTTTTATAAACAGAAAGTTAGAAGCACGTACGGTATATTCGAAATGGTTTTTATATCCTTGCATTTTATCTCAAAGGGATGTCATTTAAAAAATATGGAAATTAGCAGAAACAAGATAATGCAACCTCTTATTTACATGAGGTAAAAAAAAAAAGCTGCTTGGTTTGTATTATTAATGTTGTGTATAATAGCCTACATATTTTAAAATGTTATCATATATTGCTGCCACAATATCGGCCCCTTTCAAATGTTTACGTGCTTTGTTAGATTTAGCTGTATTTGGCCGAGCGGTTGTTTGGGTGGCTCGCCAATTAGATTTCTCTAATGCATAAAATAAGTAAGTTTAACCAGAATTCGTGTGGGGAGAATAATTTATTGAAGGTTTGTAGTGTAGAAGTTCTTCAGCAGCGATGTTAGCATGTCGTCCTTCAATAATCTTAACCCAAAGTTCTGTCTGTGTGACAGAACTTTAAACATGAAGACAAAAGGGCTATATTCAATAGAAAACTGTTAGGACCTCCCACAGGAGATTGATCTACACTGCAATTTACTCTGAGCAATGTTGTTTCTTTGTCATTCACATTTATCAGTTTCTATTTCCTTTTTGTTCGCTGAGGTGGAGCTGTGGTGAAATACTGTTCTTGTAAATACTTGACAGCATTTCAGTAATTAAAGTGTACATCGTACGTACGGTGCTCGGCAGTGATCAAAATGGAATTTAACAGTGAATTTTGCAGTGATCTCTTCTTGTAAACTCAGAGATGTGGATTCGGATGGCAATTAAATCACCACACGATCTTGGTGTTTGTCAAAAAACAATAGGTAATTTGGCCGGGGGTGGTGGGAGAAAAACACTGACATTCTGGATTCGGATGGCAATAAAATCACAGACTAACCCCTGAAAATGTTGAAAATACCTTACGACCCCATGAGAAACAATTACCGTCCGAATAGGGCTATACACTCCATGTGTGCTATCCTGTTGCAAGCCTTGTTGTGTCCTGCACCCAGCCTTGTGCTCAAGCCCTACTCTATCTGCCATGCTGGATGCCATGTTTTTTTCGAAATAAAGAACACTGAAGTGCATCTCTGCATTTGGGTCCTAACTTCCTACACCAACGCTGACACCATTAGCCTACATGTATGCATATTCAAATGCTGCTCCAGACAGTTTTTGCAGAATACGTTTATCTTCTAGACTGTGTCCAGTGTCCTCAGACACTGTGTCTGAATCATCTGCATCACCTTTGTGGCTTTCTTGCTTCCTTTGATCTTCTGGACTCTAGCCTGAGCCAATTTGATCCGGTCTGTGACGGTCTGAAGGTGTGCACGGTTCTTCTCCACGCTCTGAGACACCCTGTCAAAACCAAACCAAGTCAAAAAAAATGTCTGCAGAATACAGGTTGACATATTTAGATCAGAACTTCGCCAAAGTGTAACCTGAAATTCAATTCTGAACTAATTTGTTGTTGATTGAAACTGTTTTGCAATGAATCCACTTTAAACCAGTGTGTTTGACTGATATTTAACTATTTGTACATTCAACACTGATAATTTCAATTTTAAAAATTCCATTTTCAATCTTACTATGGTCTTGTCAAATAATTAAATATATTCTGTTTATTAAGTATTTCTGAGTGAAATCTATGTAAATACTGCATTAAGTATAAATTTAGCTTTAATTTGCTATAAGCGTTAAGGTACAAGTGCATTGTTATTTCATAAAACAGTATATATGTTATATACAAATATAAACAGTACACACTACCATTTAAAAGTTTGGAGAAATTAATACTTATTTATCAAGCATGCTTCAAATAAAGACTTTTATAATGTTGTTTTATAATGTTATAGTTTTATAATGTAAAGGATTTCTATATAAAATAAATGCTGTTCTTTTGAACTTTCTAGTATTCAAAGGAAAAAAAAGATATAATTGTTTCCACAAAAATATTACGGTTTAATTTTAAATAGAATAATTTTTTATCAGAATAATGCAGCCTCAGTGAACATAAAAAAGTATTCTTTAAAAAAAAGTAATAATAGTCATTTTATATATATACTAATACATGTACTAATACATACACACACACAGTATATATTAGTGCTGTCAAAACAATTTATCACGACTAATCACATTTAAAAAAAAGCTTTTTTTTATATAATATGTGTATATAATTATATATATATACACACACATATATACATACATACTGCATATGGGTGTGTATACATACACCACACACACACATTTTATATAAAATGTATATACATATATATATATATTTATATATATATATATATATAAAAATATACACACATATATTATATAAATAAATACTTTAATTTAGATGCAATTAATCGATTTACTGGACACTATAGCCTTTATATATCAGCATTAGTCACTGAAAAATCTTAGTTCACAGTCCATCTTAAATTTCACATAAAATTCTGCAACAACCAGGATGAATGCGAAACTCTGCAGCAAACTTCTCCAAACAACGGTCTGAATGACAAGCCAAGCGAACGGTCACGGTGTACTGCAGCATGCTATTGCTTTGCAGACAATACAGCACCTATACTCCGACCTTCTGGCTCTATGACAATGCCATCTGTCTTGGCCTTTTTATTACACCTACTGTAACTCACGGACCACAACTCTTTCGTTCGTCTACACTTCTTCTGTGGACAAACATCACAAAGGGGAAAAAGATCCCTTGATTACATAAGGTAGCTACAGTACGCCAGCCTGAAAACAAAAAAAATGCAGCGGGAATGTGAGCATAATTGTGCATGTGTACAGTCCTTTCATCACTACTAAGTGCGCTCTTCTATAGCTTATGGCACTACATGCTGTCTGAAAAGACCCTCCATTAGAAAAGGAGGGAAAATGACAGAAGAATGACTAAAAGAGAGGGGGGAAGGAGAGGCTTAATAGAGCTGACCTAGAAACGCACTGCTTCACCACACACACACACACACACACACAAATATGTTCCCTGGACCCCTACGTGCCATGTTGTCATGGTAACGCTGTGGATGGTTTTCCAGCATGTTCAGCTGGAATTAGCATATTTGAGCACTCACTCCCTCACAACTGCGTCTCATGCAAAACACACACCTTTCATTGTATTTCTCTTTTGTTATTTTCGCACAGTCTAAACACACTCTCTCCTTCAATAGCCAGGCGCAACATTAAGGATGGCCCGGGGCCAGTGTGAGGGAGTTTTGGCTCATAATCATTTGCTCTGATTTATGCACTGAAATGTTGTTCCTTCTAGAGTTATCTAGCTAGTCAACATACAAGATTTTGATGAACCCGTTCCAACAAAACTGTATGAAGTGATAGATTTCATGAAGTTAAATTGGTCGCACTACCATTCAAAAGTTTGGGATCCATACGATAAAAAAAAAAAAAGCTTTTAAAGGAAGTCTCTTATGCTCACCAAGGCTGCATGCATTTGATATATTCAAAAAATACAGTAAAAACAGTCATAATGAGAAATATTAAAATAATCGTAATACTATTTCACAATACTGTGATGCAAAGCGGAATTTTCAGCATCACTACTTCAGTCTCCAGTGTCACATGATCCTTCAGAAATCATTCTAATATGCTGATTTGCTGCTCAAGAAACACGTATTATTATTATCAATGTTGAAAACAGTTGTGTTGCTTCATATTTTTGTGGAAACCATGAGGCATTTTTTTTCCTCATGATTCTTTGAATAGAAAGACACTTTATGTCTTTACTGTCACTTTTGATCAGTTTAATGCATCATTGATTAATTAAAATATTATTTCTTTAAAAAACAGTAGTGTATATAATGTCCAGCTATTAAAAATTAACTAATAAATTATTTATAGTATTTTTTTTGTAAAGAACTTAAAATATAATTTTAAGAAAAATCAATTTTTTGTCATATAAAATTTGTTGCTAAAATAAATGTATTTTTAGCAACATGTTTTATATGTGGCAAAAAAGATTTTGGTAACACTTTAGTTTAGGGTCCAATTCTCACTATTAACTAGTTGCTTATTAGCAAGTATATTACTAGTATATTGTCTGTTTATTAGTACTTATAAAGCACATATTAATACCTTATTCTGCATGACCTTAATCCTAGCCAATACCTAAACTTAAATACCCTACTAACTATTAATAAGCAGTAATTAGGAGTTTATTTTTGGAAAAAGTCGTAGTTAATAGTTAGTTAATAGTGATAATTGGACCCTAAACTAAAGTGTGACAATTTTTTTTCATAAAATCTATATTTATTTTTTGTAGCTGTGCCAGTGAAAATGTTATTAACTTGTGCGCAAAACTGGAATATCATATAAAACATTTGTGAAAAATGCAGTGTTTCCATCCCATGTGTTCAAGAGAACAAAATTGCCCCTTCCTGGGAAATTTGCACAAAATATCTGTAATAAAAATATAAGTTTCCACGGTGGCTCTTTTTTTGTACATCATAAAGTCCATTCCTCTAAAACCTAAAAGATCCAAAAATCCGTAAATCAAGCAGTCTAATCCAAATCCAAGTCTTCTAAAGAGACATGATTGCTTATATGATGAACAGATTTACAAACGTGCATACTGAAGTAAACACAGACATTCAATGAAAGTTTATGGAGTTTTAGTGACATTACTACATTAAACTACTATATATAACGTTGAATATAATGTATAATAATGCCATGGGGAATATTTGTGGGTCCTAATATTATTTTAGTAATAATTTTTAAAAAGAAAAAGCTTTGCTTTAAAATATTGTGATCGTTAAGTATCGTGATTTGTATCGAACCATGACATGAGTGTATCGCTGCACCCCTAATTGATGCGCATTTTGGGGTTTCGATCTAGTGGTTTTTTTTATGGAAATCCCAAAATGTGCATAAAAATAGGAGGATGAAAACATAGCTAATGTTGAAAAACGATGAAAAAACTTATTGTTGAGACCTGAATAGGCGACCCAAAAAATTGCCTTCAATGTTTGCGTGTATCCTTGATCTTTTACATCTCTGATCTGCAGAAAAACACTCTGTACTAAATGTGTGTTTACCTAGTAAAGATGTCTGTTGATATAGTTTCCAGGTACTGTAATGCATCAGTGATCTGATGGACAGCCTCTTCCCTCCTCAGGTCTGGCTGGATGAGGGGTACAGAGTACACCTGTCCCTCCAGGTAACGTTTCTGCGTCATCCTACACATATACACACACCAATGAATCATTTAATCTGTGTTAAATATGTCGCTGAACCACACTTTAAGCGTGTGTGTGTGTGTGTGTGTGTGTATGTATATATATATATATATATATATATATATATATATATATATATACATATACATACATACATACATGCATACATACATACATACACACACACACACACACACACACACACACACACACACACACACATAAAATGTAAATATAGTGTTATATTTTGCCATGGCAGTAGCTAAATTGATATGTTGTGTTACAGGTATACACTGCATACTATAGGCTACTGAAGTTGGCACCCCACAATACTATTTTTGTTGCAATGGACAATGTATGGAAATGCAAATTTAATATCCTCTGGGATTTGTGTTTTTCGCTCCCTTTCATCACAGTTACATGGGTCACGTATCTAGATCCAATCTAGAAGACTCTAATCTAGTACAGCGAAATGAAACACTGATCCAGCCTTAACAGAAACAAACCCAGAGGCTTAACCAAATGAAAGTCACATGATGACTCGGACAGAGGTTTAGATAAAGTCGAACAAACAGTGTTATGCTGTATGTCGCAATACGAAACCATTAATAAGAGTGTATAATAACAATATGACAATTATCTATTTTAAAAAAATCAGCTGAATTGTACAATGATTCTCATTAGATCTAAGTTACACAACGCAGTCTTCCTCCTGCTATCTCCGGTGGAAAAAACACAGCGGCATGAAACTCAAAGGGATGCCTATAGGCATCTTATAGATAAGATGTCTATGAAATATTGCTATGAAAATAAATGCAAGTACAAGGGAACACTGTACCTGACCATTTATATATCAAAAGCACAAACGTTCAGAAGATTGAAGGCGCTTGGAGTCTGTCAGGATCAAAACTTCCGCACTCTCAGATCACGTGACGCCTGACGTCGGCGCGTACAACGGGGGGGAACGCATAATAAAATAATAAAAACAAAGCAAATTTTAAAGTTTAAAATCTGTATACATATCATTATGTTGGGATTAAATAAAATGTTTATTAAAAGGCTATTAAAATGTTGATAATGACTAATGCATATGTTTTAATCTTATACTGTTAATTTATTATTAGTTATATTATTGTCTTATTATTGTTATTATTATAACAATTATTATTCATTCCTCACTTTCTCACGAGGCATTCCTCTTGTATTTTTTTGTAGGCTACCTTTTGTGTTGGTCATAAGAATATTAAAATAATTATGAAAGAATATCAATAATACCAATAAACACTTGACTTTGTGTTGGATTCCATGTAGGCCTAGGCTAAATGCGTAAACTGGAAAGACGTTTGGACGTTTCAGACTAGCTAGTGGTGTAGGCTATATGACTAACCATGTTCACATTACCTTTTATATTTGTATATATTTTTATTATTATTTGCATTGACGCTTTAGTATTATTTAGTGAGCAACAATCATGTTAATGCACTCTGCTGGAGAAAAAGAACATTCATTTGGTAACTAAGCAACATAAATCTAAATTTGTAACAATAAAATAAGACTCTAGGCATAGGTATTTTAAATATACATTTTCATGAGTAGCCTACATGGGATATTAATTTTTACTGAAGATGCAAACCAAGGAGCCTGTCGAGGTAGTTAATAATGATGATTCTTTATTTACAACAAATCCGAATCAAGTGTGGAAATTAACAAAAACTAAATTAATAAACAAAGTAGATCTCGATTTCGAATTATTTAGCTATGAGACTCAATAAACCAAACAAACTCTGTTATTGCGCCTCATTGCGTGCCCCTTACGTCACTCGCGAATCCGGCCACGCCCCCTTCAATCCTGTGTTTGGACATCCTCGCATCAGCAACACTCCGCGCATCCCTTCATGCGCGCTCTGGACACGGATGTGGAGGCGGAGGAGGGAGTCTCGCGCTCTTTCTGTCTCTTTCTCTCTCACTCTCTCTCTCAGTTCAGCCATTTAAACATCAACCCGTACATCAGGGGGAGCCTACTGACACCGAGACGCCCTGCTTGGATCACATTTTCCCCCGCTTTTTTCAAGAGGAGCGTCGCACGGGATGTCAAGCCTCCTGGAGAACCCTCTGCAGGCGGTGCTCTATCTGAAGGAGCTCACCGCCATCGTGCAGAATCAACAGAGTCTGATCCAAACCCAGCGATACCGGATAGACATACTCGAGCGCCGGCTGGAGGATCTAGCGGGTGAGAACCGGCAGCTCCGGGACTCCAGCAGCAGCCATCACCGGCACCCTCCCCGCTATCACCCGCCTCCGCCCCCCCGCACCTCCAGCCTGCCCCGAACCAGCAGAGCCGGGACACCCCCGGTTCAAACTCAACAGCAGCAGGAACAGCATCATTCCCCTCTGGACATGCAGCTTGTGCCTGCTGGACCCAGCAATGCCAGTCCGGACTCTGCTGATGAAGATGAAGATGATGATGATGCTCAGAACCCCTGCTGTAGGTCCCTGGTCCCACAGACACCTGCCACCTTGTGCCGAGCTGTGGGACTCCCACGGACATCTGAGTGAGTTCTCATCCCACAGTTCCTCAAATCACTCTTTCTTTAGGAAAACACGAGATCGATGAGATGTTAAGGCAGATTAGATGCGCCAACAGGATTACATAACAGAGGAATTTCACTATGCAGGCCACAGTGAATATGCAATTGCACATCAATAATTCAGTGATCATAAAACGAATGATGATTTGCATTTATAAAACCTTTCAGCGTTCTGTTTTTAAGATCATGTGGGTGTGTAATCAGTTCTTATATGTATGCTAGAGAGTCTGTATGTATGTGTGTGTGTGTGTGTGTGTGTGTTTGTTTGCACTGCTATGTCCAGTCTTGAAATAACCACACACTCTAAAATGGAAGAAAAACGATTATAGGTCAGCATTAGCACAGTACATTCTCTATTTCCAGGGCAAAAGGTCTCAAGAAAGAGGTTTTTAATGCACCTGATT
The DNA here is from genome assembly GCF_965113295.1 of Leuciscus leuciscus. Lineage (NCBI taxonomy): Eukaryota > Metazoa > Chordata > Actinopteri > Cypriniformes > Leuciscidae > Leuciscus > Leuciscus leuciscus. Next base: position 27,538,291 of record NC_138734.1, read on the forward strand.
ATTTTGCTGCAAGAATGCATTTTAAAAAGCACTTAAAAACACTTTATTGCCAGGGATCTACATGCGCGCGCACACAGATTTATGCATAAAGTGAGGCTTTAAGTGACATTCCCATAGTGTATGTGAATTTGATCCGCCAGCTGGAATCTAATCCACAGTAAAAGAGAGAAAGATTGAGAGACTGAGTGAGTGTGTGTGTGTGTGTTTCATCTATTATGGCTGCTCATCTGCTTCAGTGCACATCTTACGCTGCATTTGTAGAGTATTCCCTCTGTGTGTGTTAACCCCTCGAGCAAAACTGGAATGATACATTCTGCTCTGATTTGTTTAATTGTAGCATTATCGTTTCCTTTAGGGTAAAAAAACCCACTTAGTCTTGAGTCTGAGAGTATGTTACCTTGCTGTGTGTTTATGACAGAATACAATTAGTTGTACTGGAAGTGTGAGACTCTCATTGCTAATGAGTTTTAAGGCCGAATTATGCTCATGCACGAAGCTCATTATCATCGCTATCATCAGCGTGTCTGGTTATGACAGGTATAATTTGAGACTGTTGCATCTTTATTAGCGAGTGAAGATGGACTGTTTGCCATAGACAACATTATGCCATCATTTACTCTCCCTCATGTCGTTTTCTTTCTTCCGTGGAACAAAAATGTAGCGGTGCACTTTAAAAAAAAAAAAAACCAAGAAAGCAGCTGGGAATTTTACATGCACAACAGAATATTGCATTAATAATGAATATTACATAATAACCACAATAGCAGGAGTGTAAGGAAGTGATATGCAAATGTGATTATATTAATAGCACTTCACATTCTCATGTTTTGCTCGAGTGAGAAGTAAACATATTTGATGTGCTGTCAACAATGGAGGGCTCAAACAAGACTCACAGAAACAGAATACAGGAAGGAGTTGGGGATTTGGAAAGAATTGTGAGCAGCCATTTATATACCCTTGCTTTGTGAACATTTCATTTCGAAATGTTGTTTAGCATCAAGAAGGCTAGTTGTAGCCACCTGGAAGAGCAAATAACCATTTGTAAGGTAAAAGCAAATGTGACTCAGACTACATTAAATACAGGCTCACTTGCATCAAGGACATGGTTTGTGCCAACTATAATATGTTTTCTGCAATGAATGTCTGGCTGTCATTTTGGTTGCTATTTCCTGTAGCTCAAGTAGAAGAGTATAGCGCTAACAATGCCAAGGTCACGGGTTTGACTCAGGGAATGCATGAACTGATAACATGTATACTTTGAATGCAATGTAAGTTGCTTAGGTCAAAAGAGTTTACCAAATGCATAAATTTCCTTAAAGGAGTAGTTCACTTTAAAATGAAAATGACCCATGATTTACTCAACCCTCAAGCCATCCTAGGTGGAGATGACTTTCTTCTATCAGATGAATACAATCAGAGTTATATTAATAAACACCGATGCTTCTGAGCTTTATAATGGCAGTGGATTGCAACCATCAGTTTGAAGCTCAATAAAAGTGCATTCATCCATCATAAAAGAACTCCACATGGCTCCGGGGGGTTAATAAATGCCTTCTGAAGCGAAGTGATGAGTTTGTGTATGAAATATATTCATATTTAAAACTTTATAAAGTAAAATAACTAGCTTCTGGGCAAACGAACATACGGATTCGACTCAAGTGTAAAGCGCAACTTATGCAGAAGTAATGCAACGTACTGCTGGTATTTACGCTACGCCATGACGCACTACGCTACTTATGACGTCACAAGTCGTTTGGCCAGAAGCTATAGTTATTATATAGCTATCCCCCCCGGAGCCGTGTGGAGTTCTTTTATGATGGATGAATGCACTTTTTTCGAGCTTCAAACTGATCGTTGCAATCCACTTTCATTATAAAGCTCGGAAGCGTCAGGGTGTTTATTAATATAACTCTGATTGTATTCGTCTGAAAGAAGAATGTCATATACACATAGGATGGTTTAAGGGTGAGTAAATCATGGGCTAATTTTCATTTTAAAGTGAACTACTCCTTTAAGGCCCAATAATTCTGAATTCGGATTCTGAAGCAAAACTAGTTCAGTACCATCACACTAAGCTAATATGCTAATGAAATGACATATAAATAATAGTATTTATTGCCATAATGTGGATTTGAACATTTTCAGGAGTCAGACCGTCTTGCACCAGTTCTGCTGTCCAGCACCAGAGGCCCCAGAGGGAGATTCCAAAACCTGCTCCAGGTGAGGATGACACCTTCTGTAACAAGCCAATCAGAAGAATTACACTTTCTACATATCAAGCAAAATGTGCAATATGAGCAACAGTAAGAAGTAAGCAGTAAGGAAAGTGTGAATATACCTGTTTACCATAGCTGTCTGCATTGGTTAGGAATTCCATCTTTTAAATGGTAGTGGTTTTCTGTTTGCGGTCCCTGATCTATTGGCCTGAGGCATTCTGGGTAATGGGATTCAAGCCAACGGAATGTATGTGTGTGTGTGTGTGCGAGAAAGAGAGTTAGTGTATGCTGCAGGTGTAGCTTAACCTTGGTCCGTTCTTTGTCTGATAGACTGGAAAACTCTCGGCATGGATAAGCACCGTCATTCAGGTGGAGAGAGAGGCTGTGTGTGTGTGTGTGTGTGTGTGTGTGTGTGTGATGTGCATGTGTGAATGTGGCAGCTCTGCACTATTTTGGGAACTTCAAACCATCTGAGCTTTGTTGACTGCATATTTTATGCTGCCAAGTTGTGCCAACAAAACCAAGTTTTAATAGCTATTCTTAATAAAACAGTACATAATAACTGTGAACATAATAAACAACAGAAAATATGAAGGTAAAAGAGTAGCAAAACTCGAGAGCACGTAGATGTGAATTTGAGAACTTGTACAATAAATATTCGTACTTGTATGTGAACATTTACACTTACAGCTCCAATGTGAAAACCTGTAAAATAAAAATCTGAAGTTGAATGTTGAAATTTGCACTCGCAGACAATAGTCACAAACCTGTATTCTGAATTTGAAGCTGCAGACAAGTAGTCACAAATGTGTAAAATGCCATTCACAGAAATACAATGACAGACACAAACTTGTAATATATATTTGCATTTATTCTTGCATTCACATTCGCAGTACAACCTCAATAATGCACTTGCAACTTCTCAAATCTGTCAGTGCAATTTCATATTTCACGCCTTGACTTTTGCTACTCTTTTCGTGATATATTAGGTGCAAAACTAACTCGTGCAATTGAAACTCAGTGGCGGCGAGAGAGAAAGGGGGCGGGAGCGGGGGTGTTCAAAGGAGCCGTTTTATTGGTTGGCGCCTAGCCAATGAAATGGGACTCTTATTGTACGCGATGATGTCACAAAACCCGCGTCCTCGGGGATGATCTGAAACGCTAACATGGCTTAATGCATTAGACTAATATTAAAATAAATAAATAATATTATCAAACTCATAATATGAATGCAACGCGTTTAATTAAGACAGTGGTATTAAAAGACCAAACTCAGGAAACACCATACAAATAAAGCCTACAGAAAAGCATTTGAGCACAGAATATGAACGCAACGCATTTAATTGTACGTTAAGCATTTTCCTCCCATAGAAAACCAAGAAAACGCTTAATGAGGCTTAATGGACCAACTGTAAAAAAAAAAAAAAAAAAAAAAAAAAAAAAAATTCATTATACAGTTTAATAAAACACAGGCAGCAGGTTTATTTGCACTGAACACACATTTGCTTTCTTTCGTCATATTCTGTGCTCATCTGCTTTTCTGTAGTATGCATTATTAGTATGGTGTTTACTGAATTTGATAATATCGTTTATTTCTGTTAATATCAGTTTAAGCATTAAGCCATGTTAGCGTTTCAGTGCACGCGGGTTTCGTGACATCATCGCGTAATCATCCTTTGATTTTTTCCAATGTTTGAACATAAAAGAGCAGCTTTATTTCTGTAGAAAATATATTTACATTTTGTTCCAATAATGGTTGAAACCAAGATAAGCACATAATTGAAGTGCATTTTGTTTCTTGTATTAAAGGTTACGTATCAGTGATTTCAGGCCCAAACATAAATGATCACATTCATCTAATCTTTCCTAACGATCCTCTAGCTGCCCGCCCCATAAGCATGCCGTCAAAAAAACGCGTCTCTGTAGGCAGCCTAGGCTCTGAGATCTGCACACAAATACAATTGGTTTCACCAACCACTCAAAACCAAAATAAAGTGTTCCAACCAATCACAGACAGGGGGTGGGTGTTGTTGTGAGGTTTGACCCACCCCCTGTCGGTGATTGGTTGGAACACTATTTATTTTGGTCTGAAATCGCTGATACAACCTTTAAAGTGTGTGATTAAAGCTGATGTAGTAGCCATAAATTCACCATAAAACATACCGTGACGGCGGTATTATGGGATGCCTGTATAATTTATTTCTTATAATTGTATATTCCATTAAGTGATTCACTCTCCAGAATTCAAATTCTTTTACCTTTCAAATGTACTGATAATTACCGCAATAATACAGGAGGTTTATTAGAAAGCCACATAATGAATCAGAGTTCTTTATAAGTAGCCTGTCCATAAAACAGGGCCAATATTCATAGGAAAACAAAACACCATCAGGGTAACACACGACACCAAAATAATGCATTAAACACATTAACTAAATAACCGGAAATGTAATAAAACAACACAAAACACCAAAAAATATAATTATATGTGATGTCACGTAGGGATTTTTAGAAAATATTACTGTTTGTATTTCCTTTGTTTTCCACTCTAAATTATGGTATTTCATATTTTTTACTTCTAAAAAAACAACATATTTTTTACTTCTAAAAAAACAACATATTTTTTACTTCTAAAAAAACCCATATTTTTTACTTCTAAAAAAAAAACATACATTTGACAGTATTTTACAGTAAAATACACACACACTGTAGACTGTATATATAATGTCATGTTAAACCATTTACAATTTTTCACTGCACTCTAAGAGAGAAAAGTCGTAAAAACATGCCAGATGTGCGGCCCAGTGTTAACATGAAGCAATTTTTCTTATTGTTTTTTCTATTTTACCAGTATTTTGAATTATAGGCCTGTTGCATTGTTTTGTGTTTCAGGGTTGAAACTTTTCTCAAAGGACATTATTCCATTTTTCTACAGATTATGTTTTCTTTCAGTGTGTGTGTAATAAGGTAACATAGCCTATAGTTAAGCATTGTTTTTACATGAGCTTTTTTACAAGAAATGACATGAATTACAGTGTTGAGGAAACATGCCTGGGTGTTCAAAACTTGTTGGCACTTTGCCACGTTTTTTTAACATGTTTCTATGTCGTTTTTGGGACGCGACTTGGTGATATCATTTTTGCCCGTAGCACAAATGGTCCAGGTTCAGTGGTAAACTAAAGTTTAATGCTTAGAGTTAGAAGTTTGTTTAAATCACTAACCCTAAGCCTGAGCAAGCATCAGTAATGAAGTTTCCAGATTGATGAGCCGGAGAGAGCAGCTTTAATTTTCCCCAAATGATTACTAAAGAGGGTTGCTGAGAAAATGGGAAAAAAGGGAAAACATAAGCATGCATTAGCTTCTCACCTCTTATTTGCAGGAATCGAAAAGGTTTCTGCTTGATGTTGAAACTTGTAGTCATGCTCAATCTGTTTTTTAAACAGCTTGAAAGAGAAAGCATATTTATTTGAGTCATTTCACAGGAAATGACATCAAACTCTTTGCTACTTGCATCACTTTGCACGTTCTCTCATATCACATTTCAGATTGGGTCCTCAGATCAATCGTGTAGAAACGTAATGATCTGTACCGACCATGTGGATTGGTGTCTGTTCTCACTCTCGTTTAAGGTTCTGCTGCATTTGTTCTCGTTCCTCAGAGGCAAACAGCACTTGGTGCATGAAAGATGGAAACCTTGCTCTCTGCCCCTCATGTATGAGTGCTTACAGAGCTTAAGTGGCCTTTACTCCAGGGTAGCAGCTAATGTGCTGACAGTGAATGCGGTCTAGTGTGCTTGTGTGTGTGTTGTAAACCCGTGTCTACACTGAGAGAGAGAACCCAGAGAAAATGGAAATGGGGTTGAGCTGTGTTGTTAAGCAGAAGAAACATACTTTGTGACATCTCTCATGATTTAAACATCCGCTTTCCACTCAGAGATGATTTTCATGAGCTCAACATGAGAGGAAAATGGCTTTGTCATGTATGGGCTTACGTAAGATAGAGAGAGTGCTGTTAACCTTTGAGATTTGGTTTGATTCAGTCTTTGGTTTTGGGGATTTATATGAAACCAATGCATTGTTAAATTTTGGTTTTGTTGCAGAAGCAGTGTTTTATACACTTTGTGATATAATGTTAAATAAAATACAATGTATTCACTGAATAGTTTAAAATACAAAACTGAATTTTATTTTATTGCAATTCAAATTTTGCTATTGCATTCAATGTACAGTTTCTGATAATTAAAAGATGATCTAAAACCTTCACTTGATTACCTCATTTCCCACGAAGACTGCGTTGAATTTGAAACCCGTGAAACCCTGCATGTAGTAATTAAGCAGAGTTAATTAGTCCTGAATGCGCACTGGGTTCTGATCAGTCTAGATTCAAAGACAGCAAATCTGGGTCAGCCGCTTCTCACTCGTGTCATTCGAATCCTCAGCTCGATTCCTGCTGCAGGAGAGGAACAGAAAGATGAGAAAAAAGACGGTCAGCCTGACGTGCCGCCCTGCTCACATCCTCCAGAATATGAGCTCTCTCCTGATCTCAAACAAAAACAGGTAAGCCCCAGCGGACAGGCATCTGTGCATGTGAAACTGACTGTTAGAGATATAAAGTTAGAGATCAATTTGAGTTAATAATTTCGATCTATCTATCTATCTATCTGTTTATCTATCTATCTGTCCGTAGATAGAGGAACTGGAGCAAAAGTACGGTGGTCCTTTGATTTCCCGGCGTGCGGCCTGTAAGATTCAGATGGCGTTTCGCCAGTACCAGCTCAGCAAGAACTTCCAGAAGATCCGTAACTCAGTTCTGGAGAGTGGGATCCCGCGGCGTATGTCAGTGCGCAGGGTCCGGGTGCAGAGGGAAAGTTTCTCTGCTGAACGGGCGCTGATGGAAGGATGTTCACTCATGGGCATCCCGCTCACACACTCCACGTCACTGCCGGTGGCCACAACAACCACACTCACACACCTGGAGGACACATTCACCGAACAGGTACAGTTACACTATTACAGTTTTTCTCAGTCGCTTTGGTGCATTTCTCACATCACTATTTACATTTGCACAACAGTTAGTTCAACCTCCACAACATTTAGTCATTTGTGCACATCATAGTAGCAGTTTCTCATTCCTTCTAACAAATTGCAAATTCTTTTGGACATGCATCAGTTGCTTTCATACAACTCTCTGCTGTTTTATAACATTATCATTTGCAGTCAAAATTAACTATACTTGTGAATGCTGAATAGTCATTCCATATAAAACAAATAGTCCTCATTTCATTGCTTGAGTCATTACATACAAAAATGTTGAACTAGTTGTCAAAATCTGTCAAGCAAATTTTACACATTTTCTTAAATATTTTTTTTCCTGAAAATGTCTCCTAATTTGAACAATACCAGACAGAGAGGAACGTCTGGATGTGCATGAATGATTACAGTACTATGTATGTTGTATGTTCAGTTCCAATATGTACTGCAATATTGTTTCCAGTTGTGCACAGCTCTACCCAAAGGGAGTTTATGTTTGTTGAAAATAAGGGTGTATTTTTTTCTTTCGCACAATGCTGTGAACAAATTAGAATTGCAAAGAGCATATGCAGTAAAAATGTGAAACATACATATTCAGTGTCTTGTACTCAGTTACCTCACTAAATACAGTAATGTGTAACTTTACTGTATTTTTCAAATGGCTGTGCAAATAGTATATACAGTGCTGTCTTGAGCATTTTCAGGTAGTGTCACCAAGATCTGACTTTTTTGCATTGGAAAACATTTACAGAGTAAACTGTCATAATGAAAACATGACAAAGCCATTTGACTATCTTGTTCATAAACAATGGTGTCAGGACTTTTCATCTTGATGACACTGACACTTTCATTGACATGAATACTTGCTTTTGAGGAATGAGCTATCCATTTTGAGCAAGTGACACGCTTTTGCAGGTTATCAACTAGGTTTTGCAGTTTGTACTAATTGTTTTGAGAACTGCATTAACTGTTGTGCAAATGTAAATAGTGATGTGAGAAATGCACCAAAGCGACTGAGAAAAACTGTAACACACATGATGATACAGCATGAATTCTGTGCAATCAGTTCAGCCTATTTACTGTAGTTCAAGTACACATACTATAATGTTCTATTCATACTATTTTATTGTTTGATTCTATTGCATTTGTTCTTTGTCCTCTGTCCTTTTGTTTTGTTGTATTCTGTTCTATTGTATTCTGTTCCATTCTATTCTATTGTATTTCGTTGTCTTCAATTCAAATGTTTTTCTATTCTGTTGTATTAGGTTCTATTATTTTCAGTTCTACTTCATTAAATTCAAATGTTGTATTCTGTTCTATTTTATAAAAATTTGTTCCATTCCATTCCATTCCATTCCATTCCATTCCATTCCATTCCATTCCATTCCATTCCATTCCATTCCATTCCATTCCATTCTATTCTATTCTATTCTATTCTATTCCATTCCATTCTCCCTGGCAGGTTCAGACATTAGCACGGTCTATTGACGAGGCTTTGAGCGGCTGGAGTTCTATTCGCGACGGGGAAGGAGAGAAGTCCTCTGCGGCCCCTCCCTCTGGATCCCATCCCGAGGGGCTCCTGATGGACCCCAATACCCTACAGGAGGCCCCACCGGGCAGCTGTGGGGAGAACATACCACGCAGCGCCAGTAAACTCATGATGGCTTTCAGGGATGTGACTGTTCAAATTGATAACCACAACTTTCGCCTCTCCTCCTCCTCCATGCTGGAGTCAGTTTCCCTTGGTAACGGCATATCCAAGGAGACCGGCTCTGAAGCCCAAACGGGGGGAAAGATCGCAGGCCAGTCAACATCGTCAGCCACGGAGATGCCTGAGTTTCCACCTCCGCCACCCAGCGAGGAAGAGAAAGAGAACCAACAGCCAACCGGATCGGATGCAGCACCGACAGCAGGGGCGGGCCTGGAGAGGAAACAGACCAATCAGATTGCACCCGAGACGGCGGAAAACAGCTCAGATCCCGTCAGTAGCAGCAGCACTTCGACATCAGCGTGCGAGACGATGATTCTGTCTCTGCCCCGCCCACACTGCCAGGACACACCCTGCGGAACGCTGTCGACGGATATCGCACGCAAACGCCTTTACCGTATTGGACTCAACCTTTTCAATGTGTGAGTACAAAGGTTAAAGATAAATCTTTCCATTTAAAGTGGCTTTTTTAGTGTGTGTTACTGGTTTTGCTGTTTGTAAGGCTCAGATGTCCCCACAAAAACAGTAAAACCTACAAAAATTCAACGCTATTTTAGTAATTTATTTAAATTCATATAACTATAATATTGAACTAAAAAAGCTAAGTTTTTCATTGTAAATTTTCAATTTTGGCTTTTCAAAGTCTTATTTGAAAGTTTTGAAGAAAAAAAAAGGTTAACAGTGTAAAGGTTTATAAGCCTTGCGAACAAACAAACATTTGATAGATTTGTTCCAAATACTAATCCAAAATATGAGCAACAGTCATAGTGATGTGCCCTTTAGCCAGACGGTAAGACCCACTAAATCTAATATAAAAACAATAGAATTTATTGGCGGGTACATTTGCTGTAAATAAAAATATGATTTCACAAAAGAGCTTTTGTTTGCCAGGTTAGTTTGCCCATGACTAAAGAGTTGAGTGCATTTTCATTATGCCGGCTGATACACACTGACAAATACACACACACTTGCACATGTATACATACACACATACTCAAGAAGACTATATTACACTCCCTCAGGGGTGATTGTGAAGCTCTTTCTCTGCTCCATTTTGTGTGTGTAGCTCTTTCAGACAAACACACACACACATACAGAGAAAGAGAGAGAGAGAGAGAGAGAGAGAGAATAAAGCCAATCCTCAGAGGATTCAGAGTGCATCAGCACTCAATTGAAATCTCAGATCAAATTCACTTTGACATGCTTGACGTGAGTAGTGCCACGGTTGCCATGGTAACCAGGTGATCTACACTCACGGTTTTACTCAGGCTGTGTGACCAAGGGACAATGTTTTTACAAGGTTTCTGTTAAGATGAATGCAGGAATTTAATTTTTTTCAGCTATTCACTCACAACGAGTAAGGGAAACGTAGCACGTTTGGGGTGAAGCACGTGTGTGTGTGTGTGTGTGTGTGTGTGTGTGTGTGTGTGTGTGTGTGTGTGTGTGTGTGTGTGTGTGTGTGTGTGTGTGTGTGTGTGTGTGTGTGTGTGTTTTCATGTGCGTTTGCCAGTATAAGGTCGGATGTGACCTGAGAAGATGTTCGGAGTGGTGGAAATAATGCACGTTACAGTGATGTCATCTCGGAGTCTGATGCTAAGGAAAGCAAGAAACAGACAAATACAAAGAGAGACTGAGAAGGAAATATCAGTATTATTATAAATGAACATCTCAATGCAATAGCGCAAATAAATCAGAAGCTTTCACTGGTGTCCATTTCAAAAAGGCCATATGGCTTGTTTTTTTCCTTAAATCAACTTATAATGAAGCAATGTCCTGCTCCACTCCAAGTTTTTCATTTCACACTCCTTGCCTTCACTACTCGCTTTACTTGAAATGTCTTTATAAAGGTCTTTACTGTCACTTTTGATCAATTTAATGCATCCTTGCTGAATGAAAGCAATTTCTTATTGACCCAAACTTTTGATTAGTAGTGTACATACATAAATATAAGATACTCAGTCCAGCTGTTATTGGCTGAGGGCTGCTAATACAGACGTTGTGATGCACATATGGACATGTGCGTCTCTGAAATAGAATGATGTGATTGGATGTGGAAAGAGTAATCTGAAATATGCTGTATGTTTTTAGCTATGAATATCTCTCCTATCACATTTATATATGTGAACCTGCGCACAGAAACCTCTTCAGGGTTTTTTCCCCGCTGGAAACATAATAACTTTCACAGACCCAGACTAAATGCAGATTGTTTGTGTATCTTCTGTTAAAAGGGCAGAAATCTGCAGAATTTTGTTGAATGTTTTTTAACATGGTAACATATGTCTGCAAAAAATCATTAAATTATGCTTAAGAATTCATGTACACTATTGGTCAAAAGTTTGGAATTAATAAGATTGTTTATGTTTTTGAAAGAAGTCTCTTATGCTCACCATTTATTGGCTCAAAAATACAGTAAAAACCGTATTATGAAATACTATTACAATTTAAAATAACTATGAATAATATTTTCCATACAGTATATTTTAAAATGTAATTTATTACTGTGACGCAATTTTCAGCATTATTACTCCAGTCTTCAGTGTGATCCTCCAGAAATCATTCTAATATGTGGATTTGATGCTCAAGAAACATTTCTTATTATCATCAATGTTGAAAACAATTTTTGTTTGTAATATTTTTGTGGAAACTTGTGCAAACAGGTAGTGTACATTTAAGTATAAATAAATATAAAAAATGTATATTAAATGTACATGAAGGTATATTATATCATAGCATTATATAATGTAATGTTAGCTAATTGTTTAAATGATAGTTATTATAAAGTGTTAGCTCTAGCTTCTTTAGAAAAAGAAAAATCATTTGTTAGTACTCATCTACATCTTGATCTTCCTGCAGAAATCCAGACAAAGGCATCCAGTTCTTGATATCCAGGGGCTTTATTCCGGATACCGCCATTGGCGTTGCTCACTTCCTGTTGCAGAGGAAGGGTCTGAGCCGACAGATGATTGGAGAGTTCCTGGGTAACAGCAAAAGGCAGTTCAACAGAGATGTGTTAGAGTGAGTCATGTCTTCATAAACTTTTATGCACTATAGTTTTCTATGTAATTTTGCAGACAATCTGTCTGATGAGGCAAATATTTAGTCCAAAATCCTGTAAAACATCTATATAAGCCCTATATCTATCTATATTCCCCCATCTATATAAATTATTAAAGAGAATCAGAATCAGATTTATAGCCAAGTACAGTATGTTTACAGTATGTTTGTCATGGTGATAAAAAGCTTCCAGTGCACTGGAACAGAAACAAGATAGTAATAAATAAATACATATTAACAATATAAACATAATAGATGAATAACATATGTACAAAATAGACCAAAACTATGAACAAATATACTATATAGAAATACAATTATGCAAGGGATTGACAAGATTATGCAAAAAAGGTCAGAATTGTCAATGGCAATAAATAGAAAATCGAAATAAAAAATATTGTGTCAATAAATAATATTAAACTATAATATTAATTAACGAACTATGAAATTATATTCTTGTTTTGAAAGGGAAACATTACGATTAGAGTAAATAAGACGGCATTAACCAGCGCATACATATTACTGCATATTCAGGATTGGGGCTTATAATTTAAGAACCAACCACTGAAGGTAATAACGGCACATTTTCATTTCTTACAGTGCTGGAGCTTCATAAATTGGGCTCTTAATTCAAACAGAGCACATTTATGAGGTTTATGTGGCCTCTCTCTCTCTTTCTCAGCTGTGTGGTGGATGAAATGGATTTTTCAATGCTGGAGCTGGATGAAGCTCTGAGGAAGTTTCAGGCACACGTGCGAGTGCAAGGAGAAGCTCAAAAAGTCGAGAGACTCATTGAAGCATTCAGGTGAGAATCACACACACACACACACACACACACACACACACCAGTAAAGAGTCATTTCCTAAACACACATGCAATTTTTCAGATTACCTATGGCAATTTTATCCACAGCTTTTACTGGGTGCGATACATTTACTATAATGTGCATTCCTGTGTAATCTGTTGTTCCTTCTTTCAGTCAGAGGTATTGTATGTGTAACCCTGACGTGGTGCAACAGTTTCATAACCCCGACACCATCTTCATCCTGGCCTTTGCCATCGTGCTGCTGAACACAGACATGTACAGTCCCAACATAAAACCAGAGCGCAAGATGCTGCTGGAAGACTTCATACGCAACCTACGAGGTGTGTTTATGTGTGATTTGTTAATTAAAACCAGAGCGTGTTGGTGTTTTGAGGTCAGAGATTAAATATTTGATTTTGAATCTTGCCGATTTTAATCAGCTTTCCATCTCCATGTTTAAATTAGCATTTTTTTTTCATATCAAAAGAGTCACTTTGATTATCTCCTAGGAGTGTAGGCAGTGTGTGTGTGTGTGTGTGCGTGTGTGTGTGTGTGTGTGTGTGTGTGTGTGTGTGTGTGTGTGTGTGTGTGTCTTGGACAGATTCCTGGTCTCTGATCAAATCATTTTTGATCTGTTGCCTACTTCCTGCAAACACATACAGTAGAAGAGAGCTCTTCTTTAAAGTGAATGTAAAGACATGGGGACTGGAACGAAATCAGCTTGTCATTAGTCAAGCTCTAGTTTATAATAGGACTTTTCCATAGAGCCAAATAAATCCTCAATTTAAACAGCAATACGTCACCTAAAAGTACACAGTGACACTTGTGCTTTTCTACATGCCATGGTCCTTGTTAACAAAAGATTCATTTCTATTACACAGGCTATACAGTTTTTCCTGCCTTAAAGGGATAGTTCACCCAAAAATGAAAAGTCTGTCATCATTTACTCGCCCACATGTTGTTCCAAACCTGTACGAGTTTCTTTCTTCTGTTGAACACAAAGGAAGATATTTTAAAGAATGTTTGTAACCAGACAGTTGGCATTTTTTTTATCCATCAACTGTTTGGTTACCAACATTCTTCAAAATATCTTCTTTTGTGTTGATCAGAAGAAAAAAACCCATACAGGTTTGGAACGAGTAAATTATGACAAAATTGGCATTTTTGGGTGAACTAGGCCTATCCCTTTAAACTATATTTTTACTTTTGTATTATGATGTAAAAAAATAAAAAATAAAAAAAATAAAATAATAAATTCCCCTTCAGGAGTGGACGATGGGGCAGACATTCCGCGGGAGATGCTAGCCGGGATTTACGAGCGGATTCAGCAGAGGGAGCTGCGCTCCAATGAGGACCATGTGACCTACGTTACCAGGGTGGAGCAAAGCATTCTTGGAATGAAGACGGTGAGTCAGTTCTCTACCAATTAAACAAAAAGGTCATGTAAAAGTGAAAAGTGCATCACCTTTTGGTTCGGTTTGTACCAGTTACAGATTTGAAAAGGTGATTAGAGACAGTGAGAGAGCTGACCAAACTGTCTTCTTAACTTTACAGTGGGTCTTGCTGAGCCAAACATTGCCATTACTATCACTCATACTAGCGCAGCGGAGGGCCGACGTCCTGCAGAGATTTATCTCCAGCTTGCCCCAAAACACCTGCCTGGAAGTTTCTAGAATGCCTGAAGACCTTGATTAGTTGGATCAGGTGTGTTTAATAGGGGTTGGAGCTGAACTCTGCAGGACAGTGGCCCTCCAGGAGCAGGATTGGACAGCTCGATGGTGTTTTAAGCCCCCAATGGCTCCTTAGAGGCAGCTAACCCTAACCTCAACCTTAAACCTACCCATCCCCTCGCTGCCTGGAAGGCGCTGTTGGGGGCTTAAAACACCAAACACCGATTGGACACCCCTGTAGTAGTGTAAGTGATCTGAACAAACCCAAACACACTAGGTATTGAACTTGTCCAGCACCGTTTATGTCCAGGGATCCTTCTTAACCATTTTAAGGAAGAAATATTTAGAAAAAACAATTATGAAATTGTTATTGCCAAATGATGATTGATATACATATATATATATATCAATCATCATTTGGCAATAACAATTTCATAATTGTTTTTTCTAAATATTTGTTCCTTAAAATGGTATATATGAATCTTATATATATGAAGATTTGTTGATGAAGTTGAAGATTAAGTAAAGATCATGTTCCGTGAAGATATTGTGTAAATTTCCTACCGTAAATATATTAAACATTTATTTTTGTGAGTGAATGCAGCACAATGACGAACATAAATGGACAATTTTAAAGGCGATTTTCTCAATGTTTCGATTTTTTGCACCCTCAGATTCCAGATTTTCAAATACTTGCATCTCGGCCAAATATTGTCCTACCCTAAAAAAACCATACATCAATGAAAAGCTTATTTATTCAGCTTTCAGATTAAGTATAAATCTCAAGAATAAAAAGGGGAAAAAAAGACCCATGTGACTGGATTTGTAGTCCAGGGTCACATTTGCATTTGATTCACTAAAAAAAGCTCATAAGAGTAATTTGTTCAGGATTCAAACTATACTGGTTGTACTATACTGTATGTTTTTTAATTCACTGAAAAGAAACGGCTCATAAAAAATATTTGTTTGTGAAGCGGAATACACTGGTTGTGCTGCATGTTTTTTCTTCACTAAAAAGAACCAGCTCAGTAAAGAGTGATTTGTTCTGTAATCAAAGTTTTGCGCTATTAACGGACAAGGTTCATAATTTTTTTCTTATGGAAATGAACCTGGTTCTGCATAACAACTTGCTGAAAAATAAAGACGGTAAACAACATGGGTTTCATATACAAGTCTGAAACTTAAATTTGATCAAATTTTTTACTTACATGACCCCAAAAACTTTTGCAAGTCTGAAGTTTGATTAACATGATGAAATAAAAATAAACTTTGCTAAAAGCATCAGCCAGTTAAATTCACATTACAGCTTCTGGTCATTATTTTTTCCCACCTCTGTATGGCAACAGCTGAGTGAATCAGTTTATAAAAACAGGTATAAAAACAGGAAACTTGAGACTGAAACTGCTCATTAGTTTGGTGCTGTAATTTTAGATTCCACATGACAGCGCAGCAAAACACTGTACCTCCATATGAAATATTCATTTCTTTCATCAGCCCATGCTGCATCAGAAATCCCTCTTTTCATTTCCTGTGCTGACGGAAGCTGTACCTTCTGAATTGAATCCACCCGATATTTGATCTTTCTCTTTCTTCCTCAGATACTGTCGGTTCCTCACCGTAGGCTGGTGTGCTGCAGTCGACTCTATGAGGTCACCGATGTAAATAAACCGCAGAAACAGGCTTCGCATCAGAGAGAGGTGTTCCTCTTCAATGACCTGATAGTGGTGAGAGACACGCAGATGAAAGCATATTCGCACACGTACAAACAAACAACTGAAAATAAACGAAATCTTTCTTATGATGTTAGATCCTAAAACTATGCCCTAAGAAGAAGAGTGCCGCAACATACACGTTCTGCAAGGCCATGGGTTTACTGGGAATGCAATTCCATCTGTTTGAGAATGAGTGTAAGAACACAAGCACACACAAAACAGTTAAATGTTATACATGTTAATATTTTACTGTATTTATAAATACAGGAAAAAGTATGTTACAGTTATAGTTGTCCATAAAAGTACTACAGGGGGTAGTACTACCATGGACTTGTATGTAAAAAATATAAAAAATGTCAAAATATTGAAAAACATTACAATAATTAAATAACCTTTTACTGTATATCACTTTTTATATACAGTGCCTTGCGAAAGTATTCGGCCCCCTAGAACTTTTCGACCTTTTGCCACATTTCAGGCTTCAAACATAAAGATATAAAACTGTAATTTTTTTTGAAGAATCAACAACAAGTGGGACACAATCATGAAGTGGAACGCAATTTTTGGGATATTTCAAACTTTTTTAACAAATAAAAAACGTAAAAATTGGGCGTGCAAAATTATTCAGCCTCTTTACTTTCAGTGCAGCAAACTCTCCAGAAGTTCAGTGAGGATCTCTGAATGATCCAATGTTGACCTAAATGACTAATGATGATAAATAGAATCCACCTGTGTGTAATCAAGTCTCCGTATAAATGCACCTGCTCTGTGATAGTCTCAGAGGTCCGTTTAAAGCACAGAGAGCATCATGAAGAACAAGGAACACACCAGGCAGGTCCGAGATACTGTTGTGGAGAAGTTTAAAGCCGGATTTGGATACAGAAAGATTTCCCAAGCTTTAAACATCCCAAGGAGCACTGTGCAAGCGATAATATTGAAATGGAAGGCGTATCAGACCACTGCAAATCTACCAAGACCTGGCCGTCCCTCTAAACTTTCAGCTCATACAAGGAGAAGACTGATCAGAGATGCAGCCAAGAGGCCCATGATCACTCTGGATGAACTGCAGAGATCTACAGCTGAGGTGGGAGACTCTGTCCATAGGACAACAATCAGTCGTATACTGCACAAGTCTGGCCTTTATGGAAGAGTGGCAAGAAGAAAGCCATTTCTTAAAGATATCCATAAAAAGTGTCGTTTGCCACCTGGGAGACACACCAAACATGTGGAAGAAGGTGCTCTGGTCAGATGCAACTTTTTGGCAACAATGCAAAACGTTATGTTTGGCGTAAAAGCAACACATCTCATCACCCTGAACACACCATCCCCACTGTCAAACATGGTGGTGGCAGCATCATGGTTTGGGCCTGCTTTTCTTCAGCAGGGACAGGGAAGATGGTTAAAATTGATGGGAAGATGGATGGAGCCAAATACAGGACCATTCTGGAAGAAAACCTGATTGAGTCTGCAAAAGACCTGAGACTGGGACGGAGATTTGTCTTCCAACAAGACAATGATCCAAAACATAAAGCAAAATCTACAATGGAATGGTTCACAAATAAACATATCCAGGTGTTAGAATGGCCAAGTCAAAGTCCAGACCTGAATCCAATCGAGAATCTGTGGAAAGAACTGAAAACTGCTGTTCACAAACGCTCTCCATCCAACCTCACTGAGCTCGAGCTGTTTTGCAAGGAGGAATGGGCAAAAATTTCAGTCTCTCGATGTGCAAAACTGATAGAGACATACCCCAAGCGATTTACAGCTGTAACCGCAGCAAAAGGTGGCGCTACAAAGTATTAACTTAAGGGGGCTGAATAATTTTGCACGCCCAATTTTTCCGTTTTTTATTTGTTAAAGTTTGAAATATCCAATAAATTTCGTTCCACTTCATGATTGTGTCCCACTTGTTGTTGATTCTTCACAAAAAATTACAGTTTTATATCTTTATGTTTGAAGCCTGAAATGTGGCAAAAGGTCGAAAAGTTCAAGGGGGCCGAATACTTTCGCAAGGCACTAATTCAGTTGCTTCTGAAGAATGACCACAATTTTACTTTGAAGTACCATTTTGTTCATTTTTAACCTAATTCAGATGGATACATGTTTTGTTTTTTTAATGATAAAAACAGGAAAATTCACAAATCCTCAAAGCAGGACCTTACTCAATACTTGGAGTATCAGATGTGTGATACGCAGCGTGTTTTCTCCATCACAGATTACCCTCATGGAATCACGATATTGTCTCCGTTCTCGTCGGAGAAGAAGCAGGTGGTGAGTTTCTGTTCTCAGAGCTCAGAGGAGCTTCTCAAGTTTGTAGAGGACCTGAGAGAGAGCATCGCAGAGGTGGCAGAGATGGAACAAATTCGGATTGAGTGTGAGTGTCTTTGCATGTTACTGCTCATTTTGCTCATTTACTCATGTTCACATGCTTTAGCTTAGTGATAGTCACATTTGTTAAATTCTACATTAAAAACAAATCTGTGTTTCTGGACGTTTATGTTTTGTCTAAAATACATCCCATAGATTTATATTGAAAAGCTAAAATCTGGGGAACAGTAAGAAACCACCTATCAATCACATAACAACATGTTTAAAAATCTTAGTGGTGAGTTTTGCACAGGCAAACATCACTCACATATGCTTCAGAAAAGTTTTGATCTATTCACTCTTAAAAATAAAGAGTTCAAAAGAAGGTTTTGTAGCAATGCAAGCAAACCATTTTGGGTTCCCCAAAGAACCTTTCGGTAAAAAAATCATAAAAGAACCATTTTTTAGTGCAAAGAATATTTAAATAATCTGAAGAAACTTTCAACTATAAAGAACATTGTGCAATGGAAAGGTTCCAAGGATGATAAAGATTCTTCATGGAAACCATCGATGCCAATAAAGAACCTTTATTATTAAGTGTGTTTGTGCTTTTTCAGGTTAATACACTTTAAAATAGCATCATTATTTATAATACATTATTGTGTATAGGCTGTATGTGTGGGCTATGCTGTATGTAATAGAACAGTGTTGTTTATTAGCACTATAAATAATTAAATAATTTGTAACATTTTAATTCATTATCATTTTCTAAAGGTTAGCTTGAATAAAAATGAATTCTCTGAGGTTTGAATGCTATGGTTCTGGCCAACATTAAAGTGAATTATGCATGTGGTTCTCAGGGGAACTAGAAAGACAACAGGTTGTGAGAAATCAAACTAACAAGAATGGCACACAACTAGACATCCACGCTGGACCTAGTTCTGCTTCAGGTACACACACTTACACACACACACACACACACACACACACACACACACACACACACACACACACACACACGCGCTCATACACAATAATAAGACTGTTTTTCATGTCTTGTGTATTTGTATGGCTTGCAGGGGATGATTTTTATGAGAAAACAGGAAGCAACACAGTAGAGGTTTGTATCAGTATATCGTGGTGTGAGCGCAGTGCAAATTATGTTCCGATTCTGTGTGCATGTATTTATAGTGTCCTCCAAAATTTTGGACCCCTAGGCAAAGTGTGGTTTTGGATAATATCAGCATAAATCTGTATTATTTTTAGTGATGACTTTGCAATGATTAAGTTGCAAGGGACTATGGAAATATATAAATATATATCTATATATAAATATATAAATGGAAAATCAGTAAATTCAGAGCATAGAAAAATACCGTACAAGCAGTTTATAAAGCACATAAAAATGTGCAATCAAGAAGAAAAATATAATTGTCTTCAATGATAATTGCATAATACGCCAATGCATTTACACCAAAAATGTTGAGGATTTTTATGCTGATATTGTCCCATTTTTAAACCTAGGGTGTTTTTGGGGACATTGTAGGTGGTGACAGCATGTATTGTAGTTAACATCACTATCTCCTTGCAGAATCAGAGATAACCTCCCCACCCACCCCGACTCCCTGCCCTTTGACCCCTGAGCTCACTCTGTCCCTGTCAGAATGGAGACGCCCGCCCTCGGTGTCTTCACTGCAATCACACACCACTCGTGCAGAGCAATAACAGCACTTCCACCCCTCAGAAAACACCACCCTACTCCCCTCGTCGTGATCTCTAATCTATGGCTTCTCACTACAGCTGCTGTTGTTGTGGGGTGAAATTCTTTCAACTTAAAAATCTTTATACCAGTCCATAAGTGGAAATTATGTCGATAGTGTATTCAAATAAGACACACTGATAGGCGCATTCACACATACAGGGCCCTATTTTAACGATCTAAGCGCTTGGTCTAAAGCACATGGCGCAAGTGCACTTTTGCTAGTTTAACGCGCCGGGCGCATGTTCTAAAAGGGTTGTCCCTATTCTCTTAATGAGTAATGGGTGTGTTTTGGGCGTAACATGCAAAAACCAATCAGAGTCTCATCTCCCATTCCCTTTAAAAGCCAGTTGCGCTCGTGCCATGGCGGATTCTGGAATTTGCTAGCGGAAAAACTGAATGCTTCTCCAGAGAGGAAACGGATCAGCTTGTGCGCGAGGTTAAAGCTCGCAAGCAGACCATCTATGGGAATAGCCGGAATCCACCATATCTTTATGTACATATTATTAATCTTTTACATTGTAATCCTTTTATTTGTAATATTTGGCTAGTTTGTGTGCTGTTGCGCGTCCCTGTGTGTGTAATAAGCAGAGTGTATGTGCGTTGTGCACCCGCCTATAGGCTCATATTACTAATATTAAATAACAAAAAAATGCTGTGCCATTGACTTTAGACCAGGTTTCAGTTGGTCAATGGCCAAGTGAATGAATAGACATCACTATTTCAGTTTCCTCAAAATAGCAACATGCCAACAATGCGTTGTGATGGGCGCACAAATGGGCGTGAAAATGATAACAGCGTCGGGCTGAAACTAGCAAAAAACACTTGTGTCAAGCCTGGCATTGCGCCGGGTGTGTGATAGGGCCCACAGCCTAAACTGGAACTCTCGCACTGGAACTCATTAAAATTCAAATACTTCATTAAAAAAAGAGCCGAAACGAAAAGGAATGATTAGTGTGGACCGACAGGCTACATGAGTTTGCTTTCACGAGATGCCTCGCACATAACATACACACACGCACACAAGGTCTGTCAAGACAAGGTGCAAATTATCCAGCATGCAATAAAGACCCTCGCTGCCAAGCGTCTAGGCCCTCCAGGGGCACTTTTAATGCTTCTTACAGACGGATAAAAATATAACAGTCTGATTAGCAGCGCGGTAATAAAAGGAAATGCATAAGATAGCAGTTAATTATCAAAATCCCGGCAGTTCAAGTAGGAAGTCGCCCTGCTTTCACCCACTTCGACTGCGCTGCATGTACGTAGTTGTGTCACGTTCTGCCGCCTGCATGCTCTGTGGCATGGCCTCGTCGTGTGATCCGCACCAGAGGGCCGTGAGAGTGCAGCAGGCCAGGCTGATAACGCTTCCTGCTTCTGGCTGTTTCTAAACTAGGTGTCAATTCACAACAGGCTCCAAACATACCAACTCAGCTCTCCTCTGGCCCCACCCAGCGCTCAGCAACACCTGGCCGTCCTGCCTAGCCCCGCCCCTGGCTCCACCCTCACCATCTCCCCAGACACCCTGATCCAGTGCCAGCAGATCGTCAAGGTGATCGTCATGGATGCCGCCGGGCGTGGCCACGTGGAGGCGTTCCTCAGCCACAACCCCGCCCACCGCCTCATCCAATCGGCTGTGTCCACGCCCACCAGGTCACGGGAGGGGGGCAAGCAGCAGCAGCAGCCGCCCCTCCCTCCCCCGCCTCCTCCTTATCATCACCCGCATCAGTTTTGCCCCCCGACCCCTCCACCACCACGCCACCTGCTGAGCCAACGCAGGTACTCCAGCGGGACACGCAGCCTAGTCTGAATAACACACACTCAGAGATGAGTTTATACCTGTTAAAAGGACACATCCCCTAAATTGAACATTCTGTCTTTATTTAATCACCCACATGTCGTTCCAAACTCATGCTGCTAACATATATGAAATCACAATTAAAGTGCTCTGTACAATTTGTGCACTATATTCCAAGTCTTCTGAAGCGATAAGTGAGCTTTGTGTGTCACTGAAAATCTCCACTGTAATTCTAAAATGACTTTCACCGACACATTTAAATGAACTTTAGACATTTTAACTAGAAGAAATAAGACATATTTGGCAGTTTATGAAGTGTCAACTGTCCAGTATTATTTTGTATTATTATACTATTATAGTATTTATTAATATATTAAATTTGCTTTTATTTTTATATAAAAAATTTTCCTTTTAATTTTTAGTAATTATGTTATGTGCTTTTAACATTTTTATTTCTATTTAGCTTTAATTTAGTTTTAGTCATTTTAGCACTTCAACAAAAATAATTGAAATATATAATAAATAAAAATAAAAATATTTTATTCAATTGGTTGGCAAGGCACCACTTCTAATGTTTGTTTAAACTTTTTAAGTTTAAGTTTTTCATCTAATATTTATATTTTATTCCAGCTCCAGTTCAATTAACAAAAGCATTGATATTTTTTTTAATGAACTATCATTGCATGGAAACAAGCTATAAAAATTCTGTTCCTTAAAAAAAAAAAAAAAAAAAAAGCATATGGATTTCAAAGCAACATGAGGGTGGATAAATATTGATGGAATGTTCATATTTATGTGAACTATTGCTTTGAAAACTAAACTATCATGTACACTCTTTTTCTGAAGACACAAAATAGCACAAGCAACCCAGTCTGAACTGTTAGGCTCTGATCGCTCAAAAGAAGCTATTCTTAGAATAGTTGGGTCCTCATGGCCTTAAAGTGTGCATTTAAAGTGAGTAGATGTATAGTATTTTTTTAAGAGGGTTTTTTTCTCAGATCTTTTTTGTGTGTTCACCATGTCCCTGCATTCAAATTAAGTGTTTATATTTTGATTTCTCCTTAAACACCCATGTCATGTGACCTGAACTACAATAGATGGATGTAGTATAGAGAGAGTGCTTATGAAGGTGAATTTGTTCAAAGACACTAGCATAAAACAATGTTTGCAATTATATTTATGTTCACATCATATTTTGTATGGAAATAGGAAATCACCACCCTCTTTCAAAGGTCTTACCTGTTAGTCTAAATTCCAAAGACGAAATCCAATTCCAGTATTTGGATATACATCATACCTCAACATTTCTGAAAAAGAAAAATGCATAAGTAACTTGGTTAGATAAGAGAACACCCCTTGAGTTAGTTTAGATACAACAATAAACAATTTGTGCACACATCAGTGCAGTAAGCGCCCTGAACTAAACTACAGTAACCAAGGCAAATCATGAGACCTCTTCTGCTTTCCCATTGGTGGTTGTCACATCATGTGAATCCACATTGGCATTCGAATGAAAGAAAATGAATGGTTTTATTGCTGCAAATCACTGTCTTTTAGTGAATTATTCAAACTGTGTTGTTGTGAATGTCCTGAATCTAAAGGTTTTGGATGATATTTAGGTCAGGACGTGACGTGGCCACTAAAAAATATCTAATTTCCAAGATAAAAGCTACAGATTATGTCTGTATACGGCATCATCTACTGCCGTTTTTTTCCCCGTCAAGAGTCCCAATCCCCTGAGAAATTGAGGACACTGCCATCCTGTGTGGAGGAAACGCTTGATCGTGAGAGCCGTGCACCTCATACCTAACAAGGGTGTTGACTGAGCTCTAGAAACCCTTTAAAACGTTTGGACACCCGGCTCTAGACTTGTGCCTTCCGAAAAAAGTATTTTAATGTCCTTTAAAAAGCACATTTGAATCGCTAATCAGTGTTGAAACCAACTTCTATGCGATACCTGCTTAGTGCTGACTTATCCAAATCAGGTATTTACATCATTGACAAGCATTATATAGTGTCCTGCTGAAAAACTTAATTAATTTGCAAATAGTCATAAATTACTTTTTATTTGATTTATTTATTTTAACATATATTCACATTTGAATGTACATCAAGTATTAATCTGTTCGGCATTACTGATAGTACTGTATAAAAGCGTTTCCAAATTTCATTTTCTCTTTGCTAATGCATTTTTACAACATATTTTTAGAGCGACACAAAGCAAAAAATACCAAATTTGAACGAGGGTGGTGAGATGTTTTACCAATAGAGCCAGGGACCGGTTTTAACCCAGCGAATCATCTCAAATCAACCTTTATTTTGTCCGGTCCTATAGAGCGACTCTCTGTAGCGTGTTAACTGTGATCAAGCCTGGTGCTCAGGTAGCTTCATGTGAAACCAGGTGCACATCAAACCTCTGAGAAAATATCAAATGTTGTATACTACAAGGCTATGACTGAGAAATTGTATATTTTTAAAAACGTATCACTTAAAATGTTTATTAAAATATTATGTTAAAATCTTTTTTTTTGGGGGGGGGGGGGGGGGCATTTGTGTTTTAAAAGGATCTGGTGGATTATGTTTGTGTTTGCCACTTTGAACTCACGTTTTCTGTATTGCATGTCATAAGAGATTCATATGTTTATGTGCAGATATCTATAAAAAGATTTTATCGGGAGTATATCGACACTAATGTTTATGTTTCTATTTTCTTTGCTTGGTTTTTGAATCGCAAAACTAGTTTTTAATAACAAATATATCCTTTTTTTTTCCAAGACATTATTGGAAATGATGTCATTCTGTGCTTGGACACAGAAATTACAGAAAAGCAGCAAAAAAAATATTTATAAATCTATTTATTCATACAGAGTAGGAGAATGAAAAGCTTTATTGTATAATTTGCACAGCTGTTTATTCATTAAGATGCGCTGATCTAATTCAGTCTTTTCTTGGTGTACACCTGCTCTGACATGTTTCTGGGACCATTCAAATCATGTACGCTCCTCTACCACACACCACGACGAGTCAGAAGCTATTCATTTTCTAGGTTAAATTAGTACGTAGCAACATATTTGTTTCCAAGAACATCCCTGACACATTTAAACCCAGCGAGGGGCCGTATTCTGACTGTGAAGATGTGAACATGCACTGCATTTTTGTGAAAATGCACCATAAACTGCATCCTAGAGTCTATAGTTTCAGTCTAATGTGAACTTCTTGACTCAAATTCTTTCCCGGAAGTTCATTATAAAAAAGAGAGGCTAAAAAAGAAGTCAATGCTGAAATTCATGTATAACTTGACAAAATATGGCCTTGTGATGGTCATTGCAATGGTCCCATCTAATAGGTTTTTACGATTTATATTTATATTGAACACTATTATGAAGTTTTATATAGTGAAGACACTTGATACGCTCACATTCATATCCTGTATATGCAATGTCACTCAATCATATCTCAACAATCATTAAACGTGCAGAAAATAGAAAAACTTGTGTGTGTCTTGTTTGTGTTTCAGTAACGTTACTATTGTACTTAAAAATCATGATGGTATTTATGACTCGCAATCAGCAGCCTGTTAAATAATATTGGAAATCTATTGTTTGGCTAGACCTTCTCAGATACTGTTGACTGGATACATTAAATGCAGCTGGCATATTGATTAAACTTGACATTCAAGAGTTTGCTCACTAATTAGTTCTAATTATAAACACAAGCTTTTTTTTTTTTACATGAACAAACATTATTAACTCCATTTATTAATTGAGCTCATCAACTCATTTATTGCATCCACGTAAAAAAAAACTGCCGCCAAATAAAAAACTGAGGAAACTGAAAAAACTAATTATGAAAATATTAACAGTATAGCGTTTTTATTTTGGGGTTTTATTTGATTTAAATATCTAAATGTAAGTGAAAATAAAACAACAAACTGTTAGACATCAACCCGCATATGCGATAGACATCGGTTATGCTTATCTTTGCTCGTTTCTTTGAAGACATCTGCTCTATATTTAAAGCTGCAGTCCGTAGCTTTTTTGGTTTTAAAATTATCCAAAATAATTTTTTGAGCAAGTACATAACCAGCCAGTGTTCAAAACTATCTGCTTGCCGTAGCTCGATTCAAAATGGTAAGCTTGTAATAATGTTTTTAATTCCAGTGTTACTGGTGGACATCTGTACACATAAAGAAGGAGTCTCGGCTAGTAGGCTATATTGCGTGTGAGGATGTTGGAGGTGGAGATTTATAGCCTTTTCTCACAGCACTTGATATAATTAAACATCAATTTGATGGCGGATCCAGTTGTTGTTCAAACAACAATCACCAGTGACAACTGGAGATTCACCCATTGTAAAACGCAAAAGACTTCGGACTTCGGAGTGGCTACAGAAATAAAGAGACTGCAACCGGCCCATGCGAAAACAAGGATAAATATCGGAAGGGCATTAAATGTAGTCACACAATGCTGATGTTGTTAACATTAACAATTTGAGAACAAAGTATAATTTGTGCGGTTTTACGTGATATGATAAGCGATCGTTAGATTTAATCAGCGCGATTTACTGCAATGCTTTTTTCCCCTTAGTTGGTCAGAACAAAAGTGGATGTTACTTTTTTGTTTAGACGACATTTTCCGGTGAAAATTCTTATGTTGTTCATATTTCCAAAAAGTAGGATCTGTGATTGCGAATGACAGTATCCACACCTGCGCGGTGACTGACAGCCGCACATCCTCCTCAAAACATTGGATTCATCCGCACTGTGTCGTGCCGAGGCACAACCCACGTAAAGTTGATAATTCCGCGAATAACTGCAATTGCAGATTTCGAACAGAGATGGCGACAAAGAGGAAAAACTGCGGACTGCAGCTTTAACGACCTGAACCGGAAGTGATTTAACCTGTTACAGAATAGAGAGCCTAAGTCCCTCCCCTTCCGGTGGACCACCATGGGACCAGGGGGGCAATCATTTGGAAAAAATTGAAGCTTCCCCAGGCGCCGCCATTGATTAGCAGACCATCACCTGCTGTTAGCATCCCATTGACTCCCATTCATTTTGGCGTCACTTTGACAGCGAATAACTTTACATCTGAGGTGTTTAAAGACTAAATTTTTCCATTATTTATTTCTAAAGAAACACGAAAATGTATAAAAGGCTCCATTACCTTGTATCTTACGTTTGGCCCTGTAGAAGCAGTTTTTGTAAAAATAGGCTAACGATTGCGTCATAACCACGCGACTCTCTGTCGCACAGTAGAGAGATTACCATATGGACAGGAGGAGAAGCTCATGCGCAATCGGGGGGACGTGGAGGCAAAATGACAAAATAATGAATCAGAATACTTAGCAAAAGTTGCTCCTCCTCCTAGCTCATGGACACCTCCTACTCACACTCTCCGTCTCTGCAAGTTTCGGAAGGGAATGATTCAGATTTCTCTTGGCACAGCTACTAGTAGATAGACGGGTTGCTCACGTCACATCTACGTCGTCAAGCTCATAGATATCATGGATATCTATGGTCAAGCTCAGTTTGAGGCTGCGCAGTACGCTAAGCCATCTGGAAGTGAGTGCTTCTAATTGACTTCACTTTTCTCCGTTGAATCCAATGGGGTCGCTGTGTCCATTTCTTTTACTGTCTATGCATGGGACCTTATTTCGGAAAAATATTGTATGGTAGGCTAGCAATGGCGAGAGACAACAAATATTTTTATCTCGTTTGAATTGTGCCCTGAATTACACATATGATGTTTGTCTATTTAAAAGATACATTTTAAAGTCAAGAAAGTCGCAGTTTGATGTAAAACTGTTGAGGTATAAGACTGTGGAAATACGTAATTACAAAGACTATACAAACCCAAAAGGCGCACGTGACGTCATACCTTTTCTCTCAATGAATGAAGCTAACTTTACTGAAGCTAACGTCTGTCATTTTTTCTATAGTCTTACGTTATAATAAATCGTAACGTTACAACGTCATGCCTGAGTGTTTTGTACCAGACTGCACACATGTAGCCTATAAGAGCAACGGATCTTGTGACGTAGCCTACATAGTGCGAGACGAGAGATGTATTTCATTGAGCGACTTTCTTGACTTTCATAATTATCTTTTAAATTGACAAACATCATTTGTGTAATTCAGGGCACAGTTCAGACGGAATAAAAAGATAAGTTGTCTCTCGCCGAAATTCGGTTGTTAAGTCGTGACGTAACCACTCTCCGATAATACTCTTTCCGGGTCCAAAGTCCAGGTCCTCTCTACCTACCTACCGCTTTCGCTAGTGTTTTGGTTATTATTGAGTGTTTTTACAATGCCGCAGTGCTGTGTCCCGTGTCCCGAGCTAACTCACTTCAACCTCGTAAATCTTCTTTTTCATTGATGCCTGGACTCTACCCTTAATTAATGATGAGCTACACTAACCACTCTGTTGGTGTTAAAGGAATTTAAACCCTTTTTGACCGCCAAGGGTGCCTCACTAAGAAGGACGTGGTCGTAAATAAATTTACAGGTTCCACCCTTTCTTATACTGTCTATGGTTCCACCATTGTTATTTCTGGACGCGAGGAGCGCTCGGACCCGGAAAAGGCTAAACGTCACGCGTGACGTCAGACTTAACAATCGGATAAGGTCCCATGAGCCGGAAGCGGAGGGGATCGGGACTTAGGCTCTCTATACAAAAGTTGTTGTGCTTAAACCCCATTACATTTATATAATTTATAATAATTTTAATATAAATAGCAATTTACATAACTGTAACCACATACACTACCATTCAAAAGTTTTGGGTTAGTTTTTAAATAAATTAATACCAAGAATCCAGTCCAGCAAGGATGCATATTAAATTGATCAAAAGTTACAGTAAAGACTAAATATTGTTACAAGAGATTTCTATTTATAAATCAATGATGTTCTGTTCTCCTCTTTTCATCAAAGAATACCAAAAATCTTTCAGTTTCAAACCACTGTTTTCAACACTGATAATAATAAGAAATGTTTCTTGAGGATCAAATCAGTATTTTAGAATGATTTCTGAAGGATCATGTGACACTGAAGACTGGAGTAATGATGCTGTTTGCATCACAGGAATAAATTACATTTTAAAATATAATCAAATAGAAAACAGTTATTTAAAATGTAACAATATTTCACAATACTACTGTTTGTGTTTTTTCCCTATTAATTATCATAAAATAAATGCAGCCTTGGTAAGCATGAGTGACTTCTTTAAAAAAAAACATTAAAATATCTTACTGACCCCAAACTTATGAACAATAGTACTTTCTTACTCAAAGTTAAGAAATGTAAAATAGTAGATAATGTACACCTGTGCTTTCATATCAGTTCAGTAATTACAGATTGTTTTTCTGATTATTTGTTAAACAATGCACCTCTAATGGCTTATTGTTTTATTGTAGGCCTACCCCCAATACCTGTCCTGAACCGTCCTCTCAAGTAGGACCTTGTGTTCTCCCAGCGTCCTCCCTTTGTTTCGACAGTAAGCTTTAGTGCTGCTGTCCAGGGTCCTGAATTGCTGCTTTCACACTGGACACACTCTCTCACTCTTCAAAGCAACCATACAGAGAATGACAGTCCTTGCACTCTGGGATGTCTATGAAATTGAGCTCCTGAAATAATTTCAACAATCAGATATTTTGGATACCTTTAGATAATATATATATATATTTTTTTTTTTTAAATACATCAACACCAGAAAATTTCCATTACTGTCCCCATTTAAAAAAGATTTAATTTACTCGCTCTTGTGTCACTCGTTCATCCGTTCATCACAAAAGGTGAATTTTTGACAAAAGTCGAGCTCCATCTTTTCAGTATACAAAAAAGAAATTAGAAAAGAGAAGAAGAAGAAGAGATAAAATAAAATAAAAATATCTTAAAAGCACTATATTCTGGTGTTATATGACAGCTTTGTGTGGAGAACAGATCAAAATTGAACAATCAGGAGTAAAAAATATCTGCACTGATCTTCAGAAGAAAAATATATATTTATTTCAAAACACAAATACTGTTGATTTCCAAATACACACACAACAAATTCATCTCCTGACACTCATTTGGCTTGATAATAATTTATGCATAAGAAAGATAACTTCTGAAAGAGCTTTACAATTTTGTGATAGCAAATGTTGGTTTGCTCTCAGTAGCCTACCTGTGTAACATTGTAATGGTCACCAGCTGGAGTGCCCATATTGTCATTCCCCACAAACTACATTTCCCATAACTCACTGCCCGGACTCTTCATCCATTATCACATTCACCTGTGTCTCATCTTGTTTAGCTCACCCCATATAAGCCTAGTTTTCTCATTCATTATCTGCGAAGTCTTGTTTAGTGTTTATACTGCATTTCTGAGCATTCTCCCTGGTTTCATTGTTTCTTGGATTCCCTTTTTGCCTCCGACCCCTGCCTGTTTGTTTGGACTGCCTTCCTGTGCTTGACTCTTTGCCTGTGTTTGATACCGATTCTGGATTACTCAAATAAACTACATTTGGATCCTCAACCTTTGTGTCTCAGAGCAGTTCATAACAAACATGAACAAATGGAGCAATAAAAGAAAAATTAATGACTTAGCCTATCAAGTTGTTATTTACAAAAGAATGAACAAATAAAGTTAACATTACCTTACTATGGCCCAGCTTCAGGATAAGTTAACAGAAAGTAGATTGTAAAAAAAGGATTCCAACTGAATTAATAACTAAAAAGCACCATTGTTCACAACTTCAGAGATGATAGTGAAGAGATGCTGTGTGAAAGATATTTCTTTCAAACTTCACAGTTATTGATTAGAAAAACTTTAGTCAGACATACACGACACAACTTTCGTATAAAACAACAAGTGCAGTTTTCCCCCCATTGTGGGTAAATATCATTCATGTCAGGCCTCTCAAACTATCTAGACTAATGTCCAATTCACGCCAAGAACGGTAACTATAACCACAACTATAACGATAACAACGCGGTGGAATGGCATTGTTGGGATCACGACGTTCACGTTACGTTGAACGTAAAATATTGACAGCCAATCAAAATCAACCACACAGTAAAGCGCGCGCTGCGATTAGCTTCAAAGAACGCAAATCAAGTGCAGTAAATAGGCTTTATCTCAAACTTATATTAAACGCCATTGTCCGTTGATGTGGACGCAAAAATAGTTTTAGTAAAATAGTCTTTCAGGGCAACTTTTCCAGCTGATGAACGATAAAACATCAACAGATATTCAAAATCTATACGACTTTAAAGCGCACGTTACCCAGACAGCAACAAAGTGTCGGCCCAGATCCGACCCACATGTGGAATCCACGTGCACCAGATGTGGGCCGGATTTGGGACGAGTTATGTTCACAGAACGGATCTGGAGCGCGCTAATAAGCAAAGTTATTGTCCGTTGATGTGGACGTGTGAACATTATAGTTTTCATTCTTGGAGTAAGGAAGAATAAAAGGAGGCATTTGTTCATGTTCTATGTGAATAAAAAGACTCTTCTGCTGAAATAATCTGACCAAAAAAATGACCAAAAGAATCATCGTTTTGGAACCAGTATCAATAAATTCTTAATGACTCTCATCCTTAATAATTGCATTTAATAATACATCTGACTACAGGACATAAAAAAAAAAAAAACTAGTTTCTTCCTCCTGTCTGCTGAATATTTGTACTTTCTCCAGAACACATCATTTTGAAGTTTGATCCATTTTGATTCCATTTTGTTGAAGTAGGTAGTGCCTATATTCTACAGTAGGTAGAGATAAAATAATTACAGAAGTTGGACAAGAACTGGACAAGAAAAAATCTTTGATGGATGAGAGTGTCTCCTGGATGTAAATGAGAGATTGTGAGCCAGAGTCAATCCATTTAGGCGAGAATATTTGAGTTTGCTTCTGAATCACTTCTATTCCTCGTTTTATCCTTTGCTCAGTGTTTGGCCCCAAGCTCCAAAGTCCCAGCATCTGTGTATGGATTTCACGAGTCTCCATGTCTCCTTCACAACCAACAAAGTGACAGAACGCAAGTGTCCCTTTTACATTGTCGTCTCTTCCCACTCCAATTCTACATCACCTGAGAGAACAAAGGTGACAAAATACGGTTCCATCAAGACGAGACAAAAGAATGACAGAGATCTTTTAACCACCAGCTTTAATCGCACTGCACAAGGCATTGATTGTAGGATATATTTTACCCTCCATCGCATCCAGCGAGTCCATCTTCTCCAGAGCGGAGTAATTTACAAACCAAATGGACTGACTGTTTCCTTTTGCAGAGAGCAGATCCAGAGTGCTTTGATGCAGAAACATGTACTGAGCCTGAGAGAGAGAGATAGAGAGAGAGGCAGATATCAACATATCTGAAAAATGATCTTCTCACACTAGTCTACACAACTACTTTTGCAAGATGAAATGAAATCTGTCAGTTTTTTAATGGGTTTACCAGGTTTTGCACCATGCACATCCTCTCACTGCGCAGTTCTGCGACCAGGCCATATATATCCACAAAGTCATGATCCCTCAAATGCTGAATGAGATGATCCAGGGCTATAAACACCCCAGTCCTGCCCACACCAGCACTGCACATACACACATTAGATATTAATACATAATATCTATAAACATGTTAAACTACAACCATGAAACCTTTTTGTCAACCTTTTTTTTTTTACTTGAAATAAAACAAAAGTTAACTGAAATCCCCCCCCCCCCCCATTTTTTATTTTTATTTCAGCTAGTTGCTGAGGAACATTTTCTTATTTAAATTTAGTTAATTTTTGTGTACTAAAAATGAATAAAAGAAATGAATAAAAATGATATAGACACTGAAAAGTTATAAAAATGACAAAAACTAATTTACAAATTGAAAAAAAAAATCAAAACAGAAAAGACAAAAATAAAAAATTATTCAAAATAATAAAATTGTGACACACATTGTGAGACAAAGCAGAAGAAGAGAGACAATTATGAGAAATAAAGTAGTAGTTATAAGTCAAATTGTGAAATCTAAAAGACACATTATGACATATAAAGTTGCAAATACTAGAAACTTGCGAAAAAATTAAGAAATTAAGTTGTAATTAGCTTTATCTTTTACTCTTACTCCATGCAGTCCGAATCAGCTCAAACATAAAAATGGAAGCAGACTGTAGAGAAAAGCTTCAAGACGTCAGATAGCACACACCTGCAGTGGACAACGATGGTTGTGTTTTCATGGCCTCTGTTGGAGCGGACCGCTTTGACAAACTGGATGAGTGTGGAGCTGGACTCCGGAACGCCGTGTTCTGGCCATGAGGTGTAGTTGAAATGGTGAACAATCATGTAGTTGCCATGCTGGAGAGAGAAAGAGAGAGAGAGGAAGGGCTAAATGTGTCCTTGGGGACTAATTATCCATCTAACCACCCACATGTGTGTATGTGTTGCTGTGCATTGGTAGGACTCAGAGTAAGGCCACAAAAATACTCAAGTATGTATCCACAGACCCGAATACTCAATCAACACAAGCAAGTGTGTCAAA
This sequence comes from Leuciscus leuciscus, assembly GCF_965113295.1. Lineage (NCBI taxonomy): Eukaryota > Metazoa > Chordata > Actinopteri > Cypriniformes > Leuciscidae > Leuciscus > Leuciscus leuciscus. The sequence continues at coordinate 27,571,863 of NC_138734.1, forward strand.
AAACCTCATTACTCCAGGGGCAACAGAGTTTTCTTTAAATTAAACTGGATGCCATTTAACTGGATGTGTAAATTTAACCAGCTTGCAATTTTGTCAACTTTGACTAACTTGCTCAACAAGATTCTCTTAAACTGTTGCTCTGCTATGACAGTTGTTGAACTGAAAGATAAAAATGACAATGTAAAGATGCACATTGTTTTACCCTCTCCACTCTGAGCGCCCGGACCGTCCAATCAGGGCGCACGTCCTCTGTGAGTTTAGTGATTATGATGTCAGCAAAAACAGTGACGGGTTTATTGTCCTCTGGCCAGTACTGATGACAACGGATCTGAAACATACAGCCACATTACTTGTAACGCATATATTTCAGCAGATCACTTTCAAACCTTCACATGTAGTGTTTTGGATGCAAATTATTCATATGGACTTGACCAAGTACTTTTCAGGAAAAGTTGTATTAATATGGATAAAAGTCTGAATTAATTAACAATATATACTACATATTATACACTCTGAAGAGTAAAAATTGTGCAAAAAATAAACAAATAATATATTTTTTAAATAAAAATCAAATCAAATCTGATATTATTAATGTTTACTAAAGACTTACTGGAAATTTCAATCTATTAACAGGTTTTAAGTTTCTCTTAAGGTTTATACATCAAACAACACTGTAATGGTGGCTAGAAAATTAAAAGAAAGCAATTATTTTCCAGAGAAACATTTTCCAAAATTATATTTTTCACTGTATAAAATGGGTTTTATATATTAATTAAATAAATAAGTAGTGGCGTCAAATCGATTAATCGTGATTAATCGCATCTGATATAAAAGTTTTTGTTTACATAATATATATGTATGTTATATTTAAACACTCATACACACCCTGCCCTTCTCGAAGCATTGAGTGAGCATGACGATGGTTTTGGTCCCCGTCTCCCAGATCATCCTCCAGAAGTCTGCGACAGTGCTAGGCAGAGGACCCTGAGTGGCTATAAACTCATTAGGACACAGATAGCCCTGAGACACAGAGACAAGACAAAACAGAACAGAAGTTTTGGCCAATTCAATTAAAGTTGTGCCGCAGTATAAAAGGAGAGACAGCTGATATGTGGGCCGGTCTCAAGCGCTTACAGAGACGAAGCTGGCATTGACGTAGTCAGACCCCGGCATTCCTGGCTCAGACAGTAACTTCACTCGGTTATTGTTATCTAAAAAAGACGTGTTAAAATATGTGTTAAAGCCTGGTAAGTTTTAAAATTAAAATTCTGTCAGCATGTTCTTACCCTCATGTCGATCAGAACCTGCATGACTTTCATAGAACAAAAATCAAAATATTCTGAGTAACGGAGATGTTTTTTTCCATATAGTATAAATTATATTGCACCCCAAATGACAAAAAAAAAAAGCTTTATAAAAGAACTATAAAAGTAGTCCATATGACTTCACAGCAATCAAATTTTTCTGAAGCCATGAAAACTCTGTGACATGATTATTTGCAAAAGCTGGTATTTACATATTTAAAGTTGAGAAGATTTGTTGAAAATTCTCAGCTAAGAACAGCTAAAATGTTGCTCTGTTCCTCATGCAAACCTACCATATATCTTCAGAAGTCTATATACACTACCATGCAAAAGTTATCTATCTATCTATCTATCTATCTATCTATCTATCTATCTATCTATCTATCTATCTATCTATCTATCTATCTATCTATCTATCTATCTATCTATCTATCTATCTATCTATCTATCTATCTATCTATCTATCTATCCATCTAAAGCTTTGCATCACAGGAATAAATTCCATTAATAAACAGTTATTTTAAATTGTAATAATACTTCACAATATTACTGGTTTTACTGTATTTATCATCAAGTAAAAGCAAATTTGGTCAGCTTAAGTGAAATGAAAAGATCATACTGACCCCAAACTTTGAATGATAGAGTAGAACAAAAGTCATATGGGATACGTCTGAGGTGCTTTTATGTCCTTTTTGGAGCTTGACACCATGTAATCATTGTATTGTTTAATTATGGGATACTTGCAGCGTTTACATTTTCTTAAACGTCTCCTTTTGTCTTGCACAGAACAAAAAGGTCATACAGGTTTGAAACGACATAAGAGCTACTAAACAATGACAGAATTCAACATTTTCCATACAGGGTTTAATGTTTGTGAAGCGATTTTTGGAGCGATTCCAGGGAAGGTCAGCGTCTGAAGTGGCCAGATCCTGAAGCAACTTCGGCAACTCCTGAAACACACCGTAGAAAAGGTTAAGAAAGAAAATGAATCAACCACGGAATAGATTTTCTAAAAAGACATACACCATTGAGCACATAACTCTACGTGCCCAATCAGAATGATGTGTCACTGAAACTCATTTTACAGTTCACTAGGGCTTTCTTTCTCTCTCACCCACCTACACACACACACACACACATTTAACACTAAAACTTACAGCAAACTCCTCCTGAAACTTGGCATTGTCGTTGGCACAAAGATCTTCCACATGCTGAAGAAATGATTTCTTACTGATTGGCCTGCAAATGTGTTAGAGAGCAATAAAGAGAGCATGAAAATACCCACAAAATCATAACTAATCATCATCTTTTTAATTATTACCACAGCAACACGCATTATTTCTACAGAATATGTATCTTATGACCTCTAAACAAACCACAAAAGACTAAAGAGCAGGTGATAAAGGGTAATAATCAGGTAATAGTCTTTGGGACTTGCTTATTGAATGATACTAGTAAATAAATAAGAAAAAAATAGGGAAATGAGGAATATATCAATCAATCCATAAAGTCTCCTTCACTTACTTGAGAGATTTCCTGTAACTTAGCAGCCTGGAACATTAGACAGTAGAGAATTATTATGAAATTGGCCTTGGACTGAAAAAATTAGGTTACTTTTTCAAATCCATTGATAAATAAGAAATGAATCTGAGTGAAGTTCACTACGTGATCTAATTAGACGAAGACACACAAACATAAAACGAATCGGAGAGTCACTCCGATTGATCTTTCAGGCAGAAACACACAAAGCAGAGCAGAGCTGCAGAGCAGGATTATGAAACCGAACAGCCACAAATTATGGCAAGGGAGATCATTTACTCTGGGACAGTCATTCATAATAAAACAGATTCAAAGCCAGGAACTAACAGCACAACATGCAACTGGGAAAATAAAACGTTTCAATTTAAAACGAATGAAAACACTGATACAACACATCTTGTAATGTCATGCATCAGCTAAACACCAACATCACTGTCTACTTACTGGATGACAAAAATCTCCTTCCTTCTAAAGAAAAAGGAGGAGTACCTGAGAACAGAGGATAGTGAGTAAGTGTGTTTGGTGTTTGATTGGATTAGTGAGAGTGTATGAGTGAAAGAATGAATGAGTGTGTGAGTCAATGATGGAATTAGTGAGTCAGAAAGTGCAGATTAAAGCACATATATCCACATGTAACTAAAGCCCACTGCTCATGTACAGTGTATGATATCTCACCGGTTAATCTTCTCATCTTTGAGCTCCAGGTCGGCCACTGCAATGAGCTGATCCAGCTTGAACTTTGTCTCGATAATCTCAGCCTCGCGTGGAGAGTACGTCCCACCTTCCTTCTGTCTGCGGTGGATCCTGGGATCAGAGAGAGAGAGAGAGAGTCTAGTGTTAAACCAGGAAAAAACTGGGGCTTTTTGGGAAATACTATTTGAGTATGTTGTTGAGCCTCTATTTACAATAACAATCAACTTACCTCACAGATCCGTAAATAATCAGAATCAAAAACAATGCCAGGAAAAATGACAGCAGGACACCAAGAATGATCTGTTCATTTCTGGTTAGCAGACGGTCATCTGAAATCAAAGTCAATATTTATATGCAGCAGAAGCAGTATTTGTTCACAAATACCAATACATTTATTTGATAAAAAATCTAGTGAATTAAAATGACTGTTTTCTACTTTAATATATTTGTAATGTTATTTAATCCTGTGATGCAAAGCTGAATTTTCAGCATCATTACTCCAGTCTTCAGTGTCACATGATCCTTCAGAAATTCTAAAATGCTGATTTGCTGCTCAAGAAACATTTCTTATTATTATCAATGTTGTAAACAGTTGTGCTGCTTAATATTTTTGTGGAAACAAATGAATAGAAAGTTCAAAAGAACATCATTTATTTGAAATGGAACTCTTTTGTAACATTATAAATGCCTTTACTGTCACTTTTTATAAATGTGATGCATCCTTGATGAATAAAAGTAGCAATAATAAGAGAAATGCTAACAGAAATATCATAAGGCAATATAACGATATTTCTATTTGAAATGTTTGGGGGGAAAGTGTATAATAAAAAGTACAATACTAAAGAAAATATAATTAGTAATAAGCAATAAATAAAAACTAAAAGTTTAGTGAGTTAAAGAAATATATAGGAATAGTTTGCCCAAAAAATAAAAAATCAGAGGAAGTGACATCATTTAATCACCCTAAAACTGCTTCAAATCTGTATGACATTCTTTCTTCCATGGAAAGCTATATATATTTTAAATAATGAAAGTGAATAAGGACTGGGGCTGCCAAGCTCTAAAATAAAAAAGCACCGTAAGAGGATCATAAAAGTCCATTCGATGGTAAACAATGACAGAATTTTCATTTTTGGGTGAACTATCCCTTTAACTGAAAGTATATACAACAGAATACTGAAAGAATGAAAATCGGAGAAGAAAAAGGGTAAATGTAAGTGAGAAATCAGTAGTTCTTAGTTTATAGCAACTGCGTCCATACCTGCCGTTCTGACCCTCTCTGAGTACTCAGAGTCTGTGTACTGCCCACGGATGTTTGTCGCCCGAAATTTGAACCTACAATACAAAAATAAACAGTAAAGAACAGGTTAAAAAGATTCCTGGATTAGGATATTTACAACCCAGTTTAGTCGTGTGTGCATATGTCTCTCACACATAATGTGTTTGGGGTTTGAGGGGTCCGTTGCAAAGAGTCTTGGCATCTTCAGACAGGCAGCCCTCGTCTGCTCCTATGGTGTATGTGTTAGTGTTTGTGCTCATGCGCTCTGATTTCTTAAAGCAGCCTGGGTTCAAGAAGCCCTCGTCGGTCAGGTACGGAGCGGTAGGTTGGTGGAAAACACTCTTCCAGTTGGATAGATTACCGTAGTCCATCACTGCATCAACATTAGAGCAACAATTTAACGATAAACCCTTCAATAAAATCATTTTACTACACATATGATTGAAAAAATGTTTTGTTTTTAAATAAATGTTGAACATATTGTACTGTACAAACACTCTAATGTTCACAACACAACGCCTCTGTGTGTGTAGCTATATATAGCACATAAACTAAAGGGTAAGATTTTAAAAAATCGTGATACATTTGATGAATAAAAGTTTTTTTGAAAACAGCATTTATTTGAAATTATTCAAACTCTTTTGTAACATTATAAATGTCTTTACTGTCACTTTTGATCAATTTAATGCATCCTTGCTGAATAAAAGTATTCGTTTCTTTAAAAAAAAAATCTCATAAACATGGCTTCTTGTGCTTGTTGTCATTATTGCTATATTGTGAATTGGATTAGTTTTTCCCAATAATGCTACAGTATGTATATATATATCTATATCTATATATCTATATATCTATATATCTATATCTATATATACATATCTATGTATATATATATATATATATATATATATATATAGTGTTAAATGTCAGATTTTAATACCTGCTGGTTCAGAAACTATGACCTGGACTCTTTGGATTGGTCCATGGTCATCAGTGAAGAAACATTCAGGCATCTCGATTGTGATGGTCTTGGAGGTTGCGATGACGACACCAGCATTGTTCAGAGCAGCCCGCGGCGTCCTTGTTGGCTTGGGTGGTGCTAAATAAACCCATCAGGATCTTAAAGTCACAGTCACTTCAACAAAATAGAGCAGCTGATTTACTCAAGTATTATGTTTTCTCATACCTTTCACACCGGTGGTGACATGAACCTCAGAACTTGGGCCTAAACCTGCTCCGTTCACGGCTGCTATCTGCAACAAGTAGAAAACAAATGCATTTGGCCTAGGAAAGTCAACAAACAACTACAAGTACCATTTTGTGCAAGCAATATTTGAGTTCTAACATGATTAAAAAGAGTGATGCAAATATTGCTTTCCATTTTTGGTGCTGCATTCTCTGTTGTTACTTAGATACGATTTGAAATAGCTGCCGCTAGTGGTGTGGTAATATTAGATGGTATTAGATGATGCAAACGTCCCACAGTTCAGTATGAAAAAGAAAGAGAGCAGTGCTTACAGGCGAAGAAGCTGGAGTTGAACCAAGCAATCAAACCAAGTATGAAAACACCAACAAAGTTGGTTTTAGTTTCCTACCCTTATGCTGTAATTGAATCCACCCTTCAGTCCATCTATAATGGCCGTCATGGTGTTATTAGGGTTGCTGATCACAGACAGGCTGTTGATGTAGAAATCCAGTTGTCCGTTGCGGTAGATGGCGACATGGTAGGAACTGATGTTTCCGTTCGGCTCATCCGGTGGAGAGAATGTTAGATATACACGTGTCACTTCCTCTGGAATGACCGTCAATGACAAATTTTGGGGAGGATCTTTGGGCTCTGGAAAACACAACCGTAAATGTCACACGTAGCGCAAATAAGTATCTGAGAAACAAGCATGCTCAAACGTCCTCACCATCCTCCAGGGTTCTGACGAGTACGGGTTCAGATGCTTTTCCGTCTCTGCGAGCGTTGGAAAGCTGCCCAGTGAAGGCGGTGATGGTAATAGAGTACAGGGTAAATGCAGTCAGGTTCCCGACAACCACCGTCCTGATCTCCTCTGAATACCGCACTAAGCTAATGTTATATCCCAAGCCGTCCAACTGCAAGAGAACAAAGAGAAATTGAAGTAGAAACTATCAGAAAGTTAACAGATGAACAAGATTTCTAAAGTTTATGAACTCACAGCAGTGATGTCAATGATGTATGAGGTGGGCCCTGAGATGACCAATGGTTCGTCCCACTCAATCTTTAACCCAGTGGCAGAAGGAACCAGTGAGATGGCACCAGGAGGGGCATCAGGGTCTAACGTAAAGAGGTAGAGATAAAGAGCTGGGGCTATTTTGTTGTTATGCTATATGTATGTGACAACCCAGAGGAACATTTTATCGCTCACAAATGAAGGTTCCCTTTAAGCTGCACGTGTACACAGTCATGATGCTCTTTGCAAATGAAATGCTCAAAAATGTGTGGAAAATATGCTGATCTTGAGATGTCTTGAATCAAAGTTAATGGATTGGGCAGAGCTTCAACAACAGTCCATTTATTTTCAGTATGAAACTAAAGCTGTGAGAACGTAGCTGATTCACAAGATACCTGCATACTGCGGAAATCTCATAGATGCGTCAAAACAGAATTGAAAGATACTGTAAATGATGTATTCCAAACTCAAGGAAGGTCATGCACAGAGGTCAGGTCATGCATTATTACTTTCCTTTCTTACTTTCTCTAATTTTCTCAAAATAACAAAAGTCATTAACAAAAATACTGATACATCAAGTTATCTTGCTAATTATTTTGGGAAAACAAGAGAAATAATAATGTATGACCTCTAGATAATGTTTTATATCTTTTCTACACATTTTATATATATTTATATTTTTTTGTTTTTTAGAAACTATAGACACATTCTGAAAAAAAAAATATTAAATTGCAAAATTACATTTAAATAATTATATTTTATATTAATCAATCAATAAATATACATATTTATATTTTAGTTTATTAGAAACACGTTCTAAAAATGTAATTACAAAATTGCATTTATATAAATATAGTATGCATAAAACTCTCAATAAATATATATTTATATAATATTTGTATCTGTATATTCCTATATTTTTAGTTTATAAGAAAAACTTAATTACAAAAATGTGATCATTTGAATTGAACAAAATTAAGTATCAACTTTGCCTCAAAAACCTGACATAATAGAATTGCAGACATACAGTGAGACTATAGAATCCGAATTAATACGGTTAGTGCTTTGAAAGAATTTAATGATAAATGTTTCTGAAGAGTTTTTGAGTTTGAGATCTGACATTGTTGGGATCTTTTTCTCAAGGGAAACATCTGAGAAGGAGATTCATGCAAAATTCTCATGTTGTCGTCAAGGAGAAACATTTGAGATGAAAACATTGATCTCATTTGTGATTCAGTTTTTTTATGAGAAGGTGTAACATACTTCCTGCGAGAGTCTGTGTGTGGATCCACTCTGAGGGTTCTCCGGCCCCAGCCCTGGTGAACGCCACCACTCTCATACGATACTCTCTATATTTGAGCAGAGGGGAAAGTGTGACTCCGCTGGTTTGTCCTTCAACCCACTCCACAAGTTCAATCTCCACGCAGGACTCCACGGGCTCCTTTTGCTCGCAATTTCTTGCCAATTGCTTGATTTCTACATTAAAACCCTGCAGAAGACCAGGAAGATGGACGGGACGTTTCCAGCTTAGAGACACGCTGTCAGAGGTAACGTCGATTATGGTCAGCGACTGGGGAGGACCAGGAACTGCAGGAAGAGAAAGAAATAATCTGCATGATCATGTCTGTAATATAAATGGTGCAGAGCAAGTTGCATGCCAAATTACTTAGCATTTTTTTATTATTTTTTTTATCATACATATGAGCAACCAAATGACACAAGACCTGACTCTGGTGGAGTGTGTGCCGTGCAGTTGGCTTCCTCCCCTATTCCGGCTGAATTAACTGCAGCCACGCTGATGACATAGAAAACGTCAGGCGACAGGCCAGTGAAAGTGTGCGCCACTGTGTATGTGAGTGTGAGAGGATGGGCCTCCTCCTCCAGATCGCCAGAGCGAATGAGGTAGTGCAGAATCTCTCCGTTAGGATGAATCGGAAGCTCCCATTCCATGTACACTGAATTCCAATCCAATCCAGAGCAGGACAGATTTCCAACTGAATCTGACACTGCAACATACACACAGACACCACAAATATATAAAAAACACACTTGAAAATAAAGAATGCAATTTTTAACAAAAATGACTTTGCAGTCTAATGCCGTAGGTTAAGGTCGTTCACATTTGGCATTTAAAAGAAAAAGAAAAAAAAAAGGAATACTTATATTAATTAATGATGCATTAAATTGATCAAAAGTGACAGTAAAGTACATTTATAATGTTCCACAAGATTTCTATTTCAGATAAATGCTGTTTTGAACTTTCTATTTATCAAAGAAACCTGAAAAAATGCAACACAGTTTCTACAAAATCAAGAGGCACAAATGTTTTCAACATAGATATAAGAAATTTGGTCACACTTTAGATTAGGTTCAAATTCTCACTTACTATTAACTATGTATTACTGCATATTAATAGTTAGTAAGGTTGTTGTTAAATTTAGGTAATGGGTAGGATTAAAGAATGTAGAATATGGTCATGCAGAATAAGGCATTAGTATGTGCTTTATAAGAACTAATAAACAGCCAATATCCTAGTTATCTTTCATTCGGCCTGTAATCAATCATTCCTGTGCATGATGCAGGTCACAGAATTTCTCCCATCTGCATCTGTCTCTTGCTGTGGGGATCCAGGTTTTGCCAAAACTCTTCTTTAGGGAATCTGACCATAGATTTGGCGGGTGTCTGAGAGGTCGCTTAATCTCATAGGGGTACCACGTTGTCACTTTCAGCGTCCATCGATCATCCTCTATTCGAGCTACATGCCCAGCCCATCTGTGCCTTTTCTTTTTCCCTCTGTGAACGCATCTTTCACCCTTGAGATCTCCCGCAAACATTTATTTGTGATCTTGTCTCTTCGAGTGACTCTGAGCATTCTTCGCTCCATTGCACTTTCAGTTCCAGTGAGTTTCTGTTAATCTATTCTAGTTAGAGACCATGTCTCACTCCCGTATAGTAATGCTGGTATAGTATGGTGGTATTGAATAGATGGGCTCACAGGGTTGGGTCGCTGATGGTAGTGATAACCTCGCTGATGGCCGAGAAGCTTCGCAATGCTGCTGATTTCCATCTGCTAGATAGCTCACAGCTGATGGTGTGCTCCACTGTAACTTCTTGGCCCAGGTAATGTAACTTGACTTCGTCAATCTTTTCAGAACTGATATAGATGGAGCTATTCATGACTTGATGGTTTTTCATCTACATTTTCTTTGATTGGTTAATTTGGAGTCTGACCTTTGCACTAATCCTAGTAATATGCATGTTAACTAGTTAATAGTGAGAATTGGACCCTAAACTAAAGTGTTGCCTAAAAAGTTTTCTGAAGGACCATGTGACACGGACGGATGTATGAGTGAGTATTACCTGATTCATTGGTGGTAAATATCACAGGCAGGCTGTACTGATCCCCATTTCCTGCTCTAGTGAATGTGCACACACTGATTTCATATGAATTATGAGGTCTGAAGCCACTCAGTTCTGCTTGTGTAGACGCATCTGATGAGTTCTTGAGTAGACAGAGGCATGTGAGTTTAATTTACACACATAGAAAAATCAAAATCACACATATACTGTACATAGATGCACTACCTGATATCTGAAAGTGTATGTGTTCAGTTCGAGTATTCTGAATCCGTAGTGCTGGATTATTCCATTTGGCTCTGGACTAGGTTCCCAGTGAAGCCATACTGAATTCGCAGTGTGGTTAAAAATACTCAGATTGCGTGGTGGAGACATTGGACCTGGACACACAAATAGTCCCATTAGACACCTTAAGTCTGCACATTTATACTGTAGTTGTATGAATTTGCAATGTAGGCAATTCAAATTTCTTAGTTCAGAATTCAAATTTCAAAGCCAAGACATAAATATTTCAAGTTTTACAACAGTTTACATTTCCAAAGATCAAACATCAGGCTTCAAGTAAAATTTTCATATAAAAATGTCAAATATCAAACAAATTCCAAAGCAAAAACTACAATATTTAAAGTTCAACAAAAGTTTAAACTTTCAAAGATCAAGCATCAGCCTATTCAAATTATCTGTTTTAAATGTTCAAATTTTAAACAAACTCCAAATTTCAAAGCAAAGAATCAAAGATTTTAATTTTAACAGATCAGTTAAAAGAATAGCAATAAATATATGGCTCTGACCTGCTTCATCAGTATGTAGTGGAATAATCACGGAGGGGCCGACACCTTGGCGAGTAACCGCAGCGATGGAGAGATTGTAAGTTGAAAATGGAGTGAGTTCTGAGAGAATTAGGTGCGTTTCAGAGGTGTAGGTTCTGTTGACGGCCCCAGGACCCTGTAAAACTACAGTGTAATCTATGATCTCGCCATTGGCCTCCACTGGGGGGAACCACGACACATGGATGGAGGTGCTGGAGAGATTTCTACTAGCTCCAGGCAATGGAGGAGAACTTGGGACTATCAGAACACAGACACACAAAGACACAATCATGAGTATACACAAAAACACAATCATGAGTTTACAATCAGTAAGTAACCCTCATGCTTTATATACATGAGCATGTAAAATACAGCAAATGATGAGCACCATCTTCATCTGTTCGAAGTTGGAGGGTTGCAGTGTGGTTTACAGCTGATCCCGCACCGGTTGCTGGGGTGACTTTTATGATGTAGGGAAAATATTTCCTGAGCTTGGTGAAGAGGTAGATGGTGTCTGTGGTTGTCTTGGAGATGGTGATGTTGACCGTGCGGTTGATGGACGGGTGGGTCGTTCCCGCCTCTTGCAAGCTCAGCTGGTAGAAGACTCTGCCGTTGGGCTCCAGAGGAGGGTCCCAGCTGATCACTACAGCCGTAGAGCTATAGATCGTAGCGGTGAGGTTGCCGACCGGACCACTCGGCACTGCAGCAGGGGAAGGGGGCGGAAGACATACAATTAATATATGTGATGAATGGCCAACAGTTACACTTTAGAATGGGGAACAAATCATTGCAGTCCAAACAAAAGATGTTGTTTCAATGTGGAATCAAGAAATGGAATGAGGCTTTGTTCCCCAATCTAATGTGAAACATGTCTTTGTGACAAAATAAGGGTTCATCTCTTGAAATCTGCCAATGCTAGGACATATTTCACCTCAAAAGAAAAAAATGATTTTACATGAAAACTAAGCCGTTAAAAAGGACCGTTAAGAGGTTTTTCACCGTTACACTCATCATCACGATTAAGCACATTTTCCTCTCCAAATCTCAATAGCCTACTGAAATGTGAAAAGAGTCTCATTACAGCAAAAAACAATGATAACGAATTAAATTGGTATTTAAATTGTAATGTTCATTTGTAAAATAAAATGTAATTGATTAATTTAAAGATGATATGCAAGGGTGATTTTTGCATTGCAGTAATGAAACATTTGGGGATGAGAATGAGCTTAATTGTAAAGAAAATAGTGCCACAAAGCTCAAAACTCATAAAAGTCCTAAAAACAACAATAATAATAATTAATAAATTAATAAATAAATACATTGTAATTATATAAATTATCAATTTTACATAGACATGACAGTATAAACTAATTTATAAGAAATAAATGGCACACTGCAACATTTAATCACTCGATGTAATGATTAAAAGCAGTGAGAATAAATATTTTTTCTTAAACCCAGAGATTAAAATATTCATATTGTACACAAGAATGCATACAACACACAAATACACATAAATTTCAGCATTCACATTACACACATCTGTAAGTCTGTGGAAATTAAAAATGGTAAATAAACTCCTGCGCGGCACCTGCAAAATTCAGAGTCAAGGTGAAAGATCACAGATATAGGAAAGAAGAAATAATCAGAGAAAGACAGACAAGTTATGTTAGTAGGAAAATCCTTTTGGAGCATGTTCTGTGTCCGAGATATTGCTTTGGGCTGCACTGAGCCGCTGAAGCTGGGTGATTCTCCAGTAACTGCAAACCAATCAGATGCAATCACTCACAAAGAACCAAACAGGACCATAGCATCATTTATTCATATAGAACACTTTTCAAAATCTCAGACACCAGGGGAGAAAACCTTTATCTATTTCAAAAGGTCACCTCTGCACCATTTTTCCCAAAATCACACAAAAACCATTTATTATGATTCGTACACAAATCCTTGACATATAGATATTGAAATTAGGTCAACATATTCACTTGCTAAGTATCGCAGGGGGACATTTTAATGCTCAAATGTTGTTCTTTCATAGTTCAGGAGACCGAATGGAGTTCTCAGTTAAGTATCAACTTAATGTTTCTTCTAACAGGATATAAAGGGCAAGATTTACTAACAGCTTGCGCCAGCGTAAACCCTCTTTTGGCGATAAAAAAAACTACTGTCATGATTTATTAAAGACACGCTGTGAAAAATGAGCACTGTGAAGGCGTGGACAGGGTTATTTCTGCAGCTGATCTTATTGCATATGCATTTGTAGGAGTTTTACTTTCAGACGCAAAATTTATGGGAGGAGTGTATTTAAATGAATCATGCAAGGTACCTTGATTTAATAAGGTTTGAGCTAGTCAATTTAATGATATTGCACCATTATTTACCGCCCAAAAAAAGCATGTCTTAAACCAGACGCTAATTTGCGCTGCTCTTGGAAGATTGTGTTGGTCATTATGGAAATGATCCGGCTGCTTCTGTGTTCTTTAATTTCAGAACTTTTCACTCCCATCTGCGGTTTTATGGAATTGTGCTCTCATGCTAATTTGCCCTGTTTAGTAAATCTGGCCCCAAATAGACAACTGTTGTCATTGAGAGTATACAGCTAAAACACTTTTATATATCTGTATAGCAACTCTTATTATTTGCTTAAATTTGGAAAACTTGAAGAGAAAGTTCATATTGAGCTTATAATGTAGATTTTGGCAAATCTGAGCACATATTGAGACATTGTTGAAATCTCTTTAGAAATTACTGGGCTCTTTTTCTCAGGACAAAAAAGGCTTTAGCAAAAAAAAGTATCCGATAGCTATCGAACAAGAAGTTTTATGATCATTCAGATTGACACATTTACAATATTTTTGAAGACAAATATATAACATGCTACATAATGTACCCAGAAACTTGCCACTGCAGAAAAAAACAGCATGTGCTATTTTCTATTTTTCAACAAATCCTGTGAGAGGAAATGCAAGCTGGGATAGTCTGGAGACCATCAAATAAAAGGCTTTGAGATCAGACACACACGTCTCGTGGTGAGGGCTCAACAATCCCAAGTTTGCAACTTGGAGGAAGTTATCTCCTTTCACAAGACATGCTGAATATGTGCTGTGTGTGTGTGTGTGTGTGTATGAGTTTCAGTGTGATTTTTTGGAGCATAATCATTTGGAAAAGTGGTGCAGAGCTGAACTTCTCCCCTGAGTGTGTGAGGAGACTGACCGTCCTCTAATGTGGTGAAGTTTAGACGGGGGCTGAACACTCCCCCATCACCAACAGAAGTGCTGGAACTCAGCCATACACTGTACTCCTGTCCAGCCATCAGATCAGACAACACCAGCCACTGCTCTGAACCCGGAACCCTCTACAGTGAGAGAAAGAGAACCTGCTCATTCACTGCATGACATCAGCATTTTATTGCGAGTTTGAAATGTGTTTATGAGATTTTGAATTGATGTAGCTATTCTTATGGAGATCGAATCCCCGACCCTTACAGAATGTGCTGTGCTGGTTTCATGGTACAAATGCTGGTATTAGATAATAATAGAATCCCAGCTAACAGGGAACATCCTGAGAACTTTGTGGCGAGGTTCTCTCAAAGTTATTAACATTCTTCCAGTAATGTTAAAGGTAGGGTACGCAATTTTTTTCATAAACACTTTTTGTTATTCTGATTTAAACTCTCTTCACATAGAGTTGAAGACAGACCGCAACAAACAGCAGCCAATTTTTACAGTTCCCCCTGAACCAAAACAACGAGCTTATGCTGAGTTCACGCCAAGGTGTAACCGTAATTACGAGATGGAAACCCGTGACATTCTACCCGGAGCTGTTCACGTTTATGAGTTTCTATGTCAAACACGATCAATGCCGAAATGAAGCTGCAGCAGTCAGGTGGTACAATTAGAGCTCTGTAAGTTGTTTACGTTCCTTATTATTGTAATGTTATGTGCTTTGATACATGAGGTAACTTAACGGTGTCTCTTATGACACTTCGCTGAATCTGCTCGGGCTGTGTGCGACCTGCGCGTTCGTGTGTTTTGAAGGAGGCGTGGCTTTGGAGACGCTCTGAAGGGAGGGTGGGATCTCATGCTTTCAAAGCTAGCTTGCTACTGCTAGCCTCTCCGACATTGCCTACCCTACCTTTAATAGAATGTTTGTTCAAAGTTATCTGTTCTTTAAAAATGATCTGTTCTTAACATTCGCATGACAAAGAAAAAATTTTTCACAAGCTTAATATGAACATTAGCAAAACGTTCTTAAAACACATTTTTGTTATCTGGGATTGTATTGATGATTACAATAATTCTATTCATGTATTTCATTGTATTTTTTACAGTCCAAGCTACTTCAAAGAATAAATGGTAAATCTCCAAAACACATGGAACATTTTGCTACTTATTTCTTTCATTTTTGATAAAAAGTCACAATTATCTTTTAAATTGTTTTATTCCATAGCGGAAAAAAGCTTCCATACTAACCAGGCGCGACAAGTTTCCAGTGACTAATACTTGTTCTGTCCACATTGAAAGTGAAAATGCTGCACGACAGCACACAATAACAACCAATCAGAACAAATTCTGCCATTCGAAAGATTGGGGTTAGAAATTTTTTCTTTTTTTAAGTATAATAAAACTTTTGAATGTTAATTTTGAATGTTCTCTGAACATTCTGAAACAAGTAATAACGTTTAAAAAACGTCAGACAAACGTCCAACCAAAACATTTCAGAAAAAAATGTTCCATGACCAATTAATAAATACTAAGTCAGCAAGGAAGTAAAAAGTAAAAGACATTTATGTTACAAAATATTTCTAATTCAAATGCTGTTCTTTTGAATTTTCTGTTCATCAAAGAATCCTGAAAAAAATCTTTGTTTCCAGTTTCCACAAAAATATTAAGAAACTATTTTCAACACTGATACTAATAAGAAATGTTTCTTGAGCACCAACTCAACATCACAGGATGATGTATTTTTTTATTTATTTTTATTGTAATAATATTTGAAAAAATGTGCGGTTTTCACTGTATTTTCAATCTAATAAATGCAGCTTTTGGTAAACATAAGATGTTTTTATATATATATATATATATATATTAAGAAAGCAACCACAAACTTTACACTATATGTCACTTACTACATAGCTGTATTAAATTAGATTTAACTGTAGGCGGAGCTACCCAGTGCTACAGACCATCAAAATTACTTATAGGATTTATTTTAAAGACATTTTAATAGCTTGTCACATTATCAAGGTGTACCTTGATATGACATAGTATTTAGTGTCTCCAAAAAGATCAACACACATCTGTGTGAGAGCATATACCTGTGTATACTCTGTATAATTGTCTGTGTAGTAGATAGTGTAGTATTGGATGATGCCGTTGGGTTCCTTTGGAGGACTCCAGCTGAGAAGCACTGTAGTGGTCGTAAGGAGTGTGTATAATACATTCTGTGGAGGGTCAGATGGGGCTGCAAAACAGAAAAAGAATTTAACATTATGAATACAGGGGCAATGCTGTTTCATGCTATTATTATGTATTATGAATCCTTTTCAAACCTAGTGAGCTGCCTCACTCTCTAGCGATCTTCAAGAGCAGCAACTAAACCTTACAAGTGACTGAACTGACAAGCCCTGAAACAAGTTAAATGTTGCTCTATTTTCTCTCAATGTTTTTAGTGCAGAATAAACACTACCGTACAAAAGTTCAGGGTCTGTAAAATTTTCAAATGTTTTTGGAAGAACTCTCTTATGCTGGATTTATTTGATCATTTGATCACAATTTAAAGTAACTTTCTTTTCTATTTGAATATATTTTCTTTTCTATTTGAATATAATTTGCATATTTGAATATATTTAAAAAAGTAATTTATTCCTGTGATGGCAAAGCTGAATTTTCAGCAGTCATCAATATCTATTATTAATATCAATGCTGAAAACAGTTGTGCGGTTTAATTGTTTTGTGAAAAGAAAATATATATTTTTTTTAAATAGAAATATTTTATTACAATGTAAAAATATTTACTGTCAGTTTTGATCAGTTAAATGCATCCTTGCTGATTAAAAGTGTTAATTTCTTTAAAAAATTAAAAAAATCTTACTGACTCCACACTTTCAAATTTAAATCTGATGTTTCCCTCATCTCCAATATTTTTTTCCCCACAAGTTTATTCAATGATACTTGTGATGCAGCCTTAGATTTTGGGCAAACATTTGGCATATAAGCACAAAGCAGCACTCTTCACATTATGCTTATGATATCTAAAAGTGTTGTCTAGGTTGTTTGGAGCAGAACGTGTTTGTGTTCACCTGATTCTACAGTATTGAACGTGATGTAAATCAGTAGCCCTCCGTCTCCGAGTCGAGTCCAGCTGCTAACGGAAGCATTATACCGGCCCGGCTCCTCCACACTCACCACCACTGACGTATTCGTCACATTGGCCACAAATTCAGAGCTCAGATTCCTAATAAACGAACATACATGTAAGTTTCAATCTAGTATGACTGCAGTCTGGTCTATGGTAAAAACTGATTTTAAATCGTCTGGACTTACCACACTCTCACTATGTAGTATAAAATCTCAGAGTTGGCCTCCACGGGAGGTTTCCAGGACAACTCTACCTCAGTATCTGACAATTTCCTGGCGATTAGGAATTTTGGAGGGGAACTGGGTACTGCCATTTAGGAAAAACAGCTATTATAGACCCAAAACCGAGGAAAATTACTTTACTCTCAAACATGATAGTGATTGGGGTTAGTAAATGTAAGACATTGTCTCCCATGCCATGTGCATTATCCGCATGTGTCCATCTTGACAACTGATAATGGAACAACTAACCAACCAAACACAGAGAAACAACCAAAAACATTGTTGGTAAGCTCCTCTGACTCCTGAGGTAGAAAGATGAACCTGCTTTAAAGACAAAATTGATCCATAACACTCCCGAGTGCTGTCAGAAATGTATTTGGGAGAAATAAAAATAGTTAAACACACTCCCATTTCCGTCCACCGAAAAGCTGTAAAAAGGAGAAATGTTTACATGTGACCCAGATACTTTCACCAGATCCAGACATATTCACTTTGATGACTGACACTAAAAAGGAAGAATAGCTTAATTAAACACAATAGGGTCTTAACACTCACCGTCCTCCAGTGTGGTGATGTTCAGGATCTCGCTCGTGTGGTTGCCCATGCCGACCTGTGTGGCAGCCTGCACGATGATGCGGTAACGCGCATACTTCCGCAGGTTGGACAGGACAACATAAGGCACATGTGTGGTTTGGTTCAGACTGTGCGTGGCGTTCCAGTATTCCACGTTGTAGAACAGGATGATGCCGTTTGCGAGAAGCGGTGGCACCCACGACACGTTCACCTCGCTGGATCCGATGCTCTCATAGGTCAAATCATAAGGTGGGCTGCCAGGCACTGCAACAAACAAGAAAAGTCAGCACTCGTGCAAATGTTACACAACAGATAAATAAATAAGCTGGCCATAATGTGTCTGAAATATAATTCAGCCTGCAAATTTCTGATATTCAATAGAACCCGTGTGCTTTATGAATAAAGTCTCTTATGATCACCAAGCCTGCGTTGATTTGATAAAAAATACAGTAAAATCAGTAATATCGTGAAATGTTATTACATTACATGTTATAACAAATTAAAACGTCATTTATACCTGTGATGCAAAGCTAAATATTTAGCATAATGTCTCCAGTCTTCAGTGTCACATGATCCTTCAAGAAATCATGCTAATATTCTGATTTGGTGCTCAAGAAATATTTCTTATTATTATCAATGCTGAAAACAGTTGTGCTGCTTAATATTTTTGTGGAAACCGTGATAATTTTTTTTCCAGGATTCTCTGATAAACAGAAAGTTCAAAAGAAAAGCATTTATTTTAAATAAAAATCTTTTGTAACATTATACATTTCTTTATTATCACTTTTGATCAATTTAATGTATTCTTGCTGAACTAAAGTATTCATTTCTTTAACAGAAAAAAGTCTTAATGACCAGAAACTTTTGAATGACAGTGTACATACAGCAACTTGCTGCAACAAAGCAGCGAACGTCATTCATCTTCATTTATGAGAGTTGATGATTTACATTCACCCTCATGCAAACTGAGTAGAGACGCAAAGAGTGAATAGCAACTGGCATACCGACACTAAAGTTCATGTGTTTCAATGCCTGATAGAGTTGGAGTAGAAGCATCTACTAGAAAACAAAGATTTAATGTCAAGTATGTGTGAATGACCCTTAATTGTAGGAACCTTTTGAAAGGGAAAGAGTGTGGGATTTCAGGATGAGATAAAAGTTTTATGTTTCTTCTAGTTTTTCCAATTAAATACGAACACGAACAATGACTCACCATCCTCCCCGGACAACATCTGTAGAGTATCAGAAATCTGGTTCCCGTGTCCATGCAGCGTAAACGCACGGACAGTCACGTTGTAGTGTGTGTACGGTTTCAGGTAGTGCAGTGTGGCGCTGAGTGATGTGCTGTTGACGGTGTTGCTGTATGTGCCGTTTGTGTAGGAGACCTCATACAGGCGGATGATGCCGTTGGGCTTCTCTGGAGGAGACCAGGAGAGAGAAGAAGTGGAGGAGGTGGTTTTCACTACGACCAGATCCCGTGGGGGTGAATCCGGCTCTAAAAGACAGACAGATGCATACTGAGAGATCTCGAGTGTGTGTGAGAGCACTGCATGTGTATGAAAAATAATTGTCTCAATACCATCCTCTAGTGTCACAACGAAGATTGTGTCTTCATCGGTCATGGGGCTTTCCCCCACGGCTGTAGACGCCGCCACACGCACCTTATAACTGCTGTACTTGTCCAGACCTGTGGATATGACCATAAATAGTGTCATACACTGGCCTCAAAAACTATTTAAACACTTGGGTCACTCTTAGAAATGTCTTAAATATATCTTTTGCTCACCAGGAATGCATTTATTTGACCAAACTACAGGAAAACTGAAATACTGTAAAATATTATTACAATATCTAAAAACTGTATTCTATATGAATATATTCTAAAGTGCAATTTAGTCCTGTGATGCAAAGCTGAATTTTTAGCATCATTACTCCAGTCTTCAGTGTCACATGATCCTTCAGAAATCATTCTAATATGCTGGTTTGCTGCACAAGAAACATTTTATTATTTTCAATTTTGAAAACAATTGTGCTGCTTTTTTTCCAGGATTCTTTGATGAACAAAAAATGTATTCATGTTTTACCTGTGAGCACCGCAGTGGTGTTGTCTGTCATCTGTCGTAATTCCTGGTTTGTGAGGAGATTTTGTGCATACACAGCGTAGTGCGTTATCTTGCCGTTGGGGTTGAGGGGCGGCTCCCAGGTAACACGGATAGAGGTGGAGGTAAGATTCTGATAGGACACATTCTGAACAGAGCTTGGCACTGTGGGAAAACACTGGGGTTACTTTTTACAGTGGCAGTATATTATAACTACTGTAATTCTACTCAGAGGTCTGAAGTTATTTTACCCTGTTCAGTTGTTTTCACTGTTACTTGAGCGGAAGGTCCGTCTCCAATGATGTTTTTTGCCGACACGTTAAATGTGTACTCTGTGAAAGGGCTCAGTCTTCTAACCACATACATGATGTGATCAGACGACAGGTCTGCTGTCTCCTCAATGGCAGGTAGAACTGTCAATCAAAACACAGCACACAGGCACAACCAATCAGAAAACAGAAAGCACAAATAACAAATAATAGAGCGCAACAATGACTGCCCACCTTTTAGTGCCCATGATTTTTAATTTCCCATTCATTTTCTCCATTGTGATTATAAAAAGTCTTCAATAAAGAGTTTAAAAATATTTACATTTATATAAAAATAGTAAAATACTTGTTTCGGTATCTTTTGACCAATATCTATTTTTATGGCAACAGTGACTACATTAACACAGTAGGGGCCCTATCTTGCACCCAGCGCAAGTGACTTTGTACACCGACGCATGTATCATTCCTATTTTGCACCCGCGCAAAGCGGACTTTTCCCTCCACAGAAGCACGTCGGTAAGTTAGGAAATACACTTGCGCTCCCGGGGGCGGTTCAGCGCAAAGAGGAGGCGTGTTCCGGCGCAAACGTTCATTCATGCTATTTTGCAGGTTTAGAAAACAATTGCGCCACTAACCAGGAAAAAATAGTTTAAAGTCAGTGGCGCGTTGCGCATGTTATTCATATGCTATTTTAAGGGCGCATGCTTGGCCATAATCAATGTAGCGTGTGCACAACGCACATAGCCTACACTTTGATTCTCTCATCTACACAGAAGCAGCAGTTTTCATTTTTGAATACATTATTACGATAGATAGATAGATAGATAGATAGATAGATAGATAGATAGATAGATAGATAGATAGATAGATAGATAGATAGATAGATAGATAGATAGATAGATAGATAGATAGATAGATAGAGAGAGAGAGAGAGAGAGAGAGAGATAGATAGATAGATAGATAGATAGATAGATAGATAGATAGATAGATAGATAGATAGATAGATAGATAGATAGATAGACTATTTATTATAAAAGCATACATCTAGCTTACACATTTACCCAAATTATCATACGCCTGTTTAACCGAAGTTAATTTGGGTGGGTTTCTCCATTTCAATGTAACTTCTCTCTTTTACGGCCGTGACGAGAGCGTTGCTCTCCTTGGCTGTGAACCGCTCCTGGCGCGCGCCTGGCAAATCCGCCGTTTCAATAGCAATCCGCTATGGAAAAAGCGCGTTTGCTCTTAAAGGGAATGTGAGATGACGCTCTGATTGGTTTATTTCACGTTACGCCCAAACCACACCTATGAATAATGAAGCTACTTCAGACCAACCCATTTTAGATTTGCGCCTGGCGCAATAGTCATTTATCCCGCCGGGAAAATAGCAACAGCGCCGAGACCCGCCCACAAAGTTACTTGCGCTTTGCGCTTTGACACTTGCGTTTCAGATCGTTAAAATAGGGCCCTAGGTCTGTCTTGAAAGGTTTATTCACATTGCTGAAAAAACGTTATGCATGGGGATTTTAAACTGTATCTTTACTTACGGAAATGATGAGTTGTTATTATAATTGTGCTTTAAACAGTCCTGTTAATATCCAAATCGCAAAAACCTTGAAATGTGAGTGAGGTCATAGTGGGTGGAGTCAGTGGGAGGAGTTATTTACCTTCTATTCCAATGGTAGTGGCAGCTCTTGTTGGGAGGTTCGTCTGCTGCTGGGTGTAATCTGTGGCCACCGCCCTAGTTACGCGACGGGGCTGGGAGGGGCTTAAGTTAACCAATGGCGGTTGGTCAGTGCCAAGAGTGAGAGGTGAAAGTTCAGTCAAAGGGTCCTCGGTTACAGCCTCAGTCTCAGCCTGAACAGATGCATAGGTTCTGTCGTTGGTGACTGTGAGCCAGGGTGGAGGCGTGTGGGGGGTGCTTGGGGTCAAAGGGAGGTCAGAGGTCAGTTCCGAGTCAGTGTTGGTAAAACCGCGACCCAAAGTGAGAAATGTTCCATGTGAGGCGAGAGTGAATGCAGATTCTGTGGTGATGTCAAGTGACCTTGCATTGCGACGAAGTCGTCGAGAGACAGCGTTCTGTAACAACAACATAAAATCAGTGAAGCTAAACCAAACAAAATGCAGTGAGTGTGTGCATGCTTGTGTAATTTATTGTTTTACCTGTCCTCTTAGGGTGATGTCCTGTACAAGCATAGTACGGTACAGCACTAGAATCCGATAGTGGCTTATCAAGCCGTTTGGTTGGCTTGGGGATCTCCAGGACAGACGAACCGACGTGGAGTCCACAGCCTCCGCTGTCAGATGAGACACAGCACTTGGGGCTAACATGGAAATAAATGCACACACACATACAGATATTAACACACCTTGCCGTATACTTAGCCAAGGCACAGCAAAGTCCGAGGGGGTCGCAATAGGACTTAAAATGACTTTAAAAATCCTTTAAAATAACATTAAGAGCCATTTTTTTAAAAATTAAAACATGCTTTAATAACACACGACTACAAATTGTCACTCCTAGTTTCTGTAAAAAAATAATTAAAAAAAACTTCTGTTATTACCGCAGAAGTACCAGAAATCTTGTGTGTGTGTGTGTGTGTGTGTGTGTGTTCCAGCTGGAGTCCCCATGATAACCACTAGAGTACAATTCATCAGTCTCCTTTACCGCCTCATGAACTACATTTCCCATAACCCATTGCCTGGACTCATCATGTTCTGATTACTGCAATCAACTGTCATTATCTCGTTAATGTTTGCCTATTTAAATCCTGTGTGTTCATTCACGAAGTCTTCTGTTATGTACTGCTAGCACCAAGACATGAAGATCCAAATGAATGCAGCGTAACACCAACAAGACTTTGCAACGAGTGAATGAATACAGTGAATGAACACATGCTCAACAAGGCTGTATTTATTTAATCAAAAATAGATTAAAATCAGTTACAGTATATTGTGAAATATTTCTACAATTTAAAATAACTGTTCTATTTGAATATTTCAAATGTAATTCATTCCTGTAGTGTAAAGCTTAGCTGACACTTATTATTATCAATGTTGAAAACAGTTACTGCTAATGTTTTGTGAAAACTGATTAATAAAAATTCAAGATTATTTGATGAATAATAGAACGTTCAAAAGAACAGCATTTATTTAAAATATAATTTTTTTGTAACATTATAAAAAAAAATGTCTTTACGGTCACTTTTGAGCAATTTAAATTTGATGCATCCTTCCTGAATAAAAGTGTTAATACCTTTCAAGAAAAAAAAATAAAAAATCTTACTGTGTATATGTATGCACAGTAGAGCCATGGTTGGATAAATAATGTCCATTACAGGGAACTGTTGATAAATTTTCCCAATTGTTCAATTCATTGCTGAGAAAAATGCAGCCCTTTATTTATCACACATTTTCGGCATTGGATGCTTTGAGGCTTTCGACCAAAATCTAATTTTAGATAAAAGCAACCCTAAGTGAACAAATAACCTTTCTTGTTTTTCCATGCATTTAATGAGCATTCAGCTATGCAGCAACAACTGGCTCTGTATGAAAATGTCATTTCCTCCAGCTAAATTAACCCAATTAAAGGTATAATTAGAGATAGCTAATTTCAGACAGACTTAATTATAACTAGACCAGCTAAATATAAACCTAATTTATAACTCACTTACTTTGACCCCCAAGTCTGAACACTTACAGAAGTCACAAACACGTACACATTCCCTGAGCCTTTTGAGAGTATGTTCTCCAATCTCCATACAGATGAGTCAAAAAATGGAATTGCTTTGGTCAACATGGCTCCCAATATGCCTCCTTCAAGCATACACAAATACAGTTTGAGAAAACACGACACCAACAATCAATCAAAATGGAGGTCATGTCATGAAAACCTGAATGCCACAACTGAACGAACCATTAATTCTCCACTGTAGTGGAAAATACATGAATTTAGATGAATTTGTGGCAATTCATCCATAAATCACAGCTAAAGTGTTGCTAGGTCATGCAGTAAGAAAATTGGGAGAAAAAACAAAAGCAGTTCCACATCAGCGGAATCTAAAGTGATTTAATGCTTATTTAAGTTGCAGTCAGTACAGCTAAAAAGGGTTCATCTAGGTAATGCATAGACTTAATTTTGATTACCATTGAAACGTTTTGGGTCAGTACGTTTTTTTTATGTTTTTGAAAGAACTCTCTTATGCTGACCAAGGCTGCATTTATTTGATCAAAAGTGATATTGTGAAATATTATTTCAACTTAAATTATTATAAAATCTATTCAAATAGAAAACTAGTTAATGTATAATGGCAAAGCTGAATTTTCAGCAGCCATTACTCCAGTAAAAACATTTTCACACAGGGAAAGTTGGTTCTGTTTAACTTGACAGTAATATTTTAAGTCGTTTTTGAACAAAATCAATTCAGTTATATACTTTGTTCACTCAGGATGTCTTTATCTAATATTATATAATGTCTAAAGGTTTAAAACATCAACTGTGACATATAAAAACCAATGAAAGACATCATGTAAGAACTGTAAATCTATTATCATCTATAGTACAGAAACAATTTGTTGTTCACAGAAGTTGACTAAATCTGATAAAACCTCCCTTTAGGAAAATATGGGGGGGAAAAACATACTAAACTGGAAAACAAAGTTAAATTAATTTACACACAAACTACTTGCACATAAAAAAGCAAAAATGTTCTCTTATAGCGGTTTGGATTTGGGTAAGAGTAAGTCTGATGTCCTGGTAAGCCGTGTGCATGTGTGTGTGTGTGTGGGTGGGTTGCCAGGTAAACCCTATATTATGGGGACAAGATGTCCTCACCAAGATGGCAGTATCTGAAATCCTTGTGGGGACATTTTTGGGTCCCCATGAGGAACACAACTTATATACTAAGTGATGTTGATAGAGTGACTACACTCATACTAAGTGATGTTTTTTGAAAATGTAAAAATGCAGAAAGTTTTCTGTGATGGTAGGATTAGTGTAGGGGGATAGAATATACAGTTTGCACAGTATTAAAATCATTATGTATATGGAAAGCCTCCATAAAACATGAAAACAGAACATGTGTGTTTGTGTGTTTACCTTCTGCGTTTGTTGTGATGTTGACCACTGCTGCAGGTCCTGTGGCCCCCGAGGACTTGGCCATCACATGGATGTAGTATTGTGTGTATGGAGTCAGTCCAGTGTAAATAAACGCTTGATCGATTGTGCTGTTCTCACTAATAAACCCTGAAATACACATATACATGCACCACATTAACATACAAACAATGAGAGGATGTGCTTTGAACTAAGTAGTCTGGAGCATGTGTGCTAAACGCAAGGCCACCCAGCTGGTTTAGGATAAGGGCTTGTGTGTGGTGTCTGTCTGATAGTACAGTATTAAAGGGATAGTTCACCCAAAAATGAAAATTAGCCCATGATTTACTCACCCTCAAGTCATCCTTCTTTCAGACGAATTCAATCGGAGTTATATTAAAACATGTCCTGGCTCTTTCAAGCTTTATAATGGCAGTGAATGGCTGTCCATAAAAGTGCATCTATCCATCATAAAAGTGCTCCACGTGGCTCCGGGGGGGTTAATGAAAGCCTTCAAAGCGAAGCGATGAGTTTGTGTAAGCAAAATATTCATATTTAAAACTTTATAAAGTAAAATAACTATAGCTTCCGGCCAAACAGTCTACTTGCGTCTAAAGCGCAACTTATGCAACTTGTGACGTTAGAAGTAGCGTAGTGCGTCATGGCGCAAAAGTTAGATTGCAAGTAAGTTTAAAGCGCAACTTGTGCGAGTAATGCGACGTACTGCTGATATTTACGTTATGCCATGACGCACTACGCTACTTCTGACGTCACAAGTTGCGTAAGTTGCGCTTTAGATGCAAGTAGACTGTGTATGGCCGTTTGGCCGGAAGCTAGAATTTTACTTTGTAACATGTTAAATATGAATATTTTTCTTACACAAACGCATCGCTTTACTTCAGAAGGCCTTTATTGACCCCCCGGAGCTGTGTGGAGCACTTTTATGATGGATAGATGCACTTTTATGGACTTCAAAACAGAAACAGCCAATTCACTGCCATTATAAAGCTTGGAAGAGCCAGGACATTTTTTTTTAAATAACTCCGATTGTACTCTTCTGAAAGAAGAATGTCATATACACCTAGGATGACTTGAGGGTGAGTAAATCATGGGCTAATTAAAATTTTTGGGTGACCTATCCCTTTAATGGTAAAGACATTGGTTTGATGGTCATGGGGTGTCAGAAAGTGTTACCTTCAGAGCTGCGGAGCTGGATGACGTAACTGAATCGTCCTGTGGTGATCTTTGGTGGGTCCCAAGTTAGAGACAGAGATTTAGAAGTGACGTTTCTTAAAACTACGTTTTGCGGTGGGTCTTCAGGGGCTGCAACACACATTTTTGTCTTTACATTTTTGATTCGTTACAGAAACTTGTGGAAATTGCAATTATTTGAACAAGACAATATAAAACAGAATTTGCAATACAATTTAGCTTCTGTATTGGCAGGTATTTCCATAATTTCATGTATTATTATATAAAAAACATTCATGCAAGTAAATAGACTTAATTTTGATTAACATTTGGGG
Source organism: Leuciscus leuciscus (assembly GCF_965113295.1). Classification (NCBI taxonomy): domain Eukaryota; kingdom Metazoa; phylum Chordata; class Actinopteri; order Cypriniformes; family Leuciscidae; genus Leuciscus; species Leuciscus leuciscus. The sequence continues at coordinate 27,599,185 of NC_138734.1, forward strand.
TCGGTAGGATTTCTTTGATATATTTGAAAGAAATCTCTGAGGCTGCATTTATTTGATCAAAAATGCCATAAAATCAGTAATATTGTGAATATTATTACAATGTAAAAACTATAGATTTTATAATCATTTATGATGCAATATAGATTCATTTTATAATTTGGTGCTCCAGAAAAACATTTCCACTATTTTCAGTGTTGGAAACATTTGTGCTGCTTGACATTTTTGTGGAAAACGTGATAAGATTTTTCAGGATTCTGATGAATAGAAAGAACACCATTGAAATAGAAATATTTCATACCAATATAAATGCTTTTACTTTTGATCAACTTCATGCATCATTGCTAAATAGAAGCATTCATTTCTACTCTAAACAGTAATATACATATTATAATAAGAATAAAGTGTGTGTGATAGCATACCAGCCTCCGGCATGCGGACCATAGTGCTGGCAATCTGTCCCTCCCCTTCACTGGTGAACGCGGAGACTTCAAACACATAAGGTGTGTAGGGACGGAGCTCATCAATCTTTACACTGATTGGAACGCTCCAGACGGAGGCGGGGGGAACGGCTGAGAGTGTAACAGAGGGCAGCGCAGCAGACGTCAACTGGGAAGACTCGGACGGGCTTGGAGTTCCACGAGATAAGATGTCTGCTGCATCCTAGGAGACACAAAAACACACATAAACAACCGAAACTAATTGCAAAAAATTGCTAGATCAATGCAGGTGTTTTGAATTTGGTTCAGCTGTCTTGTATCACTTCAAATAAACATTAATACAAGCAAAGACGTACGTTGCAGTGAGGCAGAGCTCCGTTCATGATGTCCTCTGCATTGAGCTCCAGCGTGCGGACGATCTGGCTTGTTCGGGCATGTTTGACTTTCACTGCGAACTTAGCGATAAGGCCATTGATGCGTACAGGGAGAAACCATGTCACTACCACTGATGTGTGATCATCAGCAAACGCTGTGAGGTTTGACACCAGACCAGGGGCTGAGATTGAACATAAACACATGGATTAAAACATATACATACTCTAAACAAGCAGAATGAAAATATCTGTTCAAATTGAATGAATTCTACACATTTGTTTAAAAACCCAGTGAGCTGCCCACTAAGTCATCAGTATTCACACACTAGGTAGCAAAATTATGCTAGGGGTCAGTAAGATTTTTTAATGTTTTTGAAAGTAGTCTCTTATGCTGGTCAATGCTCAAAAATTCAGTAAACAGTAATATTTTGAAATATTATTATTACAATTTAAAAGAGCTATTTTCTATGGAAGCTGGTTTCCGCCACAGAATAAATTTTTTTTAAAATATAATTGCGACTTTTTATCTCACAATTGCGAATTTACTTTTCAGAATTGCGAGATATAAAGTTAGAATCGCGAGGTATGATGTCAGAATTGCTAAATATAAACTCGCAATTGCGAGATATAAACTTGCAATTCTTACTTTTCTCGCAATTGCGAGTTTATATCTCGCAAGTCATTGAGATTCTCACAATTTTGACTTAACACACAATTGCGACTTTATATCAATCAATTCTGAGACAAAAAGTCAGAATTGCGAGATGTAAACTCGCAATTGTGAAAAAAAAAGTCAGAATTGTGTCGCAATTACCTTTTTTATTTATTTTTTATTCTGTGGAGGAAACAAACTTCCAAAATTTTTTATTTTAATATAAAATGTAATTTATTCCTGTGATTTATTCAGCATCATTTCTCCAGTCTTCAGTGTCACATGATCCTTCAGAAATCATTCTAATATGCTGATTTGCTGCTCAAGAAACAGGTCTTATTATCAATGTTGAAAACCGCTTTTACTGCTTAATATTTTTGTGGAAAATGTGATTAATTTCTTTCAGAATTCTTTGATGAATAGAATGCTAACAGTAGACTCCGATTCACTTCACAGGAGGAGAGCCAATTGTTTTTTATACGTGTAATCATTAACAATATTGCTCATGCAAGATTGCACCTTTGATGGTAGCTACCTCTCTAGACAGTAAAGCAGCTCATTAGGGTTTTGAAAACAGTTTATGAAATACATGGATAATGCTTACGGGCCTCTGCTGTTTTGTAGTAAAGAGATTGGCTAAAGGGTCCAGTTCCTGCTTTGTTGACTGCTGCAACCTATAAAGAAAAGACAGAAGAAAAGCTTTTGAAAAGCAATATACTCAAACTGCACACAGTACAAGAACGTCTGGTTGATTTATCACCATGACTTAGCAGAGGTGGTTATAAAGACACTGTGAATGAAGATTCCAATGCAAGATGATCTACTCCAGACAACAGATCCATCAAAGACCGTCACACATACAAACACACGCTCACACAAAAGCTTAGAGAGTCAATTCAGAGTTCACGGTGTGCCCAGCCAATGAATTCACGAGACAAATGAGGGAAAACAGAGATCCCTCGTGGATCCAGAGTTCTCTGTAGGACATGAATAATTCACAGTTGGTAAATTATTGAGTGAGATCAATGGAATAGAGGCCACTGGCAACTTTCCCATGGATAGTTAATCCAGTGGTGTCTGCTGAAAGCTGGACCAGTTTAATGAAAACCATTTTCAGAAAAGTTTTTGCTTGCTGCCGTTTCATTAGGTGACAAAACATTATCCGACAAAGACATTAAATAAATGGAAAATACTAAAAAGGGAAGTAAAGGGGGCTCTAACATTTCAGATAAACATGGGTTGGATATAATATCAGTAACAACATGTATAATTGTATTAATTCCCAGGTCTTGTGCTTTTGCCTTCAGAAGAGCTTCAGTTTCTTTGGGGAATAGTGAAATTCAGAACTTGAACTGTGGGATATTGCACCATTCTTCAACAAGAAGCCTGGAGTTCTTTGGAGATTTTTTGAAAGGAATTGGAAATCTATAGAATTTCCCATGATGTTTAGACATTGGCTTTGTAGAGTGTATGGAAGGTAGTTTCTCATGATGTCCCATCAGAATTTTAGCATTAAGTTGCATGGAAATCACCCTCTTGTGATTTAACATAAAAGATGTTTACATAGTCCAAATTGATGAATTTATAAAAATGACAGAAGGAAACACAATGCATTAAGAGCTGGGGGTTGAAAACTTTTTGAATTTGAGGATCAAGGTAAATTGTACTTTATTTGTCTTCCGGGAAACATGCAAGTACTGTACCACTTCTGTTGCTTCTGAAGGACAATACTAAATGATTTTTATTTATTTATATTTAAACAAAATAAGAAAAATGTGGACATCTTCATCCTGTTCAAAAGTTTTCAACCCCCAGCTCTTACTGCATCATGTTTCCTTCTGGAGCATCAGTGAATGTTTGAACCTTTTTTAACAGTTGTGTTTGAGTCCCTCAATTGTCCTCAGAGTGAAAGAGTGAAAAGATAGATCTCAAAATCATACATAGTCTCTGCTGGAAAGGGTTCAAACATGCAAAAGATGCTGGAAAACTGAAGAATTAGATTTTTATGAAGAACATTGGCCAGTTTAACTGCTCAGGACAAACAAGGGACTCAAGAACAACCATCACAAAAAAACAAAACAAAAAAAAACACTGTTGTGGATCATCCAGGTAATGGCACACAGTATAAAGATTGAGGGGTATGTAAACTTTTGAATGTGATTATTAAAAAAAAAAATTTCTTGTGGACAATATGTAAACATCTTTTATGTTAAATATCTTATTCAGGACAGTACTAAATAAAAAATAACATGCATTTAACATGCAATAACAGCACGACTGTATATAGTTTTGAGCAGCTCATCAAAACATTTGTATTTTTGTCCCTTTCTGTGTGTGTGTGCTCCTATGGTTCACAGGCTTTATGTGGCTGTGACAAGCAATTTCATTAAGGAAGTCTTGCCAGGTAATTTTGAGGATGTATTTTTGTGACATTTAGAAACTATCCACTGAAGTCTGCTGGTTCTTGGTGAGCTTTAACGTCAAACTATTATTTTTGACACTTTAATTTTATAGTTTTTCTGAACAATACATTTGCGGCCGGGCCGAGAACTTGTATTTTCTTCAAGTCTGCGTCATTTGTTATTTCAACTTTTTACAGTTCCTACACAAAAAACAAACAAAACTGCAGTACAAGTGCATTTTGTATTATGGTGTTGTGTACATTCTTTAAGCAGTTTAAAATACACTATATTCTGATTCTATAATGTGAAAATCTATGCCGTGGTTAAATTAGACATTGTGAATTTTTGCTTTCACATAAACTATTGAAATGTTTGAGCGTGCACCTTGATGTTGTACGTTGCTCCAGGGGTGAGTGTGTTCAGGAGAGTTTCTGGGATGTCCAGGCCCTTGGTGACCTCAGTGAAGGTAGGGTCGGGATATGGACACACCTCCTTGTATTTGATGACAAATGAGTGAATTGTGGGGTCAAGGGGCATCGGTATCCGCCAGGACAGCAGGATTCCATTGGAACCAACCCGTTCACCTTCTGGCTTAGAGGGGGCCGCAGGTACTACATACACATACATATAAACACACAAAAAACTTGAGAATCTTATGATGCATTTGATATTTTATCCTATTTTTATGACAGCTTTATTGATTACTTGATTCGAATTGGTTGATTACAGCAATTTTTTTCATGTCGTTTTTTAAATTGATTGACACTTCTTTCATTTGTGTTGCCATTATATTCTCATCTTCTGCAATGAAGCAGGACGGATGTTGTTACTCTAACCTAGATATAGTATCGTCCAGGTCATTATCAAACGTAGAGGTCTTTCAGAAGGTGCTTGGCTCGCTAACAGCAAGTTGTTGTGGAGGTGTCAGCCATTTAGGAGAATAACAATACAATATAAAGCCATCAGAAAGCGCCATGCCATTCTCATAGAGATGAGCAAACCAGCGACCCGGGAATATGATACTGACCTATCAAAGCCTGGAATCAGCATCAATTATGCAAACATAAATGTACACACATTCACACACACACTTCAAATGGAAAAAAAGTCCATATGGATTCATGTACATTACATGATTACATATAACATTACATTTGTGTGTTATTTTATTACATTTTCTACATTAATGTGGTAATTTAGGGCATTTTTGTTAGTGTGACATTATTTACAATATTTGTTTGACTGAATAGAATGTTTTCACTTAATAAAGTAGTCTAGAGGAATATATAGGAACTATGGGGAAATACACATAAATTATGAAAAGAAGGCATCATTTTTATTAAAAGAAGATAGTGGTTTAAGAATGGAACACACAGACTTACATGACTCAATAGTGGTGACAAGTATTCGGCTGACAGGTGAGCTGAACCCCGACGAGGCCACTGCATTGACCGTGATGGTGTATGATGTTCCAGGGGTTACACTGGACACTTGAGCCTAAAACATAGAATAACACAATACATATACAGGACAAACATAAATCTACATCTACAATGAACATATGGGTCATTCTCAAATATGGTAACAGATACGGTTCTTGACAAAAAAAATTATATTTATACAATATTTAAAAGACAGAATTCTCTAACATTTTCTATAACCATTGTTTATATTGGATAATATAAAAGACATTGTGTTGTTTAGCGCTTTTCCCCCCTTGTATTATGTTCGAATTCTGGGTCAAATTTTTATGTTGCAGGTCAAATTGAAACTAATTGGATTCAATACAATCACAATCACACACATTCTCACACATTACATCAAAAATAAACACGTGTTTAACAACTATTTTTAACCATTTGTTTAATTGTTTTTAAATGGTTTTTGTTTCATTTTTGTGTGCTTTCCTAAAGCTCAAACAGTAGAGCATGGCAACGCAAAAATCATGCGTTTGATTATATATTAATCAAACCCAGCAATATTAACATTCTTGAACTGATAAAAATGTATGCATTTAACGTAATGTGCATTCCTTTGGATAAAAGTATCTGCCAAATGCATAAATGTAAATTTAAATACTCTCAGAGGGTAGTTGAGGAACTGACATAAAAAATACATACACTACCGTTCAAAAGTTTGGGGTTAGTAAGATTTTTAATGTTTTTAAAAGAAGTATCTTCTGCTCAGCAAGGCTGCATTTATTTGATTAAAAATACAAACAAAAACAGTAATATTGTGAAATATTATTCCAATTTAAAACAGCTGTTTTCTATGTGAATATACAGTGTCATTTATTCCTGTGATCAAAGCTGAATTTTCAGCATCATTACTCCAGTCTTCAGTATCACATGATCCTTCAGAAATCATTCTAACATGATGATTAATGCTCAAGAAACATTCATTATTATTATCAATGTTGAAAACAGTTGTGTACAATTTTTTTTCAAAATTCTTTGATGAATAGTTCAAAAGAACAGCATTTATCTGAAATCTAAAGCTTTTGTAACATTAAACACTACCGTTCAAAAGTTTGGGGTCAGTAAGAATTTTTTTTTTTTTTTGGGGGGAAATAAATAAAATAAATCAATACTTTTATTCATCAAGGATGAGTTAAACTGATCAAAAGTTACAGTAAAGACATTTATAATGTTAGAAAATATTCTATTTTAAATAAATGCTGTTCTTTTGAACTTTCTATTCATCAAAGAATTTAGAAAAAAAAATGTACACAACTGTTTTCAACATTGATAATAATAATGAATGTTTCTTGAGCATTAATCATCATATTAGAATGATTTCTGAAGGATCATGTGACACTGAAGACTGGAGTAATGATGCTGAAAATTCAGCTTTGATCACAGGAATAAATGACACTTTACTGTATATTCACATAGAAAACAGCTGTTTTAAATTGGAATAATATTTCACAATATTACTGTTTTTGTTTGTATTTTTAATCAAATAAATGCAGCCTTGGTGAGCAGAAGATACTTCAATTAAAATCATTAAAAATCTTACTGACCCCAAACATTTGAACGGTAGTGTACATATTTTTATTTTGTGTCTGTGCAGCTGCGGTTAACCATGAAATTGTGGATCAAATTAATCATCAAAAATTATGTAAACGTAGTCCACCAATCCCAACCCCGAAACGTAACCCTACCCATAACCTCTACCTAAAATCAGAGGGAAATGATAGCCAAGTATATAACATTTTGACATTTAATACATATTTATGATAAGCTTTTATGTTAGGAAATTGAACTATTCAGCATTTTATAAGCCAAAAAGTCAACAGTTTTTGAGAGTGACCTTTATAATGGTAACATCTTATGTCTTCTAGATACCTATTTTGTTGGTGTTGTTTTGCACCTAAAATTTCAGGATTGTAAAAAATCTATTTAATAGAGAAATAAAATCTGTGCTTATTTTGATTTAGTTATTGCATTTTACATTATTGAATGGTGTACAATTTTTTTAATAATATAGTCAGTAAAGGCTCATTTTCAGTGCATAAAGCGTAGTAATATCTCACAACATATTGCTGAATCATGTCTCTTCTGAGAAAACTGAAGCATAACATGCTATAAAATAAACCTCAGGTAAAACCAAAAAGTCAGCACTAGATACTAAACAAATCACAATTTGAATGCGATCAGATATATGAATTTCTGACTGAAGACAATGACTTACATTAATCAAACACATTGCATTATTATTCCAAAACACCATCATGCATCAAACAACCCTCAAAAACACAAGGAATTTTGTACATCTACTGTATAGATACCATCAATAATCTATGCACCTCAGACACTCCCACAAACAGACACTTTTTGCAAGCGAATCTTCTTGAGCCATTACTAGCAATAATCTCACCAGAAATCATTTGTTCATATAAATCATATATTAAAAAGCATCTTTTGTGGTCTTCTATCACATGTTCACAAACACAAAGTTTGTTGAGTAATGTAACAGCGGCAGGCTAAGTTACCATACGTGATGTCACACCACTTGTTCCAGAAAGACAATAGTCTTATCAGATGTGAGGATAAAATGGCCTGACAACACCAGTAAAACAAGATAACATGGCAAAATCGAATCCCTGCTTACATGCGTTACATAACGTATATGTATATGTATAAATATAAACCACACTTCTATGAATTTCACTGCAAATAAATAAAATATCTACCAATATATTTGCTTAGAAATGTTGCAAGAGCTTTTCTTAGAACTAATTTCTCTCTTCTGAGCCATTTTGCAATTTAACTAACTCCTAAAACCCCAAAGCAAGTTACTTTCAAGTTCACACAGGGGAAAATATAAATAGTAAAGAAAATATAAATGATGCAGAAAATGAAGCATGCGGGTTTTAAGCAAAACTTTTAATTGTTGATGGCAACTTTTATCAGAAATGTTATTATGATGTTCAATTATGAATGCTCTACAAAAGAATGCATAAAATGTCAAATGGAAATCCTTTACAAATATACAGTCCCGCACAAGGAAGACGAGTCAGTGTTCAGTGATATTTATCACACACTCAAGTCTTTGTGTGGAAGAACTGTCGTATTTCTTAATTCTAAGAAACACAAGCCAGTTTAAGAATTCCTCCAAGGTCGTGTAGCGTCTCACCATCACACTCAAACAGACCAAAGAGTGTGTGTGTGTGTGTGTGTGTGTGTGTGTGTGTGTGTGTGTGTGTGTGTGTGTGTGTGTGTATGTATGTGTAAGAGTTCAGCCAATTTTTATGAGAATAAATCTATTTTGCAGGGATGAAAACTTCAAAATGAAACAAAATTGTCTCGCTTTAAGTTCCTGAGTTGGAACTTCACTGAAAAAATCATTTGATGATTTGAACACATGATGTTCAATTGGAATTTGAATCCAAATTACAACAAAAAGAAAATGAAATGAAACATAAAGGGGTAATTTACTTTGGGGTAAATTGGAGTATTATGTGAAAAGCATTATTTTCCCAATACGACCATAATATTAAAGTTTAATTTATTAAATATAATGGAATATATTATATTTGTAAGTTGTAATTTCAAGGATTACAACATTCTATTTTAATTCTACTTTTTAAAACAAATGTGTTTGGTACATCAATTCAGTTTCACAAACTGAATTGGTTTTTAAAATAATTCTCAATACACTTCTGAATGGCATCCAACCCTTCTATCTTGAGTATTTAATGCATGTCATGTAATGCAAAACCCATGCAATGCAAATATGCAATTGATGCCTACCTGAACGTTACCGAGGCCCAAGTACAGGATAACCAGCAGGGGCAGACAGGATGGCATGATGGCCCCTCACTAAGAGAGAGCTGCTGAATGGGTAACTAACCACTGGTATGCGAATGATCAGAAACAAACTAGTCCCACCACCAATGCTAAACCTATTATTAACTGTCTTCTCTCTCTTTCACTCTCTACCTTGTTCTCCAACCTTCCTCCACACACTCCGCCCAGCTGACACGGATACTCTTCTACCTGACACCTGGCATACGGCTGTGGGAGAGGTCTGTGAGTGACTCAGGGTGTGTATGTGTGTGTGTGTGTGGGGGGGGGGGGGGGGGGTGTACCTGGACATAGCTGTCTGCTGTGGTGGTGATGGTAATATTGCCGTGGTCAGGAAGCACTTGGATCAGGTAGTTCTTATCACATCCAAGTGATGCCAGCCAGCGGAGAGAGAAAGCACGAGGTGATACGCTGATCACACGCAACCCTTCAGGACTGGCAGGCACTGAAACACACAGATTTGGATTTTGAAAGTAAATGTATTTATTTTACAGACAGACAAATACTAAAAACCACCAATTCACCCAACCACCCACTCACTCACTCCCCCCACCCATCCACTCACTCACTCACCAATTCACTCACTCAACGACTCACTCACTCAGCGACTCACTCACTCACACTCAACGACTCACTCACTCAACGACTCACTCCCTCACTCAACGACTCACTCACTCAGCCACTCACTCAGCGACTCACTCACTCACTCAGCGACTCACTCACTCACCCAATGACTCACTCATTCACTCACTCAACGACTCACTCACTCAGCCACTCACTCACTCACTCAGCGACTCACTCACTCACCCAATGACTCACTCATTCACTCACTCAACGACTCACTCACTCACTCAACGGGCCCTATTTTAACGATCTGAAACGCAAGTGTCAAGCGCAAAGCGCAAGTAACTTTGTGGGCGGGTCTTGGGCGCTGTTGCTATTTTCCCGGCGGGATAAATGACTCTTGCGCCCGGCGCAAATCTAAAAGGGGTTGGTCTGAAGTAGCTTCATTATTCATAGGTGTGGTTTGGGCGTAACGTGAAATAAACCAATCAGAGCGACATCTCACATTCCCTTTAAGAGCAGGCGCGCTTGTTCTAAAGCGGATTCCTATTATAACGGCGGATTTGCCAGGTGTGCGCCAGGAGAGGATCACAGCCGAGGAGACCGACGATCTCGTCAGGGACATTGGGGATGGAGAAACCCACCCAAATTAACTTCGGTTAAACAGGCGTATGATAATTTGGGTAAATGTGTAAGTTAGATGTATGCTTTTATAATAAATTGTCTGTCTATCTATCTATCTATCTATCTATCTATCTATCTATCTATCTATCTATCTATCTATCTATCTATCTATCTATCTATCTATCTATCTATCTATCTATCTATCTATCTATCTATCTATCTATCGTAATAATGTATGATTTGCAAAAATGAAAACTGCTGCTTCTGTGTAGATGAGAGAATTAAAGTGCGCATTGTGCACACGCTACATTGATTATGGCCAAGCATGCGCCCTTAAAATAGCATATGAATAACATGCGCAACACGCCACTGACTTTAAACTAGTTTTTCCTGGTTAGTGGCGCAATTGTTTTCTAAACCTGCAAAATAGCATGAAGGAACGTTTGCGCCGGAACACGCCTCCTCTTTGCGCTGAACCGCCCCCGGGAGCGCAAGTGTAGTTAACCGACGTGCTTCTGTGGAGGGAAAAGTCCGCTTTGCGCGGGTGCAAAATAGGAATGATACATGCGTCGGTGTACAAAGTCAATTGCGCTGGGTGCAAGATAGGGCCCAATGACTCACTCACTCACTATTTATAAAGCACCTTTAAAACAAAACCACTGCAATTCAAAGTGCTTTACTAGCGTAAACAAGCAATTGCCATTAAATACAAGCAATGAAAATAACACTAAAATAGTTTAGAATAAAACAGTAAAATTGTTAATTTTAAGAATATTATAAAAATTATCAACAATGAAATGTTCATAAAGCAAAATTTATTAGAAATGAATGATAGTGTTGTTGATAAATTGTTTAATTTGATTCATTTTAGTTTGGTTCAGTTCAATTTGATTCAGTTCAGATTGGTTCAGTTCAATTCAATGCTCTTGAACCAAGCCAAACTTAACTGTTTTTAATCGAAATTAATAATTAATTTCAGTTAAGTTCAGTTCAATTTATTGAAATGTAATATAATTTACGGTTAAGGTTCAGTTTGTTTCAATGCAGTTCGGTTCCATTAAATTATGTTTGAATCTGTTCAATGCAAGTTTCAATTGCAATTCAATGCAATTCAATTGCAACTTAATGCAGGGTGAATCAGTTTTGTTCAATTAAAATAGATTCAGCTCGGTTCAATTCAAGCTTCATTTGACAATACAAACTGTTCTAAAACAGTTTTAGAGGAATTAGTACCTTTCATTATGCCAAGTGCATTTTGGGAAACAGTCTAACCTGTGTGTATGGTGATGGTGGCAGCGGTTCCACCGATGGTGTTTCTGAAGCGTTGTACAGTGGTGTTGTAGGAGCAGCCGCTCCACAGGCCATTGACGGTGACCTCCTGCAAGTGTGGACTCACGTCTAACGTCCAGATTTGAGAGCCATTACTGATGGTCACTTTATAAAAATCAAAATAGCCAGCAGCTGGTGCCCATGTCACTGTGGCTGATGTGATGTTGACGTGAGACACAGCGAGTGAACACACACCTGCTGGCTCTGGAATAAAAAATTAAATAAAAATCAGTGCATAGAATTATCTTTCTTACTAATATGTGTTTATGTATTGTATTTTTAATGATACCAAAAGTAGAAAGTATCACTGGGAAATTCTTACTAGTAGAGATGTTTTTGAATGTGGTCTGGCTGAAATCTGACCCCAGGAAGGACTGGATCTCAAACCTGTAATCACTTCCTGGGGTCAGGTCATGAATACTGACACTGTTTCCATGGAGATCAACCTGGTGTTGCAGAGGACGGTCACCCGCGAGGCCATATCGAAACTAAAGAGGAACAAATGTAAAGAAATTAAGCAACAGAAATAAAATAAGTACAGGCATAAACTTTAAACACTATCGTTCAAAAGATTGGGGTCTGTATAATTTATTTATTTTTTGTTGAAAGAAATTAATACTTTTATTTAGCAAGGATACATTAAATTGATCACTAGTGAAAGTAAAGACGTATAATGTTACAAAAGTTGTTTTGTTTTTGTTTTCTTAAAATCAATGCTGTTCTTTTGAGCTTTCTATTCAGCAAATATTCCTGGAAAAAAAATGTATCACAGTTTCTACAAAAATATTAAGCAGTTCAAAAATGATAATAATAAATCTTTCTTGAGCAGCAAATCAGTAGCCTAGAAATCTAGACGCACCCTAGCGGCAACCACATTTATTTTGCAGCCAGTGTGGTCTAGCAACTCTCCGTTGACTTTCGAGCTGGAAAAACCAAACTCAGGTCAAGCCAATCACATCATGTATAGAGTAGGCGGGGCGCCGGGGGCGGGCTTAACATAATGACGACAGAGTTGCGATGGTTCCCTGCTACTTGCAAAACAAAGAATGGCTGCTGCTGCTGGCGAACAGCGGTCTTTCGAATCAGCTTTGGCCGCGACTCTGGAGGACTTGGAGTTAAGCTTTTCCTTGAGAAAAGAGCAAAGAACAGCACTTAAGTCATTTTAAAAAAAGGAAGATGTGTTCGGAGTTTTGTCGACTGGATACGGCAAAAGTTGAATATACCAACTAGCCTTCTTCGTTGCTCTGATTGGTTGTAGCGCTATCCTATTGCGTGCAGAGGGATTTTGAGAGACAACCGTTTATCCCGCCCCTCGGATTGAGCCGTGCCAATGGTGAGTTGCCAGACCTAACATCTTGATGTATGTCTGGCTTGCCAGGCTAGCAAATCAGCATATTAGAATGAAATTCCTGAAGGATCATGTGACACTGAAGACTGGGGTCATCCAGTACCTTTCATTATGCAATTCAGCTTTGAATCACAGGAAGAACAATATTTCTGCTTTATTTTTGAACAAATAAATGCAGCCTTGGTGAACATAAGAGACTTTCTCCAAAAAAACAACAACAAAAAAACACATGAAAAAAATTTACTATCTCCTGGCCTGGTTTCACAGACATGGCTAAGATTAAGCCAGGATTAGGCCTTAGTTCAATTAGGACATTTTAGCAGCTTTTATAAACGTGCCTTAGAAAAAAACATTACTGGTGTGCATCTTGAGACAAAACAATGACACTTGATATATTTTAAGATATAACAGTGCAAAAGTTGCTTTCAGAAAAAAACAACAACAAAAACAGCTCAAACATGGATTTTAGCCTGGGACTAGGCTTAAGCCTTGTCTGTGAAGCCAGGAGTCAAACATTTGAATGGTAATGTACATAAAATTACTAACAAATTAAAAAATTATGTTAGTGGCCCAGTCAAAGATCTGAGATGCTGGCAGGGCCAATCTAGAATAGGGGTGACCATAGAAGTGAGGAGCTCATTAACCGTAGGAGTCACTTTAGCCCAGGTTTTTCCAAGGGGACTTTACACTGGATGAAAAACAACATCTCAAGTTTGCAAAATTGGATTTTTACATCATACACTCAAACACCTTCCCTGTCTTTGTGAGGTAAAATAAAGGATTGGTGCTCATGTATTATGAAAAAGGCAGAAACCCGAGCACACAAGACTACAGGGTGTTGCTAGGCTACATTTCAGCTGAGACGGTCGGTATGAAAGTTTTAACAGGTGTGCACAGGCTCCAACACTAGTCTAGTCATGCTTACAATTAAAAAAAAAAACTTATAGTAACTCATTCTACATAGCCTCTTCAACCTTCTGACCCATTCAGTCAATCAAAACAATCAAAGAAATCCAAAATGTGAAAATACACTATCATATACAACTATCAAATTACATTATACAGATCTCGATACTGATTGGATGATCAAAAAGTCACCCTACCCTGTAACCATCCACTCTGCCTGGTGGGTGTGTCCATATCACGTACATGCTGCTCACTTCCTGTTCAATGCAAGTGAGGTCATCAGGAGGTTCTGGAACTGAGAAAAATATGTGTTTTTGAAAGCATCTGTGTGTTTACAGCTCTGTTTCCAAACCCTAGTGAGCTGCCTACATAGATGGCATTAACGGCATCACTGGTGCTCATAAGGCATCATAGGAACAGGCTGTTTAAAAATCAGGCAGCATAATTTTAACTAAATAGGGTGTCAGGAAGTTTGCATTTGACACTGTCCTAACACAAAGAGTCCATCCTCGTGTCTCTATGCTATTCTGCCTTCTTATGGCCAATTCAAGAGTAGCATTGTATGGAAGCTTGTTTCCGCCACAAAAAAAGAAAAAAGAAAAAGTAATTGCGTCTTTTTATCTCACAATTCTGAATGTTTTTATTAAGTAATATACTAAAGTTCAAAAGTTTGAGGTTGTTCAGATTTATTGATGCTTCTGAAATAATTCTCTTCTGCTCATCAAGGCTGCATTTATTCTACCAAAAATACAGTAAAAAAAGTAATATAGTAAATTATTCTTTCTGATTTGTTACTCAAGAAACGTTTCTTATTTTTATTAAAAACATTGTGCTGCATAATATTTTTGTGGAAACCATGATTAATTTTTTCAGAATTCTTTGATGAATAGAAAGTTCAAAAGAACAGCTTTTAATTGAAATAGAAATATTTTGAACAATATAAATGTCTTTACTGTCACTTTCGATAAATTGAACGTGTCTTTGCTGAATAAAAGTATTATTTCCAGTAAAAAAGCAAAAATCTATTTTTCTCACCATCTTGGATTACACCCTCTCCGAGTTTATTGTAGTGCATTCTGGGATTGGCTTTTCCGTGAAAGATATGCGCAATGCTATGGAAGCTTGTTTCCGCCACTGAATAAAACAATTTAAAAAGATAATTGCGGAATTTTTCTCATAATTCTGACTTCTATTCTCCAATTCTGAATTCTGAGGAAAAACAAGGCTGACTTTTTTTCTCAGAATTGGACTGAATAACTCGCAATTGCAAGAAAATTCTGAGAACAGAACAAGAGAAATGTTTCTTGAGTAGCAAATCCGCAATTATATTTTAGAATATTACTGTTTTTACTCTATTTTCGGTTAAATGAATCAGAGACTTCTTTCAGAAGCATCAAAAAATCTAAACAACCTCAAACTTTTGAACGGTAGTGTGAATATTACTCAATACCTAAAACTATTGATAAACAGATTTAATCCTAATATATGATATGTATTTTTTATGTTTACTGGAGTATCGCTTTAGCTTAGTGGCACGCTACCATCAAACTCTATTGAATTGGTTTCACATGGAGAGAACTTTTTGTGTGTTGCTACCTAAGTGAAGTGTTTCGAATGAGTCATAAGGTTCCGTTTCAGTTAGCATGCTACCTTAGAGGGCAGCTGTCTATGTAGGCAGTACAGCAAGGCACTACTGTACATTTTGGAACAGAGCTTATATGTGGATTTGTGTGAGAGAGCAGACGATAAGTTCTTGCTAAGTTTTGCACCAATGTATAAGTGTAGTAACACTCACGTGTGTTAGCAATTGCAGAAGCAGGTAAACTTCGCCTGTCTCCACTAACACTGCTCACTTCAACAGTATACACACTTCCAGGCAACAGGTTGTCAAAGTGAAATGTTCTAAAAAGAGAGCAAGCTGCAGTCCAAACCTCTTTCACATAAAGAACGAATCTTCAGGGCAGATAACTGATCTAAATCCGCACCTGTCATCAGACGCACTCTGATTGGTCTGCAGGATAAAGGTTGAGTTTCTGATGGACAGGATGAATGAGTCACTGACCCCCTGGCCTGCCCTCCAGAGCACACTGAGAGATGCTGATGTCCTCTGCACAGGCAACAAGGTGACCGAACTGGGAGCTACAAACAGACACAAGGCAATTAAAGTGATCAAGCAGGGTTCATAAAACTCCTGGAAATATCACAGGATTGCACAAAAAAATTGTGATTTCCAGACCTTTAAAAGTCCTTATATAAAATCCATACATTTTTCTAGAAATTGCTCTTTAAAAATGTAGAAATGTACCGTTCAAAAACTCGGGTGAAGAGTTTTAATGTTTATAAAAGATGTCTATATGCTGACCAAGGCTGCATTTATTTGATACAGTAAAACCAGAAATATTGTGAAATATTATTACAATACATTTTTTTTTCCCATTTTAATATATTTTCAAATGTAATTTATTCCTGTGGTGCAAAGCTGAATTTTCAGGATCATTACTCCAGTCTTCAGTGTCACATGATCCTTCAGAAATCATTCTATTATGCTGACTTACTGCACAATAAACATTTCTTATTATTATCAATGGTGAAAACAATTGTGCTGCTTAATATTTTATGCAAACTGTGACATATTTTTTGTTCAGGATTTTTATTTTTTTTGATGAATAGAAAGTTCAAACAGGATTTACTTGAAATAGAAATATTTTGTAACAATGTCTTTACTGCATGTCACTTTTGATCAAGTAAATGCATTCTTGCTGAATAAAAATGTAAAAAATATTATAATAATTCTTACTGGCCCCAAACCTTTGAACGGTAGTGAACTTTTAAGCCTTAGTGAATGTATGTTTACCAGCTCTGATGGCGATAATCACTGCTGGACTGTCTCTGAAAAATTCCTTCTCGGTTCGAACTAAAAAGTTGCATAGCTTTCCTGCTATCACGTCTTTAAAAACTGCTCTAGTGTCTACTACCTTCTGCACCTAAAAGACACACACAACAAAGTAGTAAACAAACTATTTCTCCTCATTTGAGTATCTATTATTTAAGGACAGCATAAAACATTGACTTTAAAATCTTCTGTGCACAATTTCACTTTAGTTTCATAATGATGATGATCATCCACTCAAGAAGCTATTTCAACCTGATCTGTCACTTAAAAGAAACAGACATACACAGGATGTGTGCTCACAAACACAGAATCATACCATGGGAGTATCAGCACAGTTCATACACAGCGCCTCATAATGGTGACCCTCCCCCTCGGCCCTGTCCCACAAGAGCTCTATAGAGCTGTCAGTCACAACACCAGCATGCACATGAGTGGGAGGAGCCAAACCTGTAAATAGATAAACACACATTCAAATTAAGTCTCAGAGACTCTGACTGTTTTTGGAATAGCATACTACCATTCTACGTGTATCATTTCTGGAGCATGGAGTATGCATATTGTGCAAAACTACTAAAATGAAAATTTTATTTTCAAAATTATAACTGATACTGCATTAAATATACAATGTTACGAGGTCATGTGACAGCAATGTAGGATTATTTGCACTTTTTTGGTACTGTAACAGCATTTGGTTTCATATTATTTGTAAAAAAAAATAAAAAATTGACGGTGCAGTATAAAAGGAGCAGTATGCTCATATTTCGATTCACTATTAGTCAAAAATTTGGAATCATTAAGATGTTTTTTAAAGAAGTCTCATGCATTTATTTGATCAAAATGATATCTTATTATGAGAAATGTTTCTTGAGCACTAAATCAGCATGAATGATTTCTGAAGGATCATGTGACACTGAAGATGGTCACTTTTGATCAATTTAATGGATCCTTTCTGATTAAAATCTGATTTGGCGCTCAAGAAATATTTCTTAGTATTGAGCAGCATATTAGAATGATATCTGAATGATCATGTGACACTGAAGACCGTCAGTAATGATTCCGTAAATTCAGCTTTGCCATCACAGGAATAAATTACATTTTTAAAACAAATATATTAAAATAGAAAACGGTTATTTTAAATTGTAATAACATTTCACAATATTACCATTTTTGCTGTATTTTTGATCAAACAATTGCAGCCTTGGTGAGCATAAGGGACGTCTTTCAAAAACATTAAAAAAAATCTGAATAATTCCAAACTTTTGACCGGTACAGTACTTATGTGAGCAATAAGAGTAAAAGTTTCTCAAATGTTTTCTCACAGGTGCTCACAGGTGGTAAAGCAAAACCGTCACTGCTTGTGTCTCTGCTGGTCACAAACACATAAAAGTTATACTGCGTCCCTGGATTAAGGTTGCCGACTACCACTTTGGTGCGGTCTTTGGACACTGGCGTCCAGGATCGATTATTTTGGTAAGTAATGGTGATGCCGTCATAAATGCTGTTTTTGGGCATCTGCACAAAGAGCTCCACAGAATGTGTGCCAACTGCATATGGGACAGCTATCTGGATGCTATCAGGTTCTGAAACAAGCATAAAAATACATATTATAGACTGAGACAGAGGCATCATAAGGGAAATGAAGGAAAAGGAAGATAAAAACAAACGAATCATACTCAGAGTTTTTCGTATGGAAATTGGTGCGCTTCTGTTTTTGTCCTTCACTGCAGCCACTTCCACTACATACGTCCCACCTGGTTTGAGCTGTGCAAGAGAGACGCAGGTGGAGCTATTTACCCAGAACTCTCTAGTTTGGGCCTGATTTGTTTGTGGGCGGAGTCGGATGTAATATTCATTAACTTCCTCATCTGGTGAAGGCCACCAGCACACAGTCATGTTCTCCAGACCCACAGCATCAACTGAGACCTTGCGTGGAGGACTAACCTCTAAAACACACAGACATCAACACACAAAACATCTATGTAGATCTCCATAACCGGGTGAAAACCCAAATTATTCAAACCCAATTGAGGGGGGAATTCATTCAGAATGATTTTATAAGCATCTGCTTATTTTCAATCATTGTCTACACTGTTTTATCACCTAATTCAGTAAAACAATATGCAAATAAGGTAATTGCACCAAACAAGGTGGCATGGGTAATTAGGACAAGCCGGTATAAACTGACATCCAACCTATACACTGACATTTTCCAAATTTAGGGATGCAGCATTAAAAAAATTCTGGCTGATCCCGATAACTGGCTGATAATAATATTCTATACAATTTAGTCTAAATAAATAAAACAATAAAAGTCAAATGTTTTGAATGCTGAAATTAGACATCCATTTTTTACACTGTACATTATAATGTTGTGATATTCATTTTGAGATTTGCTAAAGATTATATTTATTAAATCATTACATGCACAATTTAAAAATAAATAAAACTAGGTTGTCTACATACACAAAATTGACGTTCACACAAACACACACACGTTGGGTTTTCATGTTTTATGGGGACTTTACATAAAGGTAATGATTTTTATACTGTACAAACTGTATATTCTATCCCCTTACCTAAACCTACCCATCTCAAAAAAACTTTCTGCATTTTTACATTTTCAAATAACATAACTTAGTGTGATTTATAAGCTGTTTTTCTCATGGGGACCACAAAATATCCTCACCATTAATGTAGGGTTAACGAGGACCTCACACACACACAAATAGTTTCATTTGCACACAATAGGTGAGTTTGCACAGTGCTATCTTGTGTATAGTGTTTTTGTTAAGTTGAGCTGTGGTTGGCATGTTGATAAGACATAGTTTTGGATGGAAATATTGCACACAAAAATGAATTCACCCCTCAGTATCTCCTACACACTTTTTTTATTTTTTGCAAAACCTACCTGTGATGACAGTCACGGACATACTGTCATTGCTTTCCACATCTTGAGCAGTGACAGACAAAACTGTGATCTTGTAAGCATGATACGCCTTCAACCCACCAATCACAGCACTCTGATTTGTCTTGTCCAACCGAATAGAATGGCTTCTGCCAGAGGATAGATCCACCCAGTGCAGGATGTATTGCTTGAATAGAGCATTCTGGGTAGAATCAGGGGCGGTCCAATACACTGCAATCTGACTGGACGTAACAGCTGTCATTGTGAGATTCTGAGGAGGATTTGGCTCTGCAACATTAAACAAACAACCCAGTTATTTTTTGGGTAAACTATTCCTTTAATGTGTGTTGGTACTGCAGATGTAGAAACTTACTTGTATTGGTGATGAAAATGGGTCCAAGTGTCTGAGACGCCCCACTGGGGCGTGTAAGAACCAGTGAGAAATGATAGACATGTCCAGGATAGAGACCTACAACTCTCACTTTGCCTTGACTGTTTGTGAGTGGCCTATTTGACAGGGTTCCATCCATTGAGTCATCTTCTGATTGTAGAGCGAGTGAAAAACCAGCAGATAAGTCAAGGTGAGATTCATTAGACCAGATAAATGCCGCTTCTGTCTCACACACACTCTCCAGGAACAGCCATTCACTACTGCTCTGGAACACTGTAACAGAAACACACATAGATACGATTATTCTAAAAGAAAGCCACAAATGGTCCTTACAAGTACCCCTTTACAAGTGGACATCACAGTGTACTATTACCCAACAAAATATGGGCTGAAGGTGTCATTTTGGCCCACTGCTTCTCAATTTTTTTTTCCTTCAAAAAGATTTCAGTAATCACAATCTCATCTCATGGATATACTCTAGAGTTTCAGAAAAGTTCTCAACGTCTCAAACTGTGCTCAGATCTTCCAAGACACCAAAGTCCACAATCAAAAGTCAGAGACCTAAATATGAACTTAACATTTCTGATCGAATTGTTGTAAAACCAAATAATCTCAGCTATGCAATCCACATCAGTTATTTTATCACATTTAAATTTTATTCATATTTTGAATTATTTTATATTTTTAGGTTTCATTTTCATTAAGTTTAAGTTTGTGATGTGCTTTTGTCATTTTAATTAGTTTTTAATATATTTTTAAAATTAGATTTATTTTCATTTCAGTTTTAGTCATTTCAGTACTTCCACTTAACTTATTTCAGTTAGTTTCCAAGGCAACATTTCTCATTTTTATTTAAGTTTTTTAAGTTTAAATGCTTCATCTAATATCATTTCAGCTTTATTTCAACTAACAAAAATGATTTGTAATAGTTTCAGTCCTAGATTTACTTAATAATAACTCCGATCCACATTCATTTTATGGCTTTATAATTGTATTGTATGTCAGCATTTGTCTAATTTGAGTCTACTTTTAATTCTTCTAATGATGCCGGAGAAACATCTGAGACAAAGTTTATAGTTAAAAAGGCTATATGTAAAAATTGTCATTTCTTAATCGCCTTTATTTGCCAATGTGTGGACAGCTTTTAAGGAAACTTCCCCAACCTCCTAGGTTGTCTATGAAAGCCTGTTGTAGACAGATTTTTATGTGAAGGACTCAGGATGGTTTTTTGCCAGGAAAATCAAAAAGATACAGTACTACAGTTACGCGCTCTTGTTCCATGACACATTAAATGCTTATACAATGTTCAGGGTAATGCCAAAATAGCTATTCTGTACTATGATGTCAATGTGTCATGCAAAGGAAAGGGATTAATTAAGCACCATTAAGGGGCACTATTTTAACGATCTAAGCGCATGGTCTAAAGCGCAGGGCGCAAGTGCACTTAGGGCATGTCCGAATCCACTTTTGCTAGTTTAACGACGGGAAAAATGGTCGGCGCATGGTCTAAAAGGGTTGTCTCTATTCTCTTAATGCGTAATGGGTGTGTTTTGGGTGTAACGTGCACAAAATGTCCCATTCCCTTTAAAAGCCAGTTACGGATTCACTATTTACATGGCGGAATTTGCAAACGGAAAGACTGAACGCGTCTCCTGAGCGCAAACGGATCTGCTCATGTGCGATGTTAAAGCGCGCAAGCAGACCATCTACGGGACAAGCCAGATTCCACCATATCTTTATGTACACAATATTAATATTTTACATTGTAATCCTTTAATTTTTAGTTTATGTGCTGCTGCGCGTCCCTGTGTGTGTAATAAGCAGAGAGTGTAAGCGCATTGTGGACCCGCCTACAGGCGCACATTACTAACGCGCTCTTTAAATAACAAAAAAAATATTGCGCCATTGACTTTAGACCAGATTTTTGTTGGTCAATGGCGCAGTCTATTTCAGTTGCCTCAAAATAGCAATGCGCCTGGACACTTCTTTTTTAGACCAGCAGGCCTATGAGCGGGCAAATGGGTGCAAATGCATTTGCTATTTAAACAATGTGGCGCAGGACGTGAAAATGATAACTGCGTCAGGCTGAAACTAGCAAAAAACACTTGCGTCACGCTTGGCGCTACATTGCGCCGGGTGTATGATAGGGCTCTGAGGGGGACTGCAGTCCACTGCAATAATTAGAAATATTGGTCCCTCCCCCCCGTCTCACATAGCCAGATCTATATAGTCTCAAATATAGCCTACTTTATAATCAAACTATCATAACAGTGTAATTTTAATTACCTCATTTGACATGAGCTAGTGCAAACATATTCACATCACTATGATCCGATACTTTCTCAAACTGCTGTTTTCTCTCCACTGTCATTTTTGTTGTGTGTTCTTGTTATTGAGAGTTCTTGTTATTATCAAATATCTAAATGTCGCTCTCAGTGGCGTGGAAAGAGTCGGGATGTTTGCTAACAGTATATCGCTTTAAAAGTATTTCCAACTTCTTTTTATTTATTAGAGAAGTGCGAGAAAGAACTTTGTCGTGAGTATATCAGCTCTTGTGCGTTGCGTGTGCACGAGTGCGAGGACGAGCATTAAGTTGCTGGCAGCAGTTCACTTAACAGCCAACAATGTTGCTAATAACAAGGCATTCTGAATTATAGCACCGTTAAAAGAAAATCCAGAGCAATAAAAGAGCAACCTCTGAGCAATACAGTCTTCCTCACGGCACTTCTCTGAAAATGCTTATCACACAGTTGAATTAATCAAAACAGGACATATTCCTGGATCAACAAGCTTTGTTGGTCCAGGAACAACATTCCTATCAACCCAATCAATCCTGACTCTAACCCAACCCTTTTTCCAAGAACAACAGTGGATGTTGATCGAGGAAGATGTCCTACTTGTGTAAATCACACCCCCCTTATCTCTCTTCTTCACTCACACTCCTCTTGACATATATAGGGGAGCTGCAGGTAACATGGGAAAGCAGTGAAGAAGTATCCTTCTCCAGTGGCATTCTTCTGCATCGCAACACAGCCTGTTTGATTGGGTGCAAGAGATGATGTCACTTCAATATTTAAGTTGTAGGCGGAGCCATCAGACCAGCGGAGTTCACCTTCTGTCTGTAGATATTAAAAAACAGAGGCTGAATAAAAAACCCATTTCAAACAGTTTAGAATTCAACAGCCTGGTTCCGGAAGTAAAAACCCCATTTATTTTCAATAAGGATATCTTATAAACAATTAAAGAAAGACCTGCTGTGAGCTATGAGCTTGTTCTCTGCATTAGTCTGCATTATTTCAACTTTTTTTATATATATATAACCGTGTTTAACTGTGGAATTCCTGGTGAAAAACTGCATTACCCAAAAGAAAGCTCCACCAATCAGAGAATAAAAACAAGCATCTTCAGCATCTGCCCAATCCCATAAAGTCAGTGTCTTTTTCTCTGATTTTAAAATACTTTTTTGCTGCAAATAAAAGTTTGTAATGTTGTGATTCACCTAGTAACTGGTTAGTTTGGTTCAACTCTTTAAAGAAGACCATTTAAAATTAATTACGGGAGAAAACCTTCAGGAACCAAGGCTGCTGAAAAAGTGGACGGGCACTGTTGCACTATTATGCTACGTTGTCGTCACATGACCTCAAGTTATTGTTTTCCATTTTAATTTCCAATTTTGTATAAAAATGTTTTAAATTTACGAAAAAGCATATTATGCATACGCACAATTTGCACACTGTTCAAAGTATACATGCTGCAGCCTGCATACTCATGTCTTTCAAAAATATAGGTACGTAATACTGTACGTCATTATTGTTTATGTGTGTTTGACGTACCTCACGGTCATTCAAAGCCGTCCACAACAGCAGAAGATGGTCACAGGACTTTAAGAAGGATGTGATGGACAGAAACTCTGCATCTGTCTTTATGTTGGCCAGATGTGACCCTGGGATTGATCTTTCACACATCTGCTTCGCTCCAGACCATGACTTGAACCTTGGGCTCACCTTATAACAGCTCCACCCCACAGCAAGCCAGCCTACGGGACACTGACCTGCAGGAGGACAAGTTACACCGTCAGTGTATGTGTGTGTCTTATACTATTTACTACTGAAGTTTTCATCTTCTTCAAGCATTTGTCATTCCAAATCAGCATGATTTTTTGTTATTTCATAGAGCACAAATGGAGATTACACAAAAGTAGAGCTCTAATCTACACTTTTTCATTCAACAAAAGTGAATGGTGATTTATACTGTCAAATATAATATAATATTGTCCCAAAAATTACAAAGCACCATCAAATTAGTCCAAACAACTTTTCATTTTATTAACATTTTAATCTAGCTTTGAGTTATTATATTATATTTTCAGTTTCCATTTTACTTTAAGCAAATGTATGTGCTTTTGTAATTTGTATTAGTTTTTTTATATACATTTCAATTCAGCTTATTTTCTTATTTCAGTTTTAGTCATTTTAGTACATTAACTTAACTTTTAACAAAGTTCTCATCTAATATTTATATTCTATTTCAGTTTCATTTCAATTTACAAAAATTGTAAAAGTATTTTTACAAGTTTAAGTCTCGTTTTTAGTCTTTCTGCACTACATCTCAAATCTTATGAAATCATACGTGTCATTTTTGTGTGAGAAATAGACTGAAATTTAAGTTAATATTCACAAAAAATCTTCAATCCCACGACAAGTTTCATTAATAAATGTTAATTGTAATTTTCTACATAACTGGAGGGTAAAAAGTATTTGAGAAACTCTAAAATGTTCTCTTATGGCATCAAGCCCAGTAAAACAATTTTGGGTCTACTTTACTTTTGAGACGTTTACCTTGATGTATTTAGCAGAAACCTTTAACTAAAGTGACTATAAAGTGGCAATAAAGGAACACAAGCAATTCATCACAGACCAAACAATGTGTTTTTGCACATACCCGTCTTTATGGCCAGCTGAAGGCTTTGTGTAACGTTAATTTGGAGTTGAGGGAAGAATGTTTTCTTTTTCACAATGACATTATAACGACGTCCGGGCTGTAACCCTTTCACCTGGTGGAATGGCTGAAAATGGGATGCAACCCAACACTGCTCATCCAAACACACATCCAAGACATTTCCACCATCTAATGTAGACCAGCTGAACATGGCAGTCGTGGATGAGATCTCCATGCTTAAAGAGGAGCTCAGGAGGGGGACTAACAATAGAGCAAAGAAAGAGTATTAAAACAAAGTAGAATCTCAATGAATAAAATATGAATAAATAAAACATTATGTTCATTTTTGGGTTGAAGCTGCTGCGTGTTACCAAGTTGGAAAGTCTTGGCATCCAGCAGTTCTGAGTTGTTGTATGACTGCAGACTAAATTCCAGTTCCTCATACACTTGTGGTCCTCTGAAAGTCATCACACACTCACACACGTCTTCACAAACTGCAATACTGCACAGCACCTGACAGAGAAACTCAATTAATCAAACATATTATTAATGTGAGTGAGCATTTGAGAGGGATATAGTGTTTGCTTCGCACCTTGTTTCCCAATGAAAGTGTGTAAAAATTAGCTGTCTGTGACGGAAAACACTGAAACGCCACCTGCACATGGACAGAGGATGGACTTCTGGGATATGGAAGACTGAAAGCCTGAAGGACAACAAGAGGAAAGAAAAAACTAGGGATTGGGTGCAGATCATTGTTTTTCTATCAAGCCTTTAATACTACTTCATTATGCTCCCTATAAGACCTTTAAAATCAACATGAAAAGATCACATCCCACTTCTGCATGTACTACATAGGATATTTGATGATTAAAAAAGGGACTTGTATTCCAGAGGGAGGTAAAAAATATTATTGCAATATTATTGCCAAAACCTTTATTATATTATTGTTAGGCACCACTGAATTTCTGTCATCTGGAAGATTTTACAAAGGCTGCAAAATAATGTCAAGAAAGCAGTATTTAGCTTTTGATTAACATTATTTCTGGTCAATCCACTGTAAAAAAAAGAAAAGAAAAAAAAGGATTGTTGGTTTAACTTAAAAAAGTAAGTTACCTGGGTAAATATTGAGTTAATTGAAATAAAAAATTTGAGTTCATACAATACTGGAGATCAATACAGGTTTAATCAACAGAAACTCAAAATGTTCTGTTATCTGAACCACAGATCTACAATTATTTAAGTTGATTGACATAAGAAACAAAATTTGTGACAACAAATCATGATTTTTTTTTTTACAGTGTAAACAACACAGCTGAAAAGGAAAGTCATTTCAGATGCAAAAGTTACTACGTTTTGATGAAAGATTGTATTGTCTTTATAGTCTTTTATCAAAAGTTCCTTCTCATTAACTAATGAATAATGGCACAGGAACATTTCTTAAGAAAGCAAACAGTCAATTTTGATTTCATGTTGACTTTAAAGTTTTCTAAAGAACTATTCCAGCTTAGATTTTTTCTAACATAAACAGGTTTTGTTGTTTTACTCAGAAAGGCATATTTCTTGATTCACAGCAGACAATTGCATTTTTGCACTTGAAGATGAAGGGATCCATCTCGAATGAACGGTTTAAATGAATTGTTACCTGGAAGAAGTGCAGAAGTTGCCAAAACAAGGCCAGAACTTTGTCCATGGAGCTCCATCCCATAATTCCAGTGTCCATAGACGACACCATATTCTTAAAGTAAAACACTAAGGTCTTTAGCCTTGCAGCTTGCACTGTAATAATAACCTACACTACAATATGATCAAACTTCAGCAACATCCTAAAACAGTCTTTGTGGTCACAAGTGCACTCCGTGGCATCTTAGAGCAAAAAAATTGGCTCAGTTCAGTTTACATAAAAAAAATACCCAACATTCCTTGAGGGCACGCCTCCTCTGCCACTTCAGATGCCCAGGCCAGCATCTTATAACATAACAAAACCCACTGGAGGATTCAACCACACCTCCTCTTGAGAGCAGCTCTCAGTCAGATCAGATAGCCTCTCCACTACATGTTTTTCTTTCGTTTTTGACCGAATCGAAATAAAGTGCAGGCTGTCAAGACAACAGAGTCAGCACGTGGGAGTCATGTAGGGTCAGTGGTGAAGCAAACAAAACAGGCACAAAAAAATCCCGCACTAACACCCACCAGACTCCTACATGTATTACATCACCCACTGAGAATAAAAATCAATTTATATTAGCTGTCAAAAATTAGGCATTTACAAACATTATGCAAGATTTAGAAATGTTTACATTTAAATGCACTTGAAGTTAGAATGCAATGTATTAATTCATTTACAAAAATGTGTTATTTGAGCCATACAGCTTTTTAAAATGTCTATTCCTCCAGCTTTTGAAGTGTGTACTTTTTTTTTTTTATACCAGTACCATGTCCTACCTCAGATTTTTATTGTCAGTGCACTGCTGTTTTTACTAGTAAAGCTCGATGTTATTCTCTGTGGAAATCTACAGTTCACTGTATTGAACTCGCAACATTCCTTTAAATTCTGATTCAGCAGATGTACACAAGGGAGGAAAGGAACTTTTCCAAAATTTTAATTATCCGACTTGAAAGCAAAACACAACTCAGCAGGATATAACTCAAGTCATGCGTGGGCTGATCTAGTTAATAAACCACTTCTGAAATTAGATCAGGGTAAAGATCTTACTCTTCCGCTGATGGATGCCAAGATTGATGCCAATTGGTTTTTTGCAGTTTTATTGAGTCCATTTTGGTCATTTTACAGTGAAATGACTTAAATGAAATATTCTCACACATAAAGGTGAAATATTTTCAAAATGATTAATATCTGCGGTATAATAATCTGTGGATAATTGAGTGGTATACAGTATATTACAAAATAGCTTGGTAACTCAATTGATCTGCACAGTGCAATTTTTTTGTATTTTTATTTCATTATTTAAAAAACATTGACAATAACATGCAGGTTTTTAGATATTTTACTAAATGCTAATCCTTTTTAGGCTTACACAATTTTGATCATTTGCAGCAGAAATACAAATTTTGACATTATGGCTATAGTATGGAAAATTCAAGTTCATCAAGTTATGTTTTTTTAAAGACGGCTAAGACAGGACACAACTAGTGACAGGAAGTGTGCGCCTGTAGCGGATAATTTCAGTAACACTTTACAACAAGATTCCTATTACTAACATTATTTAACAACAGTAGTTAACACACTGTAAAAAAGTTGCTGCCTTACTTTTTTAAGTACAATCAACTTTAAGTAAATTAAACTGATTTTAAAAAATTTGTTGAATCTTGTATAACTTGTATAAAAAGTTGAAATTGATTAACTTATTTTGATGAGTTAAAGCAACGTAAAAACATATAGTGTCATAACTTATTGATCATATAATTTTTTACAGTGCATGAACTAACAAAGAAAGAATGTTCTAAAGCATTTATTAAACTCAGTTAATGTTAATATAATTTCAAAATGTATTAAAACATTAGTTAAAAAGAAAAGTTGTATCTGTTAATATTATTGGTAACACTTTACAATAAGGTTCATTAGTTACATTAGTTAACATTAACTAATAATGAACTGCACTTATACAGCATTTGTTCATCTTTGTTAATGTTAATTTCAACATTTACTAATACTTTATTAAAATCTTGTTAACATTAGTTAATGCACTGTGAACTAACATGAACAAACAATGAACAGCTTTATTTTTATTAACTAACATTAACAAAGATGAACAAAAACAGTAATAAATGTATTGCTCATTGTTAGTTCATGTTAGTTAATACATTAACTAATGTTTAATAAAGGAACCTTATTGTAAAGTGTTACCATATTATTTAATGGACCTGAGCTAACAGGAACTAACAATAAACAGTTGCATTGTTTATTAACTAACATTAACAAAGGTAAATAAATACAGTAACAAAAGTGTTGCTCATTGATAGTTAATGTCTAATAAATGTATTAACTAATGTTAACTACTGGGACCTTATTGCAAGTGTTACTGAAATATCAAATAACTACTTAAGACTGGCTCGTAATTTTTTCCCCCTCTAATTAATAAGAAATGTGATTTTGTTAGAAATGCACAAAGTTGCATTTAAATAAAGCATTTGGTTAAGTTAAGATCTTAAGATGTACAGTATAAGTGTACTTAAAATGTTTATGAAAAATATTAATACTAATTTGCATGTCATTTAATGTTAATACTCTCAAATCTAAACAATACACAAATTTAACAGCAGTTTGTTCTTATTCTAATGAATGTTTGATTAACGTATTACAGATACATTTGAGATATTAAAGACAAAAACAGTGATGTGTTAGTAGTTAGCAGTTTTACAGATACTATACTGTATATGCAGTCAAAATCTGTGTCAAGCTAGTGCTCTGGCTGAGATCTTAACTTTACTGCACACAGTCCACAAAGAATCAGTTCCACTGGCATGAGCAGTCCATTGGCTCCTGGTAGTAATAGTCCACCGTGGTGGCATTTCGAGTGCAGTACAGCTGAATGATGCGGTTTTGTAGGCCGTTCTCACGGCAGCACTTGCAGAAACGTGCGTGACTGTTAATGTTAAAATTGAAGATGGTGGCAGATGGACATTTTCCATCACATGAATACACAGTCACCTGAAGAGAAAAACCAAGAGAGATGAGGTTAGCAACTCCGATGGATAGATGGATGGATGGATGGAGAGGAAACAGAATAGAATAGAATAGAATAGAATAGAATAGAATAGAATAGAATAGAATAGAATAGAATAGGTCTTCAACCCTGCTTCTGGAGGTCTACTGTCCACTGTTTAGATCCAACTCTAATCAAACACACCGGAACCAGCTAATCAAAGTCTTCAGGATCGCTTGAAAATCATAAGCTAAAGCAAGCTGGATAAACTTTACAGGGCTTTGGGCCTCCAGGAGCAGGATTGAAGACCTCTGGATTAAAGAATATAAGAAAACCTAATATAATAGATTAGAACAACAGAAAATGTATATATGTAACAATAGGAATTGCATTTTTAATGTGAATCTTTCACACTCACAGGTGCATTACTTCTACAGTCATCTTTTCTGATGGTGGTCCTGATGGCGACTCTCTTACAGGTTTTACCATCTTCTTTGCCTACACACACACACACACACACACACACACACACACACACACACACACACACACACACACACACACACACAGAAGAATTGTGACTTACAAATGAACACAAACATGCACATTTTCGTTTTTAAAGCAATATTAAACAATATTAAATAAAATAATAATAACCATTTAAAATGTATTAAATAAAACATTTAAATGATAGAAAAAAAATGTTGGGCATACATTTATTTTATCCATCCAGAATTGACTATAGTTATTTACTATTATTGCTGTAACATGACATTAACCAACATTAAATTATACTGCATTAATTATTGGCATGATTTCAGAAATGCTGCATTACCTAAGCCTGAATATTTTTGTCAACAATCAATAGCCCATAAGGCCTATTTGACATCAGTTGAGGTGAAGAAGGTTCTTACATTTTGAGGATTATGAAAACTAATATTTGGAATAATGTGCTCTGATAAATAATTTGCAATGAGACCAAGAACATGCAATAAGAAATTAAATATATGTCATTTTGACGTTCAACAAACTTATATACAGCACTTTACAATATTTCTGATATTTTATGCCATAACATTATAGAATGCAGCAGTGGTTGTCCCCTTTTTCAGCGGCGCTGAATCCCAAAGTATTTTTTTTCCATTCATTTCTCCCGTAGGGATTTCAAAAAAAGTCTTTGTTAAAGCCATGAACCAAGCCAATCGAGGTGGATCACAACACTATAAACTTTGATTTGAAACGCAAAAGTTTTTGAAAATCAGACAAAAAGACAAAGGTACAAGATTGTGTACTTAACGGCTTCAGGGAGGGAAAGAACTACAATGAAGCATTACGAACAGCATAATCAAATTAAAAACGATGGATCAATATACAACTACTCATTTACAAATTTTGATTGCATACTTAAAAAACATTTTGAGTTTATTGCAAAATATGCACACACATATACATATATACATTATATATATATATATATATATATATATATATATATATATATATATATATACTGTATATATATACAAACATTTCAGTATTTTGAGTGTAGAGAGATCGACTTGATGACGTCATTCACAGTGCTTAATGGGAGTGGGAGGAGCTAAAGAGCTATTTTGTGTGTGTTGCTTTTTTGACTTTCTGATTGGTGTACTTTTCTGAACAGCTTCATAGATAATGTCGTTTTTCCACCAGGAATTACCGTTAAACACGATTATTAAATAATGCAGGCTGACGGCTTCAGCAGTCGCAAATACCATGGATTAACAACATTTTAGCTCTAGTAGGGCAGTTATTACAGGTTTATAAGTTATCGTTCGAAACCGGTTTCCCTTTGAGAAAATGAATGGAGTTTTTACTTCAAGAATCTGACTAATTGCACTCTATTAATAATGAAATAAATGTAAAAAAAAATTAGAATAAAAAATTAAGATTTAATGATGTTCAGTAGTGAATTTTCACAAATGAGGAATATGAAATATGAAAATTTGCTCCTTTAAATAAGGTGACCAGGTGTTGGTATTGCTGCCTATGGCAGGCTCTGTTTTATCAGCAGGATTTTCTGGACCTCATGAGGTGTTAAGAAAACTGAGTGATACAGACTATGTGTACTCCCGACAGAAAGAGAACATCTCGTGTGTGATATCTAAATGTTGCGTTCCATCTCCTAGACCTTTAAAGATCGTAACAATCCACGAGGTCTGTATTGACAACTAAACCAAGTTATGTTTATTCTTTGTACATACGACTGTAACAATGAGTCAAGTACACACACACACATCAAACCACATTAACACAACAGGCTTAGTGACTATTATTACTGCACCTTGGGGGCTCCACTTGATTGACAAGTTAGTTACCATGGTGACATTTGTCTGACAATGATCGAGTGGCACCATTGAAAACTGAACTTTTCACCCATATGTAAGTTTTGTTTGTATGACAATGATAAAATGAAAGGCATTTAATTCTTTTGAGGGCAGTGTGTGTGTGTGTGTGTGTGTGTGTGTGTGTGTATGTTGTAAATTCCCAGCTCATTAATTTTGACACTGAGATTTTGGAGGTTCAAACAGAGGACAGGTTTCGAAGATATCAGGGGGTTTCAACAGGAAATAAATCAAGACTTCACAGCTGTGTGTCTGAGATGGTGGGAGGGACAGCCGATGAGTGGTTTTGGAAAGCAGTGTTGCCTGTGTTTGAATGTTACACGGATGTTCACAAGTACGAGAATTAAAGGAATAGTTCATAAAATATGACAATTTCGACATTATTTGCCCACCACCCTCATGTTGTGGAAACCCATATTGTTGTTCTTTTTTCCATGGAATACAACAGTGCCCTTTTGTCTTTGTTTTTTTTGTTTTTTGCCAAACAGTTCATAAAAGTAAATAAAATAAATAAATTTAAATGAATTAAAAATTAGACAAAAGGCTCAATGAAGGTGCTCAACCACAAAAAAATTATAATAATAATAATTTCACAAAAATTCACAAAAATGAAAAAGGTGGCATTCCATAAATAGAATGTTTTCACCTAAATATTTGTCATATTTGAATTAAACAAGGCTTTATAAAATGTAAGAACTGAGGCAAGATTTCCTGTAAATAAATAGAATAATTTTATTCTATTCTTTTTTTATTAGAATGTTTTCACCTAAATATTTGTCATATTTGAATTAAACAAGGCTTTATAAAATGTAAGAACTGTGGCAAGATTTCCTGTAAATAAATAGAATAATTTTATTCTATTCTTTTTTTAGCTTAAAGACGTAAGGTACAGTACTATATTGGGAAAATAAAAAAAGTATGAATATTCTTCAAAAGTACTGCTTTTGTGTTCCACAGCAGAACAACTGTATAAGGAATTTGACTAACATGAGGGTGAGCAAATGATGACAGAATTCCTATTATAGCCCAGACGTCTCACACACTTAATCAGTTCACCTTAATTGATTCACCCAAACTAAAAGAAAATAATGGCAAGAGTGAAAGAGATAAGTAAAAAAAAATATTTTCTTCAACACACATAAAATATTATGAGACACAGATAAAGAAGATAATTCAGTAGATGAGTGAGTACCTGTATCACAGTTAGTACTAGCAGTGGGTGTTACTGGACTAACGGAAAAAGGCAACAAACCAAGTCCAGCACCTGAGAAACACACAGGGGCAGGTTCACAAACTCACAAGTCTGTAACAAACTCATTTGGTTGAAGTCGCTCGTAAAGCTTCCAGCACAAACACAAGAGCCCCCAAACCAATGCGAACACACACAAACCTGCACCCACAAGTGCCCTCATGCGTAAAAAGATGCACAGACCCACCGCTTGCACAAAAAATACATACCAGTTTGTTGAAAGCAAATTATTAGCACATAGCCAGCAAAGGCACATGCCAGACATGTGGAGTTTCTTCCTCAAAATCACCATGCCATGCCAATATAATCAAAGAAAACTGTGTCTTAAACAGATTCATGCAGCTTTTTCCAATATGCTTTCCTTGGTTTATGAGTAATGCAAAATGAAATTTAGGCCTATACTACCATTCAAATGCTTTGGGATCAGTAAGATTTTTTTTTTTTTTACTTTTATTCAGCAAGGACACATCAAACTGATCAAAAGTGACAGCAAAGACATTTATAATGTTACAAAATATTTGTATTCCAAAAAAACTTTCTTTCATCAAAGAATCTTAAAATATATATATATATCACTGTTTCCACAAAAATCTTAAGCAGCACAACTGTTTCCAACATTGATAATAAGAAATGTTTTTGAGCATCAAATCAGCATATTAGAATGATTTCTGAAGGATCATGTGACACTGAAGACTGGAGTAATTATGCTGAAAATTCTGGTTTGCCATCAAAAGAATAAATTACATTTAAATATTTATATATATATAAATAAAGTTATTTAAAATTGTTACAACATTTTCACTATATTACTGTATATTGTATATGTATATTACTGTATATCACTATATATTGTTGATTAAATAAATGTAGCCTTGGTGATTAGAGACTTCTTACAAAAACATTTAAAAAAAAGCTTACTGATCCCAAACTTTTGAACACTGAAATATCGGCCAGGGTTGCATTTTCCACAAGCATCATAAGCCTAAATAGATTGTGGAGACCATTTTTGCCAACTGTCTCTATGATCTACTTAGGTGTACGATGCTTTTATGAAACGCAATGTATCCACAGATATTTGGCTGCCCATTCGTTTTGTGCATTTTAAATAAATATTCCCACACCTTTTAACCTACGAATTCCCATAACTTTTCTATGCTTATTCTAGTTAAAGTTTACTTAATCACTCGTTGTCAACATTCAAGGTTTGCTTAAGTTATTGTTTATACCTAAAGCATCAAGCTTTGACAAGAGACAGTTAAAAACCACAAACACCAATCCCATAGCACAAAAACCAGCCTGAGCCACAGATAACACAAAAGACAAAGATAGAGTTAAGAACATATAGAGAGGGGAATTGTATAACAATCTGGCTTTCATCACAGAAACCCTGTTTCGGACAACACAAGCTAAAATCTATACATTTCTTCCAAGATTACAGCATGTACAATCATTGTATTTTAGAGAGAATTGAGGACAAGGAAAAGCACAATTGAAATTGAAAGAAAAGAATGAAAAGGCCCATGAGATATATACAGCAGCACTCATTTCCCCCGGGACAACAGGGAGCATCTAACCACAATATGCAACCAGCAGCTACAGTAGTAAGCCCAGCATTGCTTCTCCATCATGCTGTTCCAAACAGCCCCCAGCATTCCCAGAAAGCACAGCCAGCCCCAGACACACACTACTCACATGTCTTACAGCAACCGTCCACATACGTCTGAACCACGCCTCCATTCTGAAACAGACAGCACAGAGGTTAGAAGAACAACAACACAAACAGATACAGAAGCAGCAAAATGAATGTAGTGATTTGTGTCAGACCTGAATACACTCTGTGTCATTGAAAGGAGGACAGACAACTCCAGAGGCCAGAACTACTGCCCCTACCGCAGTCTCCATACAGTCGAACCGTGTGCAGTTAGCCACCCATGAGCTGCCAGCCTGCAAACCACATAAAAAAAAAAAACTATCAGGTTCATGCATTTGCGGCTGTTTCCTGAAAACAATGACGGGGCTTGTCTGAGTGTGTGTGTTTCTGATCTACAATAGCAATATTTTTGCTAATACCCCCAGAAAATCTGACAAAACATCCATTTGTGAACATCCTCAAAGGGGAAAATGTTCATAAATACAGTAAATAATGTCAGAAAGTTTCCTTCAAGGGTAAGTGTGGGGTTACATTAATAAAAAGCACCAGTGCAGATTACCATAAATACTTCTGTAGTGCCGTTTTCACTGGGATATGAGCATGAGATGTTTTTGCAGGAGCCACAGCACACATGTGGATCAGATGATGGGACATAAACCTGATGCTACAGTGACAGAAATGTAAACAAAAAATATAAATTAAAATATATATTTTAAATTCGTAACACACCAACAAAATATATTGGAAAAATATAAAAATAAGAAATGTTATTGTCTATTCTGCACTTTTGAAGTTTTGTTTATTCCATGAAATCCACAAAAAACAGCTTTAATTTAGTTTTACATATCCTATACTGTCTTAGAGGCTGAAATTGGTGCTGTACCTTTAAGACTTCTATATGTAAATCACTTCTGTTATGATTGACTAACCTCTACACTGTACATTGAAATATTTAATTTAGAAGAGCATTTTTTTCTCCCATGACATGTGCCTTTTAAAACTGGACTTTCATCAATTTCATGGAACATCATGAAAAATATGTAGAAACATCCATTAATTCATATATTGAAAGTTGTATTAGTCATGTGACTTACAGGATCACACTTCTCAGAGCAGTTGGCAGTGGTGACCTCCATGGCGTAGAACCCGGTGCTGGGGTCTTTATGTGTGAGGCACTGAACCGTGTAACACAATTCCCCCTCAAAGTATTGCACCATAGACTGGCCCGGATTCAATATTGTCACATCCTGAAACAGACACACTTCTGCCTTCTCTACACACACAAACACACAAAGATACACAAACACAGACTTGTGTTTCAGTTTCATTGAATAGCATGGCATTTTGAGTGTGTGAGTGTTAGTTTGAGTCTTACTGCAGTGATACAGTGGGCATCCACACGGGCCACCGGAGTCTGGATCCTCCACTTTCACCTCACCCTATAAAACAAAGGTCACAGAATAATACTGTAGTTCCAGAACAGTTTATTATGGCAATGTAATTCATGCACACAACACAATGGACTATTTAAAATGTATTCACACACACAGAATACATTTTAGAACACTCACCGCAGCGCAGACCGGAACTGTAAAGTTCTCACACTGACATTCTAAAAACAACAAAAACAAATGTTACAAATGTAACTGTGTATGCATACAAAAATTACTTTGACAAATCATGGTGATATGGAACTTTGATACATACACTAGTTTGGGTTCGGTAAGATATTTTTATGTTTTTGAAAGTCTCTTATGCACACTAAGGCTGCATTTTATTTGATCAAAAATACAGTAAAACAGTAATATTGTGAAATATAAATGTATATTTGAATATATTTTAACATGTAATTTATTCCTGTTATGCCAAAGTAGATTTTTCAGCATCATTTCTACAGTCTTCAGTGTCACATGATCCTTCAGAAATAATTCTTAATATGCGAAATATTTTTGTGGAAACTGATTCATTCTTAGGATTCTTTTATAGAATAGAAAGTATAAACAAAATAACAGCATTTATTGGAAATAGAAATCTTTGCAACAATATAAATGTTTGTACTGTCAATATTTCAATATACAAAAACATTTTTTAACAGACCCCAACATTTTAAACGATAGTGTACTATTATTAGCTTATGCATTTATCATGCTATTTACATGGTATTCGTGTTCACAACACATGGAGATGGCATGGTACTTGTAAAGCCCCTTTCACACAGAGATTCCGGAAAATACACAGATAATTGCATTCACACAGAAGGCACTCTAGCAATTTAACGGCAATTTCCCGTGATCAATGCGCTGTGTGAAAGGGGCTTTAATGTAACGTTTCTGTATCTGTGAGCTTGTACATGTTTTTAGTTTAGCTGTACTTTAAGAGAGAACTGTGGATTTTTTTTTTTTTTTTGGCCACAAAAGGAAGAAAAGTACATAGAGGGACAAAATAATGCCTTCTAAAATGTCAAAAGGTGAATCTGAGGGTTTGAGTAAGGGTTATTCTGTAGTTACTATAATTATCTTGATCATCTTAAAAACAAAATGAAGTCAAAGGGAAGCTACAGTTTAGACATCTAGGTAAGTGTGTGCATGTGTCCAATACCGCAGTGTGTCTCTGGGCAGCAGCTGTCCGGCACGGGTCTCTTCATAAGCACAGCTCCAGGAGCACAACTCACACTGGCCTCAGGACACAGACTCATATCACACACTGAAAGATCAAGAACGAGTCATGTTTCTCTGTTTCATTACGACACACAAAATGACCGGGCACTTCAGTACAGTGAGTGACTACTTGTGTTTTTGTTATAATTACCACAATGATACTGCGGACAGCAGTGATTAGTGGTGTTCATATCCACAGCCAGTATCTCTCCAAGCAGACACACTGGTATAGGTTCAATACAGGACTCGCACACTGCAAAACATATGCAAATTATTACTACAGCATGCCCTAATATCACAAAAAATAAATAAATAATAACATATATATATATATTTTTTATATATACAATGCATTATAATGTGTATTTTAAGGCATTATAAATACTTGTATATCTTTGTATATTAGTGTATATTTATATTATAATATAATGAATTATATATACAGGCTTCATAGAGTGTTAGAGCTTTTAGAATCTCATAAACAATGTATATTTGGGATTTTAATGTTTGATAATTAGTCATTATAATTATCTTAAATATGTATTAATTATAAATGTATTAACACGACCTTAGATTTTAGTACACACACACACACATACAGTATATATATATTTATTTATATTTCTGGATTGACAGCATAGAGATGGAATGTCACCTGTAGAACTGAAGTATTTATAATGTATTATTACCACACATGTAGCTGTAACAGCAGGCGTGTGCCCCTCTGACCTCCACCAGGAACTGATCTTCTCGGCAAATCGGGGCAGGGACACTCAGGCATGCCAGCGGATCACATTCTAACGGAGACCAATCAGAAGACTGACCCTTATCAACTGATCACATAAACAACCAATCAAAGAAAGGATTACATGAGCTCTTACCACATCTGTATTCGGGACAGCAGGACAGAGCGCTGTAGCCAATCACCAGCTTGTCTCCATTCTCACAGCTAGGGACTTCACTCTGACAGATGGTGAGGTTACATTCTACACACACAGACAACACAGACACAAGCTTTTTTTTTCATACATATTTTTGGTTCATTTTCTTGGAAGAAAAATACCGTACATTTTAAATATGCATATCTGATTTGTTTAGTTATTTATTTGTTTGTTTGTGCCATGTCAGCATAAAAGGCCATTTTCGTGGCAAGAACAAAAAGAGGTCAATAAAATGAAGAAACATATAAAGAAGGCAATAGAGAAAAATTATAATAATTTACATACAGAAAGATCAAATCTAAACATTTTGCAAGAATCTTATGAAAGTCTGTTTCGTTAACTTTTAATACTATTTAGGGATATAAATGGACCTAAAACAAACACACATGGACTAAACTCAACCGCACAACTCCATACACCTTAGGTTGTGTGGCAAACAATAACTCCCAATGCATGTCTCTTATGCTCACCAAGGCTGCATTTATTTGCCAAAAAATATAGTACATTTATGAAATATTATTACAATTTAAAGTAATTGCTTTCTATTTGAATATATTTTAAAAATGTATTTATTCCTGTGATGTAAAGCTGAATTTTCAGCATCATTACTCCAGTCTTCAGTGTCACATGATCCTTCAGAAATCATTCTAATATGCTGATTTGCTGCTCAAAAAACATTGGGGCTCAATGGGGCT
This sequence comes from Leuciscus leuciscus, assembly GCF_965113295.1. NCBI lineage: Eukaryota > Metazoa > Chordata > Actinopteri > Cypriniformes > Leuciscidae > Leuciscus > Leuciscus leuciscus. The sequence goes on from NC_138734.1 coordinate 27,638,498, forward strand.
CAGTTGGAATTTTTGTGGCAACCATGATACATTATTTCAGGATTTGAAATTGAAATCTTGGTAACACTTTATTTTACAGTGTCCTTGTTATATGTTACATGTACTTACCATAGTAATAACACTAAATTACATGCAACTAACCCTCAACCAAACCCTAATCCTACCCTAACCCTATAGTAAGTACATGTAGTTGCTTAATATTACTCAGTACTTAAATATATATTTACACTGTAACAATGACACCTTCAAATAAAGTGTAACCGAAATCTTTTGTAACATTACAAATGTCTGGCATTTTTTATGAATGTAATGCATCCTTGCTGAGATAAAAGAATGATTTTTTTTTTTTTTTACATGTCTTTTGAACATTAGTATAGTATATGACATTAGTATTAGAGATGATTGCCTTCTAGCTCATAGTATATATACAAAGTACACCAAAGGTGCCAGGATGATATACTATTTCTGATGGATTTGAGAAGCATACATCCATGTGTGTTTATAGGTTTATACCACAAATCTTCTTAGGACAGCAGACCCCTTCCTCCAGCACGGCGACTGCATACTCTCCCTCCCTCTCACACAGCGGGGCAGGTTCATAACTGCAATCGGGTTCCACAGGAACCACACTACCGTTCTCCAGACACTTGAACAGACAGCAGCCACGCAGAGAGCCGTTCCACACATCACCCGGGGCACGTGGAGCGCCATCGTTATCCGTACACACTGATCACATGGCATAACATAGGGCATTATCACAAGAACACTTATTTTGCATGCAAATGCACAGTGTGGCATTCTCACCGCATTGGTCCTCGGTGACACAGAAGGCGGAGTCCGCCCGATGCAGGATGGAACCACTTTTACAAACGCACTCCTCTCTGATAGAAGAACAGGTGCTCTCCTCGTAGTAATCTCGGTTCTGACATGTTCGGGTCTTACATGTATTCACACAGGGTTTATATTCCTTACCAGGAGGACATTTGAGTGCTGTGAAATGAAAAAACCGACACAAGTATACAAAAACCAGTCAAAAGTTAAGACTGAGAAATGTACATTTAGTCACACATGTTTTCAGACATTTGACTGGTAGAGTTTCTGTAAACACACTCACGGCAGAAGTTGCTTTTCCTCCAGCTGAAGCAGATCTGATGTGTGTAGCAAATGGCCACATAAGCAGCCAGGAAGTCACACTCATGCTCTTTATAATGCAGGTCACCGGCCCATATCTTATCACAGAAATTTTCAGGAGAAACCTGCGAAACGGCATTTGGAAATTCTATATATAATGGTCAAGTCATATGTACGTGTGAGTGGGAACTTACATATGGGTACACAATCTGTCATGATTCTGCCTTCTTGTCTTTGATTTTCTCTTGTCTTGCGGCAGAATCATGACAGGCCCATGTTTCATGTGCAGCACATGGCCATTTGTTTGGCCATGTGCTTGCGTTGTCTCGTCCCCTAGCCCCGCCCCCTTGTTATCCTCGTTTTGTCATTATTGCTTTACCCATTATCACCTGTGTTCCTGATTATTTGTTCCCTATTTAATCCCCTCATGTCTGCTGTCTTGTGTCGGTTCATTGTTGATCAATTTCATACTTTGTGTGATCACTTCGTGAGTATTCCTGTCCAGTGAAGTTCTGATCCTGTATTTGTTGTTAATTTGTAGTCTAGTTACGTCAAGTCTATGTCATAGTCTAGTTAGTATTCATAGTCCTGTCTTGTCCTGTTTTGCCCCCTCGTGGGCTTTGTTTTCCCTGTTATTTGTACAATAAACTGTGTTCCTGTGACTACTGTCTGCAATTGGGTTCATCTCCACATCATCCACATAACACAATCCCCCAGAATATTAGCAAAACATAAATATTAATTAACAGTAAGTTGTCCTTTTTCATTTAATACTTATTTTTGTATTTTATTTCAGCTTTACTTCTATTACAAAACGATTGATCAATAACGGAAATTATTTTTAATCGTTTTAATTTTAGTTAACAATAATAAAAAAGTAAAAAAAAAAGAGCAAACAACTCCTTTATATGTCGAATTATGTTTACTTAAAATGTAAAGTTTATTGAATTATTTAAATCTGAACCAGCTAAATAAGATTTTAAGAGTTAACATAAATCTATAATTATTTAAATGAGCTTATATTAAAAGCAATGGATGTAAATGGGATGCCCATGCTCAAGCTTGTGTGTGTAGTACCTTGGGGTGACATTTAGAGAAAGGTCTCTGGTTGAGCATGGTGAAACATTTGGAGCAGTTGCCGGTGGTGCAGTTGTCTCCCACTCTGCGGAAGTAATCTGTATCTTCTGACGTATCCACCATCCATCCGTGCAGAAACATAGGAATGTCCTCAACATCCCGGACCACGGTGCCGTTGGGCAGGCGCAGGTCATCAGCTGGATTACCATCGCAACATCCTGAGAAAGGAAACCAAATATGTTGGTAACAAAATACATCAAACACACTTACATGACCACAACTGACCAAATACAGTTTAATTGTAAAAGGCAACATAGAAAAATAAAAACACATTAGCTTTCAGAATGAAACTAAATAATATTCATACATTATCTGGATTTGGTTGTATTGTGAAAAGTAGGATATTATATTATTGGTTAATATTATTAGGTTAAATCAACAGAACGGTTTACATTTCGATGAAAGATTATAAAAGCATTTTTTTCTTTTACACAAGCATGCTCTCATTATTTGTGCAAAATAGAATCACAGATACTGAAAGGAAATTGGGTTCAATTTGATTTCATAGTTTCACAAAGTGTAAGTGCAACACACTGACCACAGAGCCCCCTAGTGGAGGTATTATCAGGAGCCGTGTACTGTAGAACCATAATGCCAGTGCTGTGGTACCACTTTATGTTGATCCCACCAGGTGTATCAATGATGTACATTGTCCCCGTGTCATCAATATGGAAGTTCTGTCTGGTAAGAGGAAGCCGGGCCGTAATCTGATTCACCGACACCTGCGTCAGATCAAACCACAACAACATATAATCATGCTTCTATGAGCCAAGATTAAGAGGAGGTACGAGATGCATTAATTAATTATAATATTTCTTGAGCAGCAAATCAGCATATTAGAATGATTTCTGAAGGATCATGTGACACTGACGACTAGAGTAATGATGCTAAAAATCACAAGAATAAATTACATTTTAAAACATTCAAACAGAAAACAGTTCTTTTAAACTGTAATAATATTTCACAATATTGCTGTTTTTACTGTATTTTTTATCAAATAAACGCAGTCTTGGTCAGCATTAGAGACTTCTTTCAAAAGCATATAAAAAAATCTTTACGACCCCAAACTGCTGAACTGTAGTGTACAAGTTAAATCATTTCCTTAAATAAAAAAACCTGCAGAACATTTCCTTAACAAAGGGGTTTAGGACAACATGATTCATGACTAAACAGATTCAAATCTTACAGGTGGTGATCTTTGTTACCTTTCTGTCCAAGCGGTTGATCATAATTCTGTATGAGTGAGTTGTAATGTTCAGCTTCTTAAAACACAGACCAGAGGTTCCACCAGTTGGAGTCTAACAGGAAGTGAGAAAGAAAATAAGTTTGTGGCCCTGATTAGGATGATTATAGTGAATCACATTTTAACATAAATAAGCTAATACATATAACACACTTACAGGTCTTCTGATGTAGTTCACACTCTGGAAGGAAAAGCAAAGCATTTAATAGAAACATAAAGAAGGATATTTAGAAGAGACGTAGAGTGTTAGCATGGGTTTACCTCACTGGTAGGGCATTTCTCAATGTGACCGACTATCTTCTCTCTGGGCAGGTGGACCAGAATATAAGAACCGATATCATACAGAGCCACATTATTCCCATCAAATGTGATCACACGCAGGTCAGAGATTATAGAGCAGCGACCTGACAGTACACACACACACACACTTTAAAAGTCAAAACATGATCAGATTAACACTTTATTTAACATAACCTTGTTATTGATAACTAAAACTATTAAATATTGATTAAAGTAATTGAAATAAAGCTGACTTAAATACGTAAATGAAAATGTAAAAAAGCTAATTCAAAACATTAATAATTAATTACTGGGCTTATATACTATTATATATTATAAATAAAAAATATTATATACACTACTATTCAAAAGTTTGGGGTCGCTCACCAAGGCTGGATTTATTTGATCAAAAACACAGTAAAAACAGTAATATTGTGAAACTTTATTATAATTTAAAATAGTTATTATATATACACATAGTTATGTGAAAATATATTTTATTTCTGTGATGCAAAGCTCAATTTTCAGCATCATTACTCCAGTCTTCAATGTCACATGATCCTTCAGAAATCATTATAATATGCTGATTTGATGCTCAAGAAACATTTCTTATCATTGTCAATGTTGAAAACAGTTGTGCTGCTTAATATTTTTGTGGAAACTGTGATTCATTTTATTTTGAGTTGAGTTCAAAACCATTTTATTTGAAATAGAAATCTTTTATTACATTAAATGTTTTACTGTCACTCTTAATCAGTTTAATGCATCCTTGTTGAATAAAAACACTAATTTCTTTTAAAAAAAGAGAAATCTTACTGACCCCAAACTTTTGAACGGTAGTGAAGATAATAGTAAATTAACACTGACATAAAAGTATCCATCTGAAAGTGTGTATGTCTTACATGGGCACTGCCACAGTGGGCAGCAGGGGTCTGTGTTGGTCTGGATTGGTGTGCCCAGCAGGTTGCACTGTGGCTGGCTGATGTTGTATCTGCAGTGTTGGGAGGAATTATGCAGCAACAGCTGTCCATTAACACAGATGTACTCACTGCACTCATCCACGCGCAATGAATATGGAGGCTGTGTGGATACAAAACAGAGATGTTCATGAAATAGAGAGTATATAAACCCTTCTACCACCAAAAACTGCCCCGTAGAACATCAAGATTTCAACTCTATAAGGCAATTTTTTACATGCTCTTAGGTAGTACGCATTGATGTGATCTGTTCTTGTGTTATACTACAATAGGTATTACAACAGTTTCATCAATTATTCACTGTATCACATGTACCCATGATGCTTCCCTTCAGGCGTCAACATCCTGGCAAATGGACAGGAATGACTCAAGAACATAGGAGTTAAGGCTCGTAGAAGTGTTCACACTATGTGGATCAACATTTAATCTTGAGGATGTGTATATTTATGGGTATGTGTGTAAATGTGTCAGAGAGATATCCAAGTCAGGGAGGGAAATGGAAGACATCAGCTCTCACTTAATACTGTTGCAACCATCATTGATATCTCACAGAAAATGATTCAACAGTAACTAAGAGGGAAAAAAATGTTTCTTGGAGAACAGACACTAGGAATGAGATTTGAACGATTCTCTCATTCTGAATCTATAACTACAAGTTGTTGTATGAACAACCACTCACGAAATACACATACTTGAGTCTTATGTGCACATGAGTAACAGCTTTTATTCAGTTTAATTCAATTTATCTTGAGTTTGACATGACAAAAGTAATGACTTCCAATTCAGGGAGTAAGATTGACAGATTCAACTGATTCACTTAGTGAGTTCCGATTCAAACAAATTCAAACTTACAACCCATGAGATCATAACTGATCTGTGAGACTATTTGACTGATTCATTAAAAAGAACCAGCTCAAAGAATCATTCATTCAAAAGTCCACTGTGTATGTTTTTACGATTGCGTGCAACAGTGTGATACCATGAATATCATTGAATCTTAAAATGAAATATTCGGAATAAGTATTACCAACACTAACACACAAACTCTTACCGTGCAGGGTCCCGTGGGTATAAGGAATGGAGTAATAACTGTTGTTATTCCGGCTGTCTCGGGCGAAGGAGAGGGTGAAGGCATCATTTCAGAGGTTGTTGAAACAGCTGCTGTAGTTGTCGAAGGCTCCTCGGTCGTCATGGAGACAGATGTTGTCTCTGTGGTGACGGTTGTTGAAGTAGGTTCTGAAGTTGTGGTCTCAGTAGTAATGACAGAGGTGGTTGTAACAGGCGGGATGGTTGTGGTAGTCGGAGAGGTCGTCTCTGGTTCGGTAGTGGTCTCGGGTGTGGTCACCACCTCTGTGGTAGAGGTAGGTAATGCTAACGTGGTAAAAAGAGTTGTGGGCTGTGTAGTGGGTGTGGCTGTTGTGGTGGGCGGAGCAGTGCTGACTATAGGGGGTTCTGTGGTTGGTGGAGAGGAAGTTGTTGGAGTTTCAGTGGATGTGGTTGTGGCCAAAGTTGAAGAGAGTGTGGTTGGTGGTAATGTGGGTGTAGATGGGCTGCCAATTAAATCATCTGCTTCTAAAGGAGTAGTTACGATTGTAGTACTGGCAGTTGTGCTCGGTGTTGCCGTTGTGGTGGAGGGAGTTGTTGTGGTTGTAGGAGCAGAGCTGGGACCTGCCGTGGTTCGGTTTGATCGGGTCACAAACATATAAGGAGTCGGGGTTGGAGAAAGTGTCACACCTGTGACAAGCACATTAGAAACAAGACAGGTAAGCTAAGACAAATCTAATTGTGTGCATAAATGTTTATAAAAGTGAGAAAGATGATGAAATTATAGTTTCACACGTACAATCTTCTTTGTACACACACCGCCTGGTCACTTCATCCAGCAGCATAGACTTGGGACAGCGTGGAAAACAACCTTCAGCCCTAAACCAGTTTAGATAATGAAAGATATCATACCATATCTGGATTTTTACTTTTCCTGAAGAAATTGTGATATCTGGGTCATATTATATCGTATATTCTAGGACTAGGAAGCCTGTTTAAGACATTTTCATGACAAATAAGCACATATTCATGTGTTCAGATGTTTTAATGTAATATTTTTTGTAATTCTCATTATCCTAAAAAAAAAAAGTGTTTATAACTATCAACACTCAATTGAGCTTAATTGCCGTGATATACTGAACAGTGCAAAAACCCTTAATGCACCCGAAAGCAGTGGTTCTCAACCCTTTTTATGATTTGAAGGCTCACCCATCTAAATGATTTTTATTGATATTAATTCAATTAATTAAACACAATTCATTTTGTTACTTCAGAGGTTTGAAGAACTGTGCTCTTGAGAAAAAAATAAATATTTGTAATATAAGAAATGCATTTTAGTTCACATAATCATTTAATGTGTTTTTAGCATTTTAATTTGATTATTTTAATCAATTAATAATAAATTATTATTAAAGGGATACTTCACCGATTAGCATTTAGCTTTGTATCAGTAGAAACCCAGTAGTATTTTCGAATGACCCCCTGAGATGAGAGATTTCTGTATTGTGTGTCTGGAAAAAAACCTCAGATGACGCAAAAATCGCCATTTAGCATCATCGGAGGCTTTTTTGGCCAGAGGCTAGAGACTACAGCCAGTAGTAAGCTAGTTCCGCATGTTTTCAACCCGCCCATAGGGGGTGAGATCTCACGATAAAACGCCGTCTTTTCAGTTTCGAGTCAACTAGTAGCCTAGTTGTATCATTTCTTCCGATACTGCCCTCTGTAACCGGTCGGCGTGGCTTGGTAGTGGCCTCGTAGGGCAGCGAAGCAAGTGCATTCTGGGAGTTGTTGTCTTTCATCCACATGAGCCAAAAATACATTTTCTGGCTTTTCTCAGTCTAGAAGGTACCCACTTCTAAAATAATTTCACATTTCTACTACATAAATGACCCAATTTAAATACACATTCATCTTTCCAGTGGTGAAATATCCCTTTAATTTCAATACTTTTTAGTCATCTTGAGGCCTCCCTAGAGGTCTCCGCCCCCCTGGTTGAGAACAACTGTCCTAAAGTCTTGATTTTCTTTAATATTTTTCATTTGATTTTGGAGTAAAGCATTACAATGCCTTAGCAAGCACCTTTTGTAAAGTTGTCAAATCTATTATTATAGTATAAGCACATGCATGATCTTACGGAGGTAGAAACTGGCAGCGTGTGGCATCAGGGTCATTGCATGTTTTCACACATGGACTGGCACATGCATGATATTTCCACTCGCACATCAAGCGGTAAGGGATCACAAAACTGCTCTCTAATATGCAGGAACACAACCACCATACACAGACACACACAAAAATAACATTAACATTACAGAAATAGGTGAGTAAATTTTACCACATGATACTCTGAGGCTTATTCGGGTGTAGTTTCGGTGTAATATGAGTAATATGAGCAGGCTCGCATATCATTATATTAAATACTTATTCAAAATAAATTAAAAAAATTATTAAAAAACTGTCTGGGTCTGGTGATAAGATGCATTGTTATTTGCAGACAGGTCTTACCCTCAATGGTAAAACTGCTGCTGATTTTGAAGTTGTACGTAAGGTCGTAGTTCTGAGCATGTGCGTGTGTGTGTGAGAGGGTGAGGAAGACGCCCTTCTGGCTGTGCAACTCAAAGGATGATCGCCCAGGTAACCATAAGCCCTGGTGGTGGATGAAGGTCGCCTGCCGTCTAAACTCTTCCCCGCTCTGCCAGTGTTCCAATCGTAACCCTCGGTTCTCAGTAACACACAGGAAGTAGTTGGGCCTCTCTGCAGACTCCAGTGAGACAACAGGAAGTCCTAAACACAGCAAAATACCAAGCGCGATATCAGTAGATGCTAGTTTTTAGACTTACAATAAGATTGTAATCAAATGGTACAGATGGTGTAAATATTAATTTTTTTTAGAGGTTGGCCAATTTTATTTCATCATCTAATAAGATGCGGGCATGTGATCAGCTGAGGACAAAAAAGAAGGAAAACCTGTCCCCCCCAATTGAATGTGACTATACAAAAAAAAAAGATAATAATAATGACACAACAACAACAGCAACAACAACAATAATAATAATAATAATAATAATAATATGTATTATTATTAAACATAATATTTTATTTATTATTATTTACATAAATTGAATCAATAAAAAAAAATACTGCAATATTGCAATAATACTATTGTATGGTCAAATAATAAAACAAGTTTTTAATAATAATAAGTATTATTAGTAGTAGTAGTATATACTCATTTATATACTTTATTGATTTATTTTATATTTATAATTATTATTATTATTATCATTATCATTATTATTATTATTTTATAGAACAACAGTAAAATTTCGATACTAATATTTATGGCTATCTACATTCCTTTGCTTTCAGACATTAAACTATAGAGCTTTTATTTTGGCGGAAAACCACTGGGAGAACTTAAAGCTTCTTTTTTGATGACACCAGATTTATTAAAAATAATAATAATGAACAATTCTCATAACAAATTTGGGAAGACGGCTGCCACATGTTGCATTTTCAAATGCATGGCCCAAACTTACAGTGCTTGCAGAGACGAGCTCGTACGGAGCAATATTTACTACAAACCAAGCTGTGCTCTGAGACACTGAAAACACCAGATCATTGTATTTCACATCAAAGCATGATCAAAGCGAATGACCATTTTAGTTTCAAGCTATTTCGTGTGCAATTTGTTTAGCTATTTTTGTTTTGTTGTTAAGTGAAGAGTGTGTTCTCACTGGAAGCACGGTCCTTGTACAGTCCAGTTGTCATCATGAAGTGGAAAATGGTGCTGGGTTGAGCATTGGTCCTCAGGAGGGGAAACACTTCTCCACTGCTCACGTTTGCCCCAAACACACAGACAGAGTCATTTTGCTCTGTGCTGGACAGAGTGAACGGACCCTCTCCCAACTCTAAATACACAATAATAAATAAAAAGGTTAGGGAAAGATCTTCTGGTGCTAAAAGCTGCTTCCATAATTATTCTAGGCAAATTTACAAAATAAATAATTCCCACCTTGGTTGTAATATTCACAGTCATATGCTGTTAAAAGAAACATACTTGTATTAGTGGCAATCACATTGAGTTTGCATGCATTCTTTTACCATTACCAGCTTAAAAAGTAACATGAAATGGGATTTGCAATGCATTTAACTTCTTCACTGTGACAAACCTACAACTGAAACAGAATCTAGAATTAGACTCCGATTATATAAACAGATCCTGACAGCAAACGGCATGCTGGGTTTGTTTTGCAATAGAAATGTATGTTTGTATACGTGTGTTAACCTACAATGACAGACAGCGCGACCGGGTCAAAAGGTGTGTGCTTGTACTCACGACACACGGTGGGGGATCTCCAGTTCACCGTGATGCCGTTTTGACAGCATTTGTGTGCATACGCTGCAATGCTGGTGCACAGACATTCACAGTCCCCCCCACGGTTGCAGTTGCAGGTGTCCGTTAGGCAGTTCTTATAAAACCAGGTCACATCTACCTGGGGGGCCACAAGGATTAGTTACGCACGATACATGGGTATCTAAAATCCCAATTAGCTTGTCAAAAACACACAATTGGTAATGCAACACACAGTCAGGACAATTGACTTTCACCTGATTGTGTTGATGGTGGAATGTTCTAGCTTTTCAAACCTATACAGCCCCCTAGTGGCCAGATTCAGAAATGCAAACCATCTCAAAGCTTCCATCAGTTGGTTCATGGCAGACAGTGTGTGTGTGTGTGTGTGTGCATCTGATGCAGTCTGTGGGTAAGATGTGGCCTTTTTATCTGTAGGCCAAATGTGTTGTTAAACCCCAGAGGGGAGCTGCTCACCACATTGTGACATGGAGCGAATACATCACTGTAGAGGAGGCCGCACTCTCGCTTAGCATACGGCTGTCGGCTGAGATCTCCTTCACACGGTCTGTGAACTACAAAATCGCTCTCACACTGCACACAGCACACATAATTAAAAGTTTTACTGCTTAGTTAATCTAAGCATCCGAGCAAAGTGTAACAAAGTGCACAGTACAGTTATGATTTGACAATAGTAAAAACTATGGTTACCATTGTAAATGATAAGAATACACAACAGTTCAAAAGTTTGGTGTCTGTAAGACTTTTTAAATGTTTTGAATGCTGCACACCAAGGCTGCATTTACTTGATCAAAAACGCAGTAAAAGCAGTAATATTGTGAAATATTATTCAAACTGAAAATAACTTTCTATTTTTATATATTTTTAAATGTAATTTATTCCAAAGCTAAATGTTCAGCATCATTACTCTTCAGTGTCACATGATCCTTCAGAAATCATTCTAATATGTTGATTTGCTGCTCAAGAAACATTTCTGATTATTATCAATATTGAAAACTGTTGTGATGCCTAATATGTTGCTGGAAAATATTTTTATATCTAATAATTTTTCAGGATTATTTGATAAATAGAAAGTTCAAAAGAACAGCATTTGTTTGCAATAGAAATCTTTTTTTACATTGTATACATTTTCACTGTCACTTTTGATCAATTCAATGCTTCCTTGCAGAATAAAAAGTATTCATTTCTTAAAAAAAAAAAAAAAGTCTTACTGACCCCAGACTTTTGAACGCAAGTGTACATTTAGTGTAATCCAGTCTCACACAGTAGTATCCTAAAGCTAGGTGTCATACCTGTCCAACAGCCCAGCTGTCTCCAAAGGCCTGTGCGTTGCTGACCTCCATATGTCCGGCTGTGGTCATGTCATTTACTGTTACCATGTCAAAGTTTCCACACAAACCACCCATCTGACCCTAAAAGCAGAGTCAAACACTTTTATAATAAGAGATATGGTTCATACAGTGTAACATTGTACTGCTCATTCAAAGAAAACGACCTCTGACCTTCCATTGGGGTCCAGCACGAATATGGACAGTTGTCTTGCGGTCCCATAAAACAGTCAGATCTTGAGCAGGGAAGTGGACCACAGTGTAGTAGCCCGCACCCCAGAGCTGAAACTCATATCCTCTCCCCACAACAGTAGATGAGCTCTGGAGGACAAGGACAAAACCACTTCAAATCAAATGCAGATTACAGTAAATACAGACTACAAGATATGCAACTCAGAAACAATTACAGTCTCATAGTTTATGAAAGGACAAATGTGCCATTAAACAGCTGAAGATGGTTATGTCTTGTACTCACAGGTTTACCAGACTTATCACTGAAGTAGATTTTGGTGAGGCCAACATAGATGAGCAGGTACTTCATGCAAACAATCCCACTTTCGTAGCAATCTTTATTTTGAGCCATGATGGACACCTCAGTATCACCAACACTCTACATTTAGACACAAGATTAACACAAGTGTGCATTCAATATATGACGCTTTGTCATCTCTGTTGAAAAACAACACTTCCTTAAAGGCGAACTAGCATAACCAAACAGAACCAGTGAAAAATTTCCAAACGAAAATGAGAGTTTAATATGATGAAGTTGACCCCTAATAAAAGTTTCCAAAAGGTTTTTCAAAACTCTCCCACCCTTCATTGCACCTTAGCCGCAATCTATCATTGGATAAAAAAAAAGTGTTAAACTATCATTTAAGTGTTTGTAAGGTTTTTTACATTTTTTATTCAGCAAGGGCACATTAAATTGATCAAATGTGACAGTCAAGACATATGCAATGTTACAAAAGACTCTATTCATCAAAGAATCCTGAAAATATACATATTTATATATAGTTTTCCACAAAAGTATGATGCAACACAACTGTTTTCAACATTGATAATAACAAGAAATATGGTCACACTTTAGATTAGGGTCCAGTTCTCACTAACTACTAACTATAATCTACGACTTTTGCCTCAATAAACGCCTAATTACTGCTAATTAATAGTTAGTAAAGTCGTTGTTAAGTTTAGGTATTGGGTAGGATTAAGGGATGTAAAATAAGGTCATGCAGAATAAACTATTAATATGTGCTTTATACAGTAAGTACTAGTAAACGCTAAATATCCTTGTAATGTGCACGCCAATAAGCAACTAGTTAATAGTGAGAATTGGACCCTAAACTAAAGTGTTAACAGAAATATTTATAATCGCTGATGATAATTAAGCTTAAAAATAAATTAAAAGAAAAAAAAACAGGTCTTTTAACTGTATTTTTTATCAAATAAAAGTCAATAAGAGCATAACAGACTTTTTTCATAAACATTAAAAATCTTTTTAACGGTAGTGTAGTCCCGACCCAATCTCATTCCATTGGTTGAGCAAGAAGATGATATGTCAGACCGCTATGTCAAATGCTTTTAAAGCTCCTGAGCCACATTGTTTACACTCTTCAGGAAGTCAACCTATGAATGTCTTAATTATTTTTTTTTTTTATTATTTTTTTTTATTTTTTTTTCTCCATTAGGTCACCTGATGGAGTTTTAGGACACCATTAGGTCACTTTCGGTTAGGTATTAGGTTTTTCGGTTCCTTGCCACTGTTGCCTTTGGCTTGCTCAGTTGGGGATATTTTGGGGATATTTAATTTAATTTTATCAATCAATAAATTCCTCTTGAAACAAACTTTGTTGTATTATTTTAATTTAATACTGTGAAGCTGCTTTGATACAATCTGTATTGTGAAAAGCGCTATACAAATAAACTTGACTTGACTTGACTTAATTATAGATGTCTCTGCATATTAAACTGGGAGAGGAGAAAGTATTTGAAGATAAAAAAAATGATACACATCATATTTAAATAGACAATGTATTTCTGGTACATCAGCTCACTGGCAGTATCATATTATACCTAACAATACCTAGTGTGTTCCCCACGAGGAAAACAGCTTATAAATCATACTGTGATGTTTTTTTTTTTTTTTTATGTAAAATTCCAGAAAGTGTTCTGTGATGGGTAGGTTTAGTGGTAGGGATATGTTCAGTTCAGTTTCAGTTTGTTTATTTATAAAGCACATTTACACACGGCCACTGGCCGACCAAAGTGCTGTACATATAGTAAATAGCATTAATAAAAATTGGTAACAAATAATACTACACAGTTTAGAATGGAGCAATCATTGTAAGCTAAAAGCAGCAGTAAATAAATACGTTTTGAGGCATGATTTGAACTCAGACAGAGAGGAAGTCGATCTAATATAGAGTGGGAACTTGTTCCACATTGTGGGGCCAGGCACTTCGAAAGCTCGGTCCCCCCTTGATTTTAGCCGGGTTTTAGATATCTGAAGAAGAAGTTTCGCTTCGGATCTAAGACTTCTAGTTGGAGAGTAAAAATGGAGTAGGTCAGATAGATAAGAAGGTGCTAAATCATTTAAAGATTTATACACCAGTATTAAAAATTTGTATTCAATTCTAAAACTTATCGGTAGCCAATGGAGGGATCTCAGAAGGGGGGTGGCATGGTCGAATTTCCTCTTTCCCTTCAGGAATCTCGCCGCAGCATTTTGAACAAACTGTAAACGGGCCGTTTGGGACTTTGATATACCAAAATAAAGCGGGTTGCAATAGTCCAGGCGCGAGGTAATAAGAGCATGGATCGCAGTCTCCAACGAGCGTTTCGGTAGATAGGATTTGATTTTCGCTATAGAGCGAAGATAGAAAAAGCTAGATCTGATAACAGCACTAATTTGCCTATCAAATTTGAGGTAACTATCTAAAATCACACCTAAATTCCGTACCTGCGGAGCGAGAGATAGATCTAAAGATCCAAGGTCAAAATCATGTATTTGCCTGGATTCAGAGGGGTTAAAAATAATAACTTCTGTTTTGTCTGAGTTCAAGAATAGGAGATTGTTGGTAAGCCAAGCTTTAACCTCATCAAGACATGCTGTAAAACTGTCAAGAGCACTCTTATTTTTCTTAGACAGAGGCATATAAATCTGCATGTCATCAGCATAACAGTGAAATGAGACATTGTGTTTCCTAAAAATGAAACCCAGAGGAAGAAGATATAGAGAAAATAAGACAGGAGCTAAGACAGAACCCTGAGGCACACCGCAAGATAAATATCGGAATGAAGAGGAGAAACATCCCATTTTTACAGAAAACCGTCTATTAGTTAAAAAAGATTTGAACCAGCTTAAAACTTCGCCCCCTAGGCCAACGTAAGACTCCAGCCGAGAAATGAGAATTGTGTTATCTACAGTATCAAAAGCAGAAGACAAATCTAACATTACTAAATTGACGGAATCTCCCGAATCTGTACCCATATAAATATCATTAAGAACCTTTGTAAGGGCGGTTTCTGTGCTATGCAGAGTTTTAAACCCTGATTGAAACTTTTCAAAGATATGGTTGTCATTTAAGAAAGTCTGAAGCTGTAATACAATTCGTTCTAAAACCTTGGAAATAAACGGCACAATGGATATAGGACGAAAATTTGATAACATGAAGGCATCGAGTGAGGGTTTCTTTAGTACAGGTGTAATTGAGGCAATTTTCAGACTTGAAGGTATAGCCCCTTCAAGCAAGGATTTATTAAATAACGACACCAACCCAGGGCCGACAGTATCAAATAATTGTCTCAGATATCGAGGAGGTAAGGTGTCATACGTACAAAAGGAAGGTTTAAGTTTAAACATTATTTCCTTTAACGAATGTAGAGAGACAGGATTGAAAGAGGTCCAAATAGTAGGTGAACTCATCTCAGTCGGTATTTCCTGATCGGAGACTTGAAATTCGTCTCTCAGGTTAGAAACTTTATAGCCAAAGTAGCTAGCAAAATCCTCACATAGTGCCAAAGACGGGCAGCGAAGAGAGTTTATTGGGTGATTTAAAACAGAATTAATGACAGAGAAAAGTATTTTTGGAGTGCGGTGATGTTTCTCAATCAGTTCAGTAAAATATGAAGCCTTAGCTTTCTTAACTGCATTCTGATACACCAATAGACAGTCTCTTAAGATCTCGTACGAGATCTGCAATTTGTCTTTTTTCCACTTCCTTTCTGCTTTCCTGCATGACTGTCTCAACGAGCGTATGCTATAATCGACCCATGGCTCAGAATTGGACTTAACTTTTGGCTTAAAAGACTTGAAGGGAGCAGTGAGACCTAAAGTATCTTCCCAGACCGTATTTAGGAGGGAAAAATGATGCTCCACATCAAGGTCAGGTAGTGGGGATTCTAAAAAGAGTAGCGGATTGACCTCATTATAAAATTTAATAAAGTCTACTTCAAAATTGGGTAAATATGCACGCGCTTGTGTGGTATTTGAGACAGGTGCAATAGAAAGCAGAGGAAGAGACATTTTAAATAGAATAGGAAAATGATCAGAGATAGCAGAATCAACAACTTCAACTTCAGTTACAGATAACCCATATGATAGAATTAGATCCAACATGTGTCCATGAATATGTGTGGGATAACTAACCCACTGCTGAAGGTTAAAAGAGTCCATGATATTTAAAAACTCAGGGGTTAATCGCTTAGAAGGGCAACATATATGCACATTTAGATCACCTAAGATAAGAATGCGATCATATTTAGTGACCAAGTCACCTACAAATTCTGAGAACTCCACTATGAAGTCTTTGATTAAATGTGGAGGTCGGTAGATCAGAGCTAATACCAAGGGTTCAGGCCAGTTCAAAAGTAAAACAAGTGCTTCAAAACTTGAGAAAGGGCTGGTATATAGTATGTGTGTGTATGTGTATGTGTGTGTATCAGGTATGCCCTACATTATGGGGACAACAAGGATTGTAATAGCAGTAAATGTTGATCTTATGAGGACATTTGATTGGTTCCCATGAGGAAAACAGCTTATAAATCATCCTAAATAAAGTGTTTTGAAAATAAAGTGTCTTGAAAAAGAGTTTTTTGTGATAGGTAGGTTTAGGGGTAGGGATTGTGTAGGGGGATAGAATATACAGTTTGTGCAGTATAAAAATAATTATGTTTCTGGGAAATCCCCATAAAACATGGAAACCAGTGTGTGTGTGTGTGTGTGTGTGTGTGTGTGTGTGTGTGTGTGTGTGTGTGTGTGTGTGTGTGTGTGTGTGTGTGTGTGTGTGTGTGTGTGTGTGTGTGTGTGTGTGTGTGTGACTAAAGCCATTTCTTTTTGTCGCGATGGAAAAGTCTGTCCCCCGGGTAGATCAGTAGACTCCTCAGAGAATCAGTGGCCTTTAAGAGACACCAAATTCTATTCACCTGCACCTTAAGCATCCACACACACACAAATCACAAACACACACTCACACACACACACATGCATACCTGTACACACTTTCTCAGTCATTAAGGGCAGTAGCAGGTTGCATTGCGTAGGCTGATAGGGAACAGATTGCTCTTTGTTATGTGCGGCTCTTTGCTGAGTTTCTGTGCTGGGACTGACATTAACTCTGGCTCCATTACCACAGTCCTGTTCTAATTAAAAATCCCCTCTGATTTTCCCAAGATTAGAGGCGGTAGAAGCAGATCTCTTTTCCTGCTACTTTATACGTCCTTACTGAAGTCCGCAAAGTTTGAGAGCGCACATGCACATACACACTCTTTGGCCATTAGAAAAAAATTATTTGGTTTAAAGGGTGCAACACTTTTAACTGGTAAAACACACTCTTTGTTAAAGACAAGCTGGTAAGAGCCTCTCCACTTGGTCCTAAGACCAGCACACAAGGCACAATCATCACCAAATGCAGCAGTTGTACAGTTACTCTTACACTTAAGCTTACCCTAAAAAAAATCACTATTACCACGTTACAAGTCAAGAAACCATGGTACCATTAATCGCTGACCATTGTGGGCTTTTTAAATGGCTGATGGCTATGTCTACAGTGGAGGGTGGGCAATATACAGTAATGATTGTAAACCAATAATGGTAATAAACTATAAATATCATTCAAAATATGACACTGAAGACTGGAGTAATGGCTTCTGAAAATTCAGGTTTCCCATTACAGGAATAAAGTATATTTTAAAATATATTCAAATAGAAAACAGTTCTTTTAAATTGTAATAATATTTCATAATATGTTGTTTTCACTATAAGTTTTTACCGTATTTTTTTGATAAATGCAGCCTTGGTCAGCATAAGATAATTCTTTTAAAAAACATTTTATACAAAGCCTACCAACGGTTAACTTTTGAACAGTAATGTACATGCATAACATTTCTGAAATTAAATGAATGCTTCTTTCAGACAATATTTACTTATTATATTTACTTTACTAATAATTCACAAAAGAATTGCCCATGGTTATTAGCCAATGCCTAAGAATCTCAAAAAGGATAAATGTCAGCTGTTTTAAATGTCTATCACTAAAATTTATTTAACTTTTTGGCTTGTGTGCCCAAAGTCACAAACACACACACTCAGGAAGTACCTTGACCAGGTAGACCTGGCAGTCGCTGACGTAATCATACTCCAGGCCATCAAAAGTGTGGTAATGACGGTCACTGTAAATGGTACATACTGCTGGACACGGTGAATATGTGCAGTTAAAGAACCCACGATGACAAACACTGGAGAGAGAGAGAGAGAGAGAGAGAGAGAGAGAGAGAGAGAGAGATTCCAAATGAAACATTACTTAAAACATACATCATACACTGGTAATTCTGCAATTATTGAAAAATGATATTCTTCTAACTATATTTCATCTGTTTTGAAATATTTATCACATATTCTGATCATGGCCTTCATCAACCTTCAAGTGGATTTTTTAATGTGTGATGGCGTTAATTATTGACTTGTGAGGATGTCATTTAGAAAATGTTAGATACAATAGTTTAGTGTCTGTAAGGTTTTTTTGTTTGTTTTAAAAAAAAAAGTCACTTATGCTCATCAAGACTTCATTTATTTGATTAACACACAGTGAAAACAGTGATATTGTGATATATTATTACAATTTGAAAAAAACTTTCTATTAGAATATATTCATTCATATTATATTCAGAATATAGCATCATTACTATGTGACAGTCTTCAGTGAAATATAATATCGCTAGTTACGTAGGTAACTGTGGTTATGTGAATTCCGGATGATTGCCAGAGGCAGTGCTTAAGCACTAGTGGATTATCGCAGTGCCAGCTAGATAGGTCGAGGTAAGCCTTGCACATTCCGAGTGAAAAATAATTCTGCCGGTCATTCAGAATTCATAGAAACACAGTTACATACATAACTAGCACTCCGTTTCATTCTTCCTGGCCACCAGAGGCGGTGCTTAAGCACTAGTGGATGACTCCTAATAACAGTCATCAGGACCAACCTTAACTATTTTTAGAAAAATATATAAGGTTGCTCCTGAAGAACTGCTAATCTGACAGCTTCAGGGGTTGGAACGTTCAACTTGTAGAAGTGGGTAAAATACAGGGAGAAGCCCAAGTAGCAGCTGCACAGATATCTGCCATAGATACTCCTCTAAAAGCAGTCCAAGGTATAGACAGCCCTAGTGGAATGACCAGAGATACTTCCTGGCAGAGGCTTTTGGGCTTTCTTGTGTGCCATAATGATCCCCTCCAGAATCCAATTTGAAAATCTCTGCTTATATACAGAAACAGCAGCCCCTATAATTCTGAGCACTAACATAACAGACAAAAAGCTGATCTGTTTGTCTAAGGTTAATGGTAGCTGCCACATAGCACCTAAAGGCTCACAAAGGACACAAAAAGTGATCCCCTGTCTGATTGAGAAGCAGACTGAAAAGTAGCTAAATTGATCGACTGATTTATAAACTGAGGAAGCATAACTTTAGGTATAAAAGATGGATTTGGTTGAAGCACAGCGTCAGAATCATCCGGCAGCCAACGCATGCATAACTCAATTGCAATTGCAATTGCCTTTCTCTTGGCTTCCCCTGGGATGCCTAGAAAGAGCATCTGCTACCTGATTACTCGACCCCGGAAAGTGAACTGCCCTCTGCGATGCTAATCGAGGAAGAGACCATGTTAGAATCTTGTGAGTGAACGAACTGGAGATCAACGGGCACAAATACCCCTGTGATTCCACGTTACCCCCCACCCGAAGAGGGAAGCATCAGTTGTGACCACCTCTCGACGAGAAGGGTACACCTGACATCAGAAACTCCCAGCGATTCCATGGTGTCAATGTCTGAATACAATGGTTTGAGACAACAATCAACTAATGACGATGTCTCCCAGGGTTCAAATGCAAACTGTTGTTCCACCACTGGAGAGGCCTGAGGTGGAGCAAGCCAAGTGGAATCACAGGAGTGGCAGCACTCAGCATCCCCAAAAGTTGTAACAACACTCTGTATGGCATGCTCGCTCCCAGCTGGAAACGAGCAAGGAGCCATAGAATATTGTGTGTCAATATTCAGGCAACACTTTACTTTGTTTAATGCGAGACCTAGCTTCTGCACATTGCTCCAAAAGCAGTCTGGTGTTGTGGACAGCTTGCCGTCTTGTGGGAGCACAAAGCAGCCAGTCATCCAAATAAGGCAGGATTTGCATCCCCCTTGACCATAGCGGATACAGAGCTGCAGTCATGTACCTTGTGAAGACACGAGGGGCCAGAGACAGACCGTATGGTAGGACCTTGAATTGGTAGGCCTGTTCTTGAAACTGAATTAAAGTACCTAACTGTAATGGGGCAACAATCGGAACATGAAAATAAGGATCTTTCAAATCAATGATTACAAACCAATCTTCCTCAATGACAGACCAAAGAACACCGACTGCATCTAACATCCGGAAGGGACGAGTTTTCAGGAACAAGTTTAGATGACTTTAATCAGTTTAGATGATGAAAACCACTATCCTTCTTTTGAACAAGGAAGTAAGTTGAGTAAAAACCATGTCTTTGAGGGTAAACCCTTTATATGGCTTCCTTCTTCAACAGAGAACAAATTTCCTCAGAGGATCCCCCATCACATTAGAGATAATCCTTGAAAACTTTGGGGGCTGGCATCGAAACTGCAGAGCATACACCTTGCTCAGTGTAGTCCAGTCCCAAGGGTAAACTGTTGTCTCTTTCCAGTACTGCAGCTGTAGTCTTGAAAAACCCAACCACTTCAAGATTTATTTGTGCGACTTTTAACAGCAGTTGGGGGGAAGGGGCGCTGACGTGGACTCCCTGGCAACTGCCACTGATAAGGTCAAACCCTCAAGTGTCCTCAGCAGCACAGGGTCTAGTGAACCCTGAGGCTGTGGAGTAGGACGTTGGCGGAATCGTTGCTCTGGCATTGCAAAGAGATGACGAGCCTGAGTGGCCGGCACCTTAAAAGCAGAATTTCACTGAGCCAGTTGACTCACCCAAATAGTATCCGCATATGCCATAGACGGTAGTGTGCGAGCAGTCTTTGCTTAGGTGCACTAGACCCCACAAGGGCATTAAAAAATCCTTACCTGGTGGCATAGCAAAGTTAGATCCAGCTGAAAAACACTAGCCACCGAATAGTATCAAGTATTGCTACTATGCGATTGCTACCGAGAGGGACCCCCATTAGGATTGTGGAGGTGATCACTATGGCATACAAGAAAGCCCAAAAGCCTCTGCTGGGAGGTATTTCTTGTCATTCCACTAGGGCTATGCAGGGCCGGATTTACCTCGTATTGTGACATAGGAAAAAGCAAATTTTGGGCCCCCCACACCCCTCACACCGTATGACCAAAACCAAAGGAAATGGGGCTCAAAGGAAGTTTTTGTCCAGTGAATGTCTTGTTTTTTCGTCATTATAATGGTTTCATCTGAGGCAGTCAGTCTATCATTAATTAAATATTTGCAAAACTCACAGACAGACATAAAGGGTGACCATAGTAATGATTTATGTAAAAAAATTACGATATTTAAAATTTTTGTAATTTACAGTATAAAGTATTTGTCTTACATAGTTTTAGCGTTAAAGTGAAATAGTAATAATAACAATAATAAAAAAAAATATTATTTCTCCTCATTGTAATTGGGACCCTCCTGGACGTGTGAGCATAGGCATGTGCCAGGAATGCCTATGCATAAATCCGGTTCTGGGGCTGCTTTTAGAGGAGTCTATATGACGGATATATGTGCAGAGGCTACTAGGGCTTCTCCCTGTATTTTTTTCCGCTTCTGCAATTTAAAACATTGCTACCCCTCAAGCTGACAGATTAGTAGTTCTTCAGGAAAAACCTTGACTATTTTTCAGGTGAGTGGCATTCCTCATGACTATGATAGGAGTCATCCACTAGTGCTTAAGCACCGCTTCTGGCAGTCAGGGGGAATGAAACAGAGAGCTAGTTATGTAGGTAACTGTGAATTCCAAATGACCGACAGAGTTATTAGTCACTCAGAATGCATGAGTAAGGTGTACCATATTTGTACACCTGAATTCCACTATTTAAATTTTAAATGGTTGTAAGGTTCTTAGGAACATTGCAATGTAGAATTTTCCTGATTTTAACGCTTTTTATAAATCAAAAAAGAAAAAAGGTCCGGGTAGAGGACAACCCCAAAACAAATAATTCTCTCAAATGTAAATTTTCAACACTTTTAATTAGGAAAGAGCTATTAGGTATAAGAGACACAATAAAAAATTTTTGAAAGCTCTTACAATCTGTCCTAATACATCTCCCCTTTCTTTAAAATCATACAAGGGAATAGAAAAGCTCCACTAACTGAAGAATCGCCAATTAACAGGAAACAGACTTATGGAAGCTAAGCTAAAAAAAAAAAACAAATAAAAAAAAAAACACACTGACCAGCGGTAGCACGGAGTGTCCACTGTCTCTCCTGGGAGATACTCTAGACCGAGCCATGCACAGGGGCAGTTCTCTGGGTAATAGCAGTCTCCATTATGAATCACTAGCCTGTACCAATTAAAGAAGATGGTGTAACATTACATGCTCTGGTGTCAATAGACATGCATACTTTTCAAAACATTTGTTCCAAATGCAAAAAAGAAAGTGATTACCCAGCAGGACATCCACATCCTGGTACACATGGGGTCATGGGAGGGCAGGTCAGGTTCAGCATCAGGTTTCGACAGGTGAGTTCACAGGCCATGCCCACACCTGAAGGTCCACGCCCACTCTGACCCCTGCAGCTGTAGTAGACTTTACCATTTGGACAATCTCCTCTCTCAGGCTCTGAAAAAAATGGATGGAGAGAATGGTTAAAGGAATAGTTCACTTCAAATTGAAAATTCTGTCATCATTTACTCACCCTCAAGTTGTTTCAAACCTGTATGAATTTCTTTCTTCTGCTGAACACAAAAGAAGATATTTTGAAGAATGTCGGTAACCAGACAGTTGATTGATTACTTAATTGACTCCAACAGTAGGAAAATAAATACTAGGGAAGTCAATGGGTTCCATCAACTGTTTGGTTACCGACATTCTTCAAAATATCTTCTTTTGTGTTCAGCAGAAGAAAGAAATTCATACAGGTTTAAAACAACTTAAGTAAATGAGTAAATGATGACAGAATTTCCATTTTGAAGTGAACTATTCCTTTAAACGAAATTATATAGGGAACTCAAGTGGTGCTTGCTCATGCAAAAGTTGTTTTAATGCATTGGTTTGAGGTTTCTAGGTGGTTCTCTAGATATGACTCCTAGTTTCAGTGTGTGTGTTTTTTTCCACCTGTTTTATCACTAGTCTGACTCAACTTTCCACTCACCTCAATAAGACACAATATGTGAGGTGTCATTTAAAACAATGAAGAAAGAGTTACGTGCCAAAGTATAACAATTTGAGTTAGTGGTCTGTGTTCAAACCCATAATAGTGATGACTGCACCACTAATAATTATCAAAAGGAATTAGGGTTAACAGGCAACCAGTTTAATCTAAAGTCAAAAAACAAACAATGGACAATACATTAATAATGCAGCCATCTGAATACTATTGAAATCAAATTTACTATTTAAATTTACTATTACTATTTCAAATCACAGCCATATTTGGCAAATGAGCAATGTCTTACAATTTATCATTGGAAAATTCAACAAAAAAAAGTCAAATCGGCAAGCAAATAAGCAAAAAGTGGAATTTGGTCTTTCCCCAAGTCTCCCTCTTTCTTTGTGCATGTGTATCTGAGTATCTGCGGTTCAGATCTGTCAGGCATTCAGTTTGCTCAATGTGTTACCTCTGAGGAATGTACTGCTGACTATCTAAGATGAAAACACTCTTTTCCAGGGGAAGGCAGAGGTAAAAGGGAATAGAAGGAGACTGAGGAAATGGAGCAAAGAAAAAGTAAAAAGTAAAAGTTTACCTCTTTCTTCTGGCACACACTCCATTCGACCATTTCTGCAGAGACTAAAGAAAAAGACAAATCGAAATATACATTACCAACATACATATACAGTATATACATATTCTTATGTAATGGATAATCTAATTTTAACAATTTTAGCATTTTAACAGTCTGCAAGACTTTTGAAAGTTGAAAGAAGTGTCTTATCACCAAGGCTGCATTTATTTGATCAAAAATACAGTAATGTTGTGTAATATGATTCTGAAATAAAATGTATAATATAAATTAAATTCACTGTTTTCTATTTGAATATGTTTAAAAATATAATTTATTCCTGTGATGTAAAGCTGAATTTTCAGCATCATTATTCCAGTCTTCAGTCACATGATCCTTCAAAAATCATTCTAATATGCTGATTGGGTGCTCAAGAAAAATCTCTTATTATTATTATTATTCTGAACACATTGATTTCAGGATTTTTTGATTAATAGAAATTTCAAATGAACATCATTGATTTGAAATTATTATTTCAATCTTTTGTAACACTGTAAATATCTAGCAAATGAGCAAAGCTTTATAATTTATCATTGGGAAATTCTAGAAAAAGTCAAATTGACAAGCAAAAAAAGTGGAATTTGCTCTCTCTCGTTTTGTATATAACATACCTGTACATACACATTTTGTCTATTGTCTATTTTTATATATTTGTATCTGTCTTGTCGCTGTCATTCTGTCTGTGCTGTGGAAGCTTGTCATTAAGACAAATTCCCCATATGTGTAAATATACTTTGCAATAAAGCTCATTCTGATTTTGATTCTGAATGAAAGTCTTTACTGTCACTTTTGATAAATTGGGAAAGTTATTGCATAATGTATCAGACTACTGTAGCAAACCTACTTGTAGCTATAAATCTGAATGTGTTTGACCACAAAATCCTCCATGTCCACACACTCACCATGGTCCAGATGAACTGAAGGACACTTCACCAGGCTGAAACACCGAACCCATGAAGTAACAGTGGCACTGGGAGCTGAAATTAAACCCAAAACAGTTAAAAAAAGGAAAAATATGTCCATTTCTATGCTAGTGTTCAGACATTACAAGGTGGTATTGGTGTTTGGTGTATTCAGACGTACAGCAGCACACAGCGCTGGCGAGTGTGATCGTAGAATGATCCTTCATTGCAGCTGCATCCTTCAGCACAGTCACCATCACACACTTCAGCACTGCTGATTGACTGACATGTCCTCCCGCATGCTGATGTGCACGGGTGGTACATCATCCCACCTAAACACACCATACCTACACACATACACGCATAGACAAATTACTTCCTAAACATACTTGAGTAATAGATAGTTGTAAAGACAAATACATGTAGGGATGACCAACGAACCGCACTCAGAGACATGCGCTCTGAAGTTGATGGTGATGTGATGCTTGCTGCAGATGTAGGCATAGTGGGACAGAGCAGTGCAGAGGCAGACGCTGCCACATCGACAGGCCTGGTAGCGGCACTGCTGGTGGTACACGCTGGGACTAACATATGCATGGCATGGCGCAAACACTTCCTCCACTAGCACATCACACTGGGCAGCATAAAACACTGAAACAAAACACCTTTTCAGCATCATGCATGAATTTCTAGAAATCATGCATTGCATTTGTTTTGGATCAATGTACCTGATTCTTTGGACAAGCAAAGGGATTAACATATATACCATTTTGTTGGTTCATTTCACAGGGGTCGATAATGGGTATGTTGACAGGGCTAATGCACGCTGAAGACACTTTCCAGGCGTTGACGTGTAGCTGTGGAGTTCCTTCAATCATGCCTGCAGGAGAACTGGAGAGTAAAAACACATTTACTTAGTTCTTCACACAAGTCCAAGAACTACATAATGATACTGAGAGATACTGAGAGACATTTAAAATGTTTTGCAGAAAGAAATTCAGAGGATCAGTCTCCGTTTCTCACAGGAAATCATCCCGTAGGTTTCCGTTGAGGGTCCCGCAGAGGCCAAGAGTGGAGCCCATCCAGGTGCTGTCCAACTGAAGGTAGATTCGTCCACCCTGCCAATCATACTGGAACCTCAGGCCAAAGACAGATCGCAGACCCACAAACAGAGATGTCAACCGACGCACGTTCACCATGTCTAATAAACAAACAGAAATAAAGAAATAGGAAATACATTTTAATCAAATTTATTCTAATTTTATTTCTTTTTTAATCAAATGTATTCTCATTTTATTTCTTTTAATTATTATCTATGTAGTAGACGAACTTTTATTACTACTTAGGTAGCAGAAATATTTTAATAGGTAATTGTAATATTTTTGGTTACATATATATGTATATTTGAACTCATTTAACTCTCAAATTACATTTATTACTGCATTTCTAGGTTCAGTATTTAACCTGGAAATGTGAAATAAAGCCATAAATGACCATAGTAAAAATGCGAAAATTAGACTATAATTGGTTTAGATTACGAAACTTAAGACTGTCCCTCAGAGTCTTGTTTTTATTTGCAACAAATTAAATATGGCATCTACCTTGACTAAGGTATAATAAACATCTTATATTAAAGCGGCCCAGTACCGATGTAAAACTGAGAACCTGTCCTTACCATCTGAGTAAGGCAAATTGACAGCCATACTAGCCCCAATGACAACTTCCCCCTCTCTTGTGAGAGTGAGCTGTCTGCTGACATCTTCATCCACCACCAGAGCCACTGAGTGGATGCAGGAGTGTTCCTGAGACTGAGAGACGAGAGCCACAATTAAACACACACAAGACATCTCTGATCACACGCATCTCCAGACGCACTCTTTTTACCTCTCCACAGGCAGTGTACTGTAGTGTGACAGTAAACTTGGTGTTGCCACGGCTCTTCACTAGCACATACTGGCAAGAGCCCATGTGCATGAAGATCCGCCCATCGAATGTTGTCACATGCGTGTCACCCATTACTGTGCATTCCGCTAGGGGTTGAAAAAATCATAGTATTCTAAAATAATCTTTGAATACACACTCATTTTGTAAGTTACAGAGCTCGTAAGGAGACATGGTGATGAAAAAATTAGATGGAAGGAAAATCAAATTTTCTAAATTGCGTTTGCTAGCAAAACTTTTATGTTAACTTGAGTAACTTTGTGTTTGCTCGCAAAACTTTGCGTTAAAAGCCGAGAAACTTTGCGTTCAACTTAAATAAAATGCCTAGTTGGTATGGTATTATGTAAAACTGTCCGATACAAAGGTTGTTATTTACCTGTGCAATTGTTTTCAGTGCAGTTCCACACTCCTCCCATACAGACACTGAAAATGTAATTCACATTAGATGGATTCACTCATGAATTCAACACATTTGATAAGGAACCGGGTTTTCTATTATCAGCTACTGTGATTAACAACTGTTTAAAAAAATGGGAGAAACATATGTTTTATTTAGTGTTTTAGGTGTAAAAGAGTGAAAATTGGATGTTTCTAACCAGACACTGCAGCCCTGCTCCAATACATGACCCAGAGGATATGCTGTACCATGGTACACACAAGGGCACTGAGACACTGCAATACAGGTGCCATTCTGCAAAATCAGACCTGAGAGCAGCCAAACAGAAAGAGAAGCCATGAATGAAACAAGTCAGCTGTAGTCATAAAAATCATACAAAAATTAAAATCATCAACAAATCACTGCAACATGCATTCTGAATTGCCCAAAAGGGCTCATTTGCATTCTCCTCATAATAGCAAACATTCAGGAAAATTAATAATAACACCCCCATTTAAGCATCTGATTATCAGTCTCACCATCTGGGCAGTAGCATCCATCCAGACAGTGTAGATTGGTGCCCAAGCACTCCTTCTCAAAAGTGCATGTTGGCGGGCAGCAGCTGATACAGTCCCTGTGGACAAAACTTTCCTCACATCCGTCCGCTGAAACACAAACATATCACATGACAAGCTGCAAAGTTTATGCGATGTGTTATCTTCATGACAAGAAAGCTGACTAACCGCATGTAGGAAAACTGTCCCTCCATTCTCTGACGGGGTAGCCCACATGAGAACAAGCCCTGGAGTACTCAACCAAAGTCCGACAAAAGGTCTCCTCCTCATCTGATCTGGAAATAAAAAACATTTAAATGTTAATAAACACAAAACAGCCAAAAATACAAATAGTTCTAATAAAAAGATGGGGAAAAAGTCAATACTAAAGAAATCTCTTTTAGTATGGTGATATAAGACTGAATGAAACTGTAAGAGCAGTACAGCTGTTCAACTTGCTCCTGCAATCTGATACTCTTACTGCCTCTTCAATCAACAGTTGAGTCTGAAATTGTTCATAAACTCCAGCAGCTATTTCATCACTGTAATCAATACACACACACACACACACACACACACACACACACACACACACACACACACACACACACACACACACACACACACACACACACACACACACACACACACACACACTCTTACGAATACTAGTGCAAGCATAATTGCATGCATGCACACACATACATATAGGCTACATATGTTCACAAACATTCTTTCTGCAGCTTTTGCTATATTCAAGATATTTTCATTACTATAATTAACATAATCCTGTTGGAATTGGGAAGTGTAGATTGCAGGAAAGAGGCTAGGGAGAAAAAAAACATTCAAGAAGGGAGAGGAAGAGAGAGAGAAAGTCTACTTAAAATCCTAAATGCTATAAACAGAAATGTTCAATATTGACATTAGCAGAAAAGTAAATATCACATTATACTGAAAGTATTCTACAATTAGTATTCTACGATTTTTTTATTTTACCATGTAAATTTTGTGCAACTAACTATACTCCCACATTTTAAGCAAATAATTGAAAAAGATCAAATTACAAAATTCCCAAACACTGGTCTTGAGATTTTAGTGATCCAAACATTGCTGTAAGTAAAATAAGGTTTGTTATTGTTAACTGAAACTATTAAACAATTCATAGTTTTGTCTATTTATTTTTTAATTAACATTTTTGTTAATAAAATATAAATATTAGATGAAATAATTGAATAACTGAAATAAATAAGTTTAGGCTGAAGTATTTAATTACTAAAACTAAAAACAGAAATAAAATAAAGCTAAAGATATATATATATACACATACAAAAACCTAATAAAAAAAAGACAAAAAGCACAAAATTACTAAAACTAAATTTTAAACTGAAAATATATTTAAAAAAAATATATATATATACTTCAAAATATTAATAAATATTATAATAGTATATAAATAATAATAAATAACACTAATTTAGATAAAATTATATGAAACCAGTCTAAGGTGCTTAGCTGATCTCTCAGTATGGCCAAGCTGGTTAGACTAGTCAATTTAAATTATTTTAGAGTGGTTTTGAGACCAGCTAGCCAACCAGCTAAACACTAATTTGGACAGACTGAGAGGCCAGTTAGAATAGCTTAATCCAGCTAAGATCAGCAATCCATCTTTAGCTTGTTTTTTAGTTTTTTTCAGCAGGCTTCAACTTCAGTTACACCATTTAGACAAAAGCACCACACTTGACTTACACACACATGTCCGAAACACAACTGGCAACAAATGGATTTGGGTCAATGTTCTCATGGCAGGAGATGAAAGGAAAGAAAAGCAATGCACTGCACTTCTCAATGGCATCCTGCTCAGATAACACACAAACAAGCAAAGTTGCTAAAACAGGTTTTAAGGTGGATAACCAAAAATACACTGCATGCAATTTTCACTTTTTTACTGAATGCACAGTCACACTTAAGCATGTATGACTTCTCTTAAACACTCTTGTTTTAAACTATCATACATAATAAGACCCATTTAGCTCAGTTCAAACCCAGAATGCAGTGTGTACAAGCGTACATCCATATCGGACTCAGATGAGCATGGTCCAGGGAAATCATCATCAACCTGAGGACAGGGTCTCTCCTGGGGTAAATCTACTGCCCAGCTGTTCCCAAATTCAGCGATGTCGTCAGAGACTACACCTGAAGATGCAAAATGCAAAGCAATAAAGTCACCATAATAGACTTGCAGCAAATTACATTTTAGCACTGTTTCTTGAGAATTAAACTGTCCCTAAAATGTTACAACTCATCTCTAAATAGAAAACACTGGGCCAGGCCAGGTGTGTTCAAACAGAGTATGCAGCTCTGCTCAGCTTTGATATAATTGTCCTGAATTTGCTGCTGACTGAGATGATAAGTGTGTGTACAGGCCTGTTTGTCTCACCGTGGCTGCTGCTGAGATCATCCGATCCGTCATCATTATAGTTTCCACACAGACCACAAGGCCTTCCTTTGTGTGCTTCGGTCATTTTGAGGTAGACTCCAGAGCTCCCGTCCCACGCCAGAGAGAAGCCAAACGTGCTCTTCACCAGGATGTAGTCAGCCAACCGCTCAATGAAAACATTACGTACTGTCTGTGGCAGACTCAGCCTGAAAACATGCACATCAAACAGACAAACAACACAAGAATTTCGATCATGTTTGATATTGAAATGTGTTGCTATAGGACTTTTTCTGTAATTTTATTATCAGCATGCTATCGTGACCTAAAATCTATTGAAAACCATAAGTGGCCAAGGTTTCTAATGTTTTCCGACAAACCATACACATCAAACAGAGTTATTTATCCCTCCATCTGTAGATTTATTCATTAGTTTTTTCATTAATTCATCAAAGATTCACAACACATTTGGGGTCAGTAAGATTTTTTAATGGCTTCAAAAGAAGTCTCTTATGCTCACCAAGGCTGCATTTATTTTATCAAATAACTGTTTTCTATTTTTATTGATTTTAAAGTGTAATTCATTCCTGTAAAAGCAAAGCTGAATTTTCAGTATCATTACTCCAGTCTTCAGTGTCACATGCTCCTTCAGAAATCATTCTAATATGGCAATTTTCTGCTCAAGGAACATTTCTCTGTTAAAAAAAACTTGTGCTGCTTAAATTTTTGTGGAAACTGACATACATTTTTAGGATTCTTTGATGAAAATAGAAGAACAGAACATCTAGGTTACTAATGTAACCACCGTTCCCTAAAGGAGGGAATGGAGAAGGTATGTCAGAACTGAACTGACGAATTGGGATTTGCTTGAGAGCCCAATCACCTTCCTTCAAGTGTAAACTAAATGAGCCAATGGACATTGGCGTGTGAGATTTGCATCGAGCACCCCACCCAGCAAACCGGGTATGTATGGAAGCACGCTTGCATCGCACATTCAAGTTTGCCACTGAGGAGCCGAGACTGTGTGTCCCGGCCGTTCAGCAGCGGTACAGCTATTATGGCGACGTGTAACGTCTCTGTTCCCTCCTTCAGGGAACGGGGGTTACATTAGTAACCTAGACGTTCCCTATCAGTCAGTCATGTTCAACATTGTGTCAGAACTGAACTGATGAATTGGGATCCCTACCAAAACGCCACAATTGCGAAAGCGACCTACAGTAATTCCCCCGTATCTGCTGGGGCGGAGAAAGGACAGGACTTACCGCAGAGAGAGTGTTGATCACTGCTGTTCCTTCTGCTGTTCTCCTTCAGTGAGACTATTGGATAACACTGGGAAAGCGTTATGGAAAGGGTTGCTACAGAGACCACATCCTGTCCGTAGGGAGGTAACGTGGAGATTACACATATGGACTGACCATTAAGGCAAAGCTCCATATGGAAGGTCTCTGAGGAAGATTCAGCCTAGCTATGGTGAAGTTAATACCGAGCAGAGATGGAAGGGCGGGCTCTGCCAAGGGAGAGACATGGGCTCGCCGACAGGGAAACCATACCGTAAAAGAATACACATGTGGGATCACCCGTAGGAGAAATACAACACATGGGCACCTAGTCTAGTATAAGGGCTGTCCTTCTGGACATATACACAAGTTCTAGACCTAGCGTCGGACGCCTCCGTAGCATCTGACTGCCGAGGGTGCTGGAGGAACTTCATGCAGGGTTTACCAGGCGGGGAACTCATCTGTGGAGCAGATAGCGCACGTATCCCGTCCTAGGAGGGGAGTGGCGCTGCAAGCGAGACACCCAGCGGGTCCCCAATGTTACTGGCTACTTGTGGCGAGTACACCGGAGAACACATGCTCTACAAGGAGATTGTAAAACCTTGCAAACGTGTTACGTGTCACCCAGCCCGCAGCTCGAAAAATGTCTGCTAGCGAGGCGCCGTGCACCAACAACACTTCAAGAAGGCCACAGGAGGCTTCCACACTTCGAGTGGAATGAGCCCTCACCCCAAGGGGGCACGGCTGGTCTTGGGCCGGATATGCCAAGACTATGGTGTCCACTATCCAGTGGGCCAACCTCTGCTTGGAGACAGCCTTTCCCTTCTGCTGGCCTCCATAACAGACAAAGAGCTGGTCTGAGGTCCTGAACCTCTGTGTTCGGTCCACGTACAGGCACAAAGCGCGAACCGGACAGAGCAAAGAGAGGGCAGGGTCTGCCTTCTCTGGGAGCAGCACTTGCAGGTTCACCACCTGATCCCTAAAAGGAGTAGTGGGAACCATGGGCACGTATCCTGCCCGGGGTCTAAGGATTATCTGAGAGTTGGCCAAGTCTGAATTCTAGGCACGATTCATCAACCGAAAATGCCTGCAGGTCCCCTAACCTCTTAACAGAAGCCAATGCAGTCAGGAGCGCCATCTTAAGAGACAGGATTTCTCTTCTGACTGCAGTGGTTCGAAGGGCGCTCTCTGTAAGGCTGCTAAGACTAAGGAGAGGTCCAAAGAGGGTACAAGGTGAGGGCAGGGAGGCTTCAGCCTCCTCATGCCCCTCAGGAACCTGATAATCAGGTCATGCTTTCCCACAGTCTTACAAATCTACTGCATCGTGATGTGTGCCAATAGCGGCAACATACACTTTCAGGATGGAGGGAGACAGCCTTTGCTCTAGCCTTTCAGAAGCACAGCTCTGATCTGGCATTTCCGAGGGTCTTCTCGGTGAGAAGAACACCATTCAACAAACAGGTTCCACTTCAGAACATAGGCACGCCTTTTAGAGGGTGCTCTTGCTGAAGTGATAGTGTCTACCACCGCTGGGGGTAGTCCACCTAATTCCTCCGCCACAGGGTGCCCCGTCTCTGAGAAAGCTAGTCCTTCCTCAGAGGAATGCGCCAGGGAGGGGCTTTCGCGAGGAGCATTAATTCTGGGAACCAGGTCCGGTTGGGCCAGTATGGTGCAACTAGCAAGACCTGCTCCTTGTCCTCCTTGACTTTGCACAGTGTCTGTGCGAGAAGGCTCACTGGGGGAAATGCATACTTGTGTAGGCCCCGAGGCCAGCTGTGTGCCAGCATATCGGTGCTGAGGGTCCCCTCGGTCAGGGAGTAAAACAACCGGCAGTGGGACGTGTCCGGAGAGGCAAACAGATCTACCTGTGCGGCCCCGAAGCATCTCCAAATCAGCTGGACCGTCTGGGGGTGGAGTCGCTGTTCTCCTAGGAGCATGGGCTGTTGTGAGAGCTCACAATATGTGAATGTGAACGGCACGAAGCGACCTCAGATGCTTCTGACTCCAGAGGAGGAGATGGTGGGCGAGTTGCAACATGCAACAGGAGTGTAGACCACCCTGATGGTTTATGTACGCAACAGCCGTAGTGTTGTCTGGTCGGACCAGTACATGCTTGCCCTGTAGCAGCGATTTGAAGCGGCGCAGCGCAAGGTGTACTGCTAGCAACTGGAGGCAGTTGATGTGCCACTGCAGTCGAGGTCCTGTCCAGGAGCCTGTTGTTGAGACAACAACATGTCTGGACACTTGTTCTAGGGAAACTCCTGCCTGTAGAAATGTAAGGTCTGACCACGGACTGAAGGTTTGGCGTCAAGTCGGGGTGATTGCCTCTGAAAATGCGTTTCTGCGTCAACATTTTGAAAGGGAGCTTGCGAAGGGCCCGAACTTCAAAACATGCAGGTCCAAGATCAGTCGTAACCCACCAACTTTCTTGGGCACAATGAAGTATGGGCTGGAGAGTCGGCTCTATCGCGTCCTCCGCCAGTAGGACTGTGATCTCTGCACGCAGGACAGGAGCATCCTCTTCCAGCACTGAGGTTAACTGGATGCCCCTGAACCTAGGGGGATGCAGGGTGAACCGAATCGCTTAGCGGAGTCTGATGGTCCGAATGAGCCAGCGAGACGGCCTGGGAAGCACTATCCAG
This sequence comes from Leuciscus leuciscus, assembly GCF_965113295.1. Lineage (NCBI taxonomy): Eukaryota > Metazoa > Chordata > Actinopteri > Cypriniformes > Leuciscidae > Leuciscus > Leuciscus leuciscus. The sequence continues at coordinate 27,672,591 of NC_138734.1, forward strand.
GCCTCCAGAGACCTGTGACCAGGTCAGAGTGACTACAGATGTACCTGCAGTGGGGCAGCGAGGTGGAGCACAGGGGCCTGACACGGAAGGCACAGCCTCCCGAAGTGGGGACAGAAATAAAACTCAAAGTATTCTCTGCTCAGCCCTCCTCCGGGGGAAGGAGTGGTGCAGTCACCATCTCCTGAAGAGCTGTTCCCTCCATCACTGGGTCGCCCAGGGGGGCACCCACAGCGACGAGTAAGCGGGGGGATGCAGCTGGCGGAGGGGTGGAGACAGCAGCGGGCCGCTGGGGCAGGTCCGATCGTGACTGTCAGACGGAGCCATGAAACGACCGCATCCATAAACACACGGGTGGAATGACATCTTTAAAAAGACGCAACGTCACACTCGTGCTTGCTCTTTTAGGGAAAAAAGCTATTTTTAGTTCTGCAGCGCAGAACACTTGATTGCAGAGCAGAATCGACGAATCACTCGGCTCCGAAGCAAAATCTTGAATGTGAAATGCAAGCACGCTTCCTTATATACTCACTTCGCAGGACGGGGTGCACAATGCAAATCTCGCACACCAATGTCCATTGACTCGTTTAGAACAATTGAAGGTGATTGGGCTCTCAGGTAAGATCTCAATTCGTCAGCTCAGTTCTGACGCAACATCGAACATGATTGACTTATAGGGAACTGCATTAATTTAAAATAGAATATTTTTAGATGTCTTTACTATCACTTTTGATAAATTTAGTGCATCCTTTCAATATCCAAACTCACCTATGTCCATCCTTGAGCACCTGATAACCACTAATATAGATTTCCTCTTCATTTGGGAAGAACAGACTCAGACCACGTGGACATGAATACACCGAACCTCTACATGAACGACTGTTATGAACCTGCCAAAGAGAAATAAACTTGCAATGCAGGTATCAAAAGAAAATTGTACATACTGTAGGAAACAGACCTGTGTTCTATTGCAGAAATTCTGGTGTAGCAGCAACTTACCCACACCGTATACTGGGGCTCTGTGGAATGGCAGTCTTTGGCCAGGATATATGAACAGGTTCCAGGGAAGTAGTAATACATTCCATCAAAGGTCTCAAAATGATGCTGACCCCACGAACGGCAAATTCCATCCCTATCCTGACCATGGTTGGGAACTGATACAAAAAATACAACATTAAAAACCTATACAAAAAAATACTGTGGCGGGTCCATAAGACGTGATAGTAGATGGTGTAAATACCTTAGAATTATGGACTGAATGATAACAAAATATGTCCACTAAACTTCAAAGGTTTGGGGTCAGTAAGACTTTTAAATGTTTTTGACAGAAGTCTCTTATGCTCTCCTAGAGTCATATTTTGATAAAAAAAATATTGTGTAAAACTGTGAAATATTATTCCAATTTAAAATATGTTTTCTATTTGAATATATTTCAAAATGTAATTTATTCCTTTGATGCAAAGCTGAATTTTCAGCTTCATTACTCCAGTCTTCAGTGTCAAATGATCCTTAAGAAATCATTTTAATATGCTAATTTGATGCTCAAGAAAAATGTCGTATTACTATCAATGTTGAAAATGCTGATTAATATCTTTATTCAGGATTCTTTGATGAATAGAAAGTTCAAAACAACAGCATTTATTTTTAATAAAAATTACTCGTAACATAATAAATGTCTTTGCTGTAATTTTTGATCAATTTACTACATCCTCACTCAATAAAAGAACTAATTATTTTATTTTTTTTAATCATACTGACACCAAACATTTGAATGGTAGTTAACATGGTATTTCAAATAATCCATGGTACATGGGGATATGCCCAAAAACCATTAGTATCAAGGTAACTCTTGTTACTTTTTTTTGTTAGTGATTATTAAACCATTTAACTCAATATTTGTGCCCCGTGTAATCAATTCCCTGTTGGGCATGTAATCAGTATGGCTTATATCAATACAGTATATGCAGGAACCTGTTATTGTGTTGGTCACACCAGCTGTCTGGCTTTTTCAGTGCCTGGTTAATTAAACATACATACAGAAGCTCTTTGTGGCAAGCAATATATTCCAAGCACATCTGTAATCCAATGCTACCAAATGAAGTAAGACATAGTCACATAGATTATCTGGAACCAGTGAGCAATGCCATTTGATTTCTAGTAATTAAATTCAGGGTTCTTTCATCCACATTTAATGGTCAGCACTGGGTGGCAGATGATAATATCAGACCATACGTACCTCACTATAATTAAATCGAAGCAAGCTTCATTTTGAATTTAATATAACCTGTGTGTGTGCGTGTATGTGTGTGTGTGTGTTTCTTACTGATTTGACAGCGTTCCCCGAGACCCTGGAATTGAGCACAATCACAGCGTCCTTCCTCCTGGCACCAGCCCCCATTAAGACACCCACAATATTCTACAACACACACAAACACAAAAGGCAAATTTCACTAAGTATTATTAATATAGCAAATGAAAACTTAAAATTATGGGGCCAAGCACTGAAGTAGCACACCCCCAGTGTTTTTGTTCGGACATATTTTTGATATTCCTTTGCCTGGGAGTCTAAAGGTCAATTCACACTGCACCAACAGACGGCGAACACTTCGTCAGGTTTTGGTCGGATCAGTGCGTCACCTCTGTCGATGTCCGCGTGTTGGTCGCGTCTGTCGGTGCAGTGTGAATCGCCATACACATAGAACATAGAACCATTTAGTTGGTTTTAAATAGTTGTCTGGCCAACTTTGGGTTCTTCTGCTCAAATCTTACAGAGCCACCCACTAATCTTTATCAAAGTTGGCTCTAGATGATATTTTTGTATTAAAGGATAACTTAATTTATATTTCTAGCATCCAAGATCAAGTGAGACTGTATACTGTACATTTTTGAGTGTGCAATACCTGTTGATGCATCTCTCGCTGTATAATTATGAAGAACTCTTCGAGGGAGAGCTGAATCAGACAGCACTGCACTAAGGGTCTGCAGAGAGAAAAAAAATGTTATAGAGAATTTGCCAAGTATTTGGGTCTTACGAGCTATTGTGGCAACAGTACCATGTCTGGCCACTAAGCCATATTGGTGAACTTGTCTTGACGTTCCCTCACATGGTTTTGCCACTGCAGACATTTGGGAATGGAGCTTTCAGTGTCTGTAGCATTTGTGTAAACTCCACAAAGACAGCTTTGTCAGCACCGAGAGTGTATCTCAGTATTTGTGTGTGTGTGTGTGTGTGTGTGTGTGTGTGTGTGTGTGTGTGTGTGTGTGTGTGTGTGTGAGTGGTTACTCCACTCTGTCCCTTGTCACTTTCTCTTAGGTATACTCACCTCTTCACGGAAGAGATCCCGTTTCTGCCGCAGTGCATTAACCCTCCTTTTAAAAGTAGCACAAAGAGAGCAGTATTAAAAGTGCGGTGACTGTGAGACTAAAGGTTCAGAAACACTTAAGATGCCATACAGACACAGTCACGTTGATGGACTAAATGATTCTCAAGGAAATGGTTTAATGGTTACACAGCAAAACATTAGACCAAACACTTAACTTCTTATCAGTGGTTACATATATAACTTGACACTGTCTCTCTACTTAAAAGCTCCATGTAATAATGGATGTTTGATAAAGTTCACCAGTTTTTAAAGGTACAATCAAACTGCAATCTATTAACACATTTGTAAAAGTCATGAAAGCGCCAAAACAAGAGGTTTAATACCTATAAAAACACATACCTGGGGAGTTTATTTTCTGAGTTTGATTCCTGGCAAATAAATCCTGTCAAAAGTAAATTTATATCAATGTAAAATCAATCATATTTATAAACTTATCTTATTAACCAAGTTTAGTCTGTAAATAATAAACATTGCATTAGATCAAAAAACGAATATGTTTTTAAATAAACCATTGTAGGTTATAACTAATAGTCTTAGGATACTGAAAACTTTAAGATTTTGTCAATTGTAAGTAAACTGCAAATTTTTCGAAGCTTAAGATTGATTTACATAATAATACACAATTCAGAGTTTACAGAAATTGAATCAAATAGCCTATAGCAAACTTCCCATTAAAATGTTTACCATGGTAAAACATTTTCTTCTAAAACACATTTAAAAATTATTCTGGGATCTCCTTTCAGAAAGTGTAGGAGGTTTTCAGAATCTTTAAATGTATTATGGCTAAAACATTATTACCACAATTTTACTGTTGTTGAATAAATAAATAGAAGGATATTTCAGGAAATTTTAGAAAGGTTAATGGGGATGAAGCATGGTTCAGAATTAAAATGATACTTACCTTGAAGCACAAATAGCTTGAAAATGAAAAGTGTACAGAGTGAAAACAGTTTAATGTCCCGCTGTTCGTTCATCTCAGAGCGACGGACGTCCTTCAACGATCATGAAATGACGAGTTTCATTTTAGGAGAATCGATTGAAATTCTCAGTTGGAAAAAGATTCTTAAAGATTAATCAAGTTCAAATCTAGGAGGTACGATTAACAAACTACTGTGATTTGTCCCAGAGTAGAGAAGGATAAACGTCCATCTTCTGTACAGTCAGAGGAGGATGATGTACCTGCGCGCACCTGTGGCATCAGGAGGACGGAGCGCACCTGCGCGCACGAGCACTCATACCTTATATATGGAATGGCATATAGATCAGGTGATAGATAGCCTATTCCAGTTACTGGTGAAGTATGACCATAAGTTTACTTTAACTTCACAATGGTTTTGACAGTTCACAGTTTATTTAGTAGATTTTTCATATTTGTATCCTTATAGCCTATGAGGATATTGTCTTGCTGAATTCAATCGTAATATAGTTACAATTCGTCGGCGTACCCGACCCGTCCGTTACAGATCCTAAAAGGAAACAGCTCGAGCTCGTTGTATTGCGTTTCCTCCTGAGGTGAACGCGACTTCTGTTCGCGAGCGTCTACTGTACTAACCTCTAATAATCTAGTTTTTTTATTATTCAAATTTGAGTAAGAATGAATTAATGATTATCAAGGGGTCGACATTTTAAGATCTTTTCTGTAAGTATAATTTTCGGGGGAAATCTGCTATGCCTCTTCAAGAGTTTATAAACAAAACCTCTTTTGGATAGGCTATGGCTATATGTAAATGTCTAACAAATCAATATAATGACAGCACTATTGTTTTTTTGAACTCGAGTCCCAGTCGAAATTGTTTAAGTTACTGTTGCTGTGTTTAATTCTGTCTTTTTCAATGTGCTGGTCAAATAAAACGAATATTGCACACAAATTAACTTTTATAGTTTGTTCTAAATTGATCAGTTTATTTTTTGGTGTTCACCTTCTGCTTATGAACTGATTTAATCCATCATTCCTGATCAATTATATTTTCACTCTATTAACGTTCCCTCTATAAAAATAGGCATGCATATATAGCCCATTTTTAAGATAATAAATCTATATTATTATTATAGTTTTATGATCTCATAAGATATTAGGCCTATTTGTAATTTGTTACACCAGAGAACTATTGAAGTGCATTTTACAACAGCATAATTTGGTTAAATAGTGATCAGTTACAACTAGATCATCATGTTACATCATTTAACGTAAAATCTTGATGTTAATATCTAAAATGTTCATGTCCATGTTAACTGTCAAGTATCCGGTTATAGATCTAAATATAATAAAAATTTTACACATGATACATTTACCCCTCCAAACGAAAACCGAACACGCACCTCAAAGCACTGCTTTGGCGCGCATAGTCCATTCGAATAATGACATCATCGAGGCGCGCCGGCGTCCATTGTTATTTGCGTACAGGGAATAATGGCGATGTCCACAATATTACGATGTGCTTCTGTTGGTTTGACCTCCTCTCTACCTCGACTCTCAAACAGAAATTCTCTGGCTCCAGCTAGACTACTGGCAAGGACATGCTATAAAAGGTTCCTGAACACAACCGCTCCATTTTGCGCAGGTATCCACACTTGTGAAAGTTTACAAGCGCCACGCGTAAAAGTTTGTGATCACATTGATATTGACAAGTGATATCGAGTACCTTCAAATTCCAGATACGCTAGAGTCTGTCTGTCTGTCTGTCTGTAATAGGCACTGATCTTGCATTTAAATTGCTTCACTACGGCAGCGATCAACCCAGTTATAATTGAATTGCCTTGCATTACAGTTTAATGCATCTTTATGCTGTTACCTGATTCGTCTGAGACCCAAACAAATCTGTTTTCTCTGTGTTATGCAGCACTAAAGTTCACAGACAAACACGAGTGGGTTCGCGTGGACAGTGGTGTGGCAACAGTGGGCATAAGTAATTTTGCTCAGGTTAGGCGAGTTATTAATGCTTCATTTTTATATAGAAAGAGGTATATAAACTATATAGGCTGTATTTTCATGTTTATAATTCACTCTTCACAGGAGGCTCTGGGGGACGTTGTCTACTGTGGGCTCCCTGAAGTTGGTGCAAATTTATCACAGTCAGGTAAAACTATATTTATGTAAGCATAATAGAGAACATTCTCAGTATGAGTAAATTGTTGTAGTTAGTTAAGCAAATGATATGATCAATTGTGAATGTTCTGATAATCTGTATTGTAGATGAATTCGGTACTCTAGAGAGTGTTAAAGCAGCGAGTGAGTTGTACTCTCCTCTAACGGGGGAAGTGACGGATGTCAATGATGCCCTGGCGGACAACCCTGGACTGGTCAACAAGTCTTGCTATAAAGATGGTGAGACATTCCCCCAAACTTGTTTTGACGCAAACCAGCCTGAAATCTTTTAACTACTTGTGACAAGGTTTAAAGAATATCTCACTCAAAAATATAAATTCTGTCATCATTAAGTGTGTATTTTGTTGCAGGCTGGCTGATGAAGATGACCGTATCTGTTCCTGAGGAATTAAATGGACTGATGGATGAAGCTGCTTATGAGAGATACATCAAATCTATAGAGGACTAGATCGTTCTGCTGGCATGTTGCATATGGGGGAGAATTTAAAAAGAATCAATTAAGGAATGTTTATTTCTTCATTAAATGCATTTTGTTTGTAGTTGATTTAGTTGAGATATTCTTCTAAACTATATATTCTCCTTTCAACCCACACCCAACCAATGGACATGGTCACAACATTATGCACTTCGCTTGGAAAACAACCAGCAGACCTGGTTTGATTGAGCCTGTTACTTTGTTCGTTTTCTAGCCACGGAGATTTGAAGATCAAATATCCACAGCTTATGTAACAGTTTCATCTCTTTTGTAGATGTCACACTGTTCCTGTGAAAGTTTGTCATTGCTTGGAATAAGCTACAAATAAAATGTGGGAGTATGAATAACACTTAAAGTCCAATTTGAGGACAGTTATGAAATCTGTTGGTTTTGAGGACTCACAATTGAGTGAAAGTGATTAACATTATTAAACAACTATTTAAAACTCTTACCGGATTTAAATGGTTTTATTGCATTAGAAATGTTGCTTTTGGTGTCAAATGTGCTTCTCAGATCTAATGTTTGAAATATAGAACCCAATGTACATTTAAAGAAAAAAAGAAGTCATAAATATGTTAAATATAGAACAGCTTAACACCATGATGGATGTGCTAACAAGCCAAGAAATTTGCTCGTTGCATTTATAGTGAACATGCAAACAAATTGCTAAATATTTACTTCCTAATATAGTTGCTTGCAAGTCAAAATAATATCAAAGGTATCTGTTGTTCTGATTTCTAAATATCAGATCCCTCCTTCAATGCAATGAATGAATAGGACCTTTTATTTTTTGCAACCACCAGGTGAAAACCTTAAATTGGACAGCTTAGAAAAGTAATGGTTTGCAATATAAACTCATGAGCAATAATGATAGCACATATAATTACAAAATAGATTATAAATTATCGGGAAAAAATCGGAACAATTCTGTTATTCAGTTACAAAGCAAAACCTGGCATCACACTTTCATACCAGACTTTCATTCTGAACACAAGCTCAGGCAGAAACGAGCCTCATTGCTAGGTGTGACTAATAAAAACAGTATGTGTAAAAACTGGCTCAAAATATGTTTGATATCCTCTGACTGGATGAAATCATAGTCTGAAGCTAAAAAATCTGTCAACTCCCAAAAATCTGAAGACTGGCTGCCTTTCACTGACTGGAATCGACTGATCCAGACTGCAAATCGTGATACATTTTTTTTTTTTTTCAGAAGTCATTTAGTGTTTTCCAGCCTTAAAACATGTCATTCTGTTATTTGTGGGGAATAGCGACACCCCCAGGCACTTTGCTGTAAGGGTCTCTGGTTGGGGTACGCCTGGCCCGGCCACGTGAGGCGGTGGGCTGAGGTAGACCCTCCAGAAGACAACAGTCCCTCTCTAACCTCTCTCTACGCTGTGCAGTCTCACACATCACGCTGGCTGTGAAGTCTCGCTCGTTGAGGAAGGCAATGGTTTCATCCCGTTTGCGACTGACGTAGCCCTTTAGCACAGCGTTGTATGGGTTGTCCTGCCTGTCTGGATCCTCCGAATGGTGTTTAAACTCCATGCGGGTGATGACTGGGAGGAGGAACCCATTTCCTTCATGCCTCACAACATCCCCCATACTGCCCAGAGCTTCCTGTACCAGCCTGGCAGGCAGAGGCACCAGATCACAGCCTGATCGCTGGTCTATAAACTGACTGAAACGCCTCCGCACTGATGCAACATCCTGTAGAGACTGTGCACGTCGCTCCTCAAGGTCAGTAACAACCCGCTCTGGGTAGTTACCCCCTAAAACCACACCTGTGAACAGAAAGCAAACCTTTGTAATGTGACATCTTTCAGAGTTAAACAGAATAACAATATATATCACAATATAGTAATTTTTTGCTGGAAATAAGGTTATGATGCCAACATTTCAAATGATTTTAGATTACATTAAAGCGTCAAAATCCAAATTTCCCCCAAATATTTATGTTCACTTTAGACTCAATACTCAAGACTGGTATTTAGACATTATGCTAGTCACTAGCATCATGGGAAGAGGGAGTGCTGGTGGACAAGCTACACCAACTCAGTTTTGCTTGAGAACGGCTGGTCCACCAGCTAGACTAGTACTATATCTGACCAGTACTATATGAATTCCAACATGGAATTCATGCTGATTTATGCTGGATTTTTTTTAGCAGGGGTGTTTATGTAAATACACACCAAGATTGGCATTTAGACATAAGTATTTGAAGCTCAATAAACCGCAAAAATGAACGCAATTCAATATTTACATGCTGTCGGACAGGCGGCTTTCTGTTTAGTTCTCTGTCACGTCTTATTGCACTTAAATGGTTTGAAATTGCTCTAATGTCTCTGGTGTCTGTCATAAATCTTGGTCATAAAAATTTAACGGTCATAAATCTTGAATTATTTAGAGCACAGACTTGATCTCTTTTCAAAGACGACACTAGTCTTGGCAAAATATTGCTGAAGTGAAAAAAAATATTTTCCATTTATTGTTATGAAAAATCCACAAAAATCCAATTTTTTTTATGAAATACATATTTTCAAAAACACGTTTTACTCCAAAACTGCAAGAAAATGAAAGCCATAAATTTAAACAAGTTATGTTCCAAATTTGAGCTTGATATCTCAAAAAATGTGCTTTCAGTAAGATTTTGTTTGGCCCCAGTTCCAAAAGTTTTCACTAGATGAAATTAGTTTTCCATTCATTTTCAATGAAGTCATTTTAAAATGAAGCATTATAAAATGACCATTTTATATGTGATATTAATAGTATAGCTCATTTAATCTGTCTCAGTTTGAGATAACCGTGAGCAGATTAGCATAACACACCTTCCCTACGCAGCATTGACGCTGGACACTTCCAGGGCTTATGGATGAGGTCATCAGGGAGGGCCTTCAGCTCAGGACACCACTGCCGCACATAGGTGCCATAGGGGTCACAGGTCAGTGCTGCATCAACAGGGTGCATGACGAAGTTCCAGTGATCCAGTCCACACATTCCTCCATTCTGCCACATCATGGCATCTATGGAAACATCAGCATCTAGCAGCGTGTCCTATAAAATGGAGAAAAAGTGTTGAGATGCTGTGCTCAATGGTCCATTACAGGTCATTTCTCAAAGTGTAACACATTTTCTATCAATAATCCAGAAACTCAATGAGTGAAGGCTAAACTCGCCAGCACAATGGTACTGTGATGCAGGTGGTTGCCAGGGTGTTGCTATTAGAGCCCGACCAATATTAGGCATTTTCCAAACTATCGGTATCGGCATTTATAATGGCTGATAAATGAATATTTAAAAAATAAAATAAAAGCGGACGAAACACCCTTCAACCATGTTATGAGTGTTGCCGCTGCATAGTTTGTCCACCAGAGGGCACTATACAAGGAAGATCGCTAACATCAATGAGCTTGGAAATCACAACGAACTTATTCTGCCTAAATAAAGTAATGATTACTGTATTTATAACTAGCATATCTGTAGTTCCAGTCTCTGCATTGTAAAATGTAAGTTAGGCACGTGAGGAGTGAACATTTAGACATAGAGAAAAAGTATCAAACAGCCTGTGCATAAAAGTTAGCTTTTCTTTTACACGTGTGTGAAATCCAAGTGTGCGTTGCGGACTTCGTTTAGCCGCAGCATTAATGTATTCATTAATGTATTTAGTGCATCACTAAGTAGTAGATTTTAGAAGGCAGGCAGCAAATGATGATTGAAAATGGTTTGTTGTAGCTTGATGGAATAGATGGATAGAATTAAAAGAGTGCAGGTAAAGGGATAAGCAAGTTGACATTGTAATTATAAGGTAGCTTATAACATTGACATTTGGCAGACGCTTTTATCAAAAGCGACTTACATTGCATTTCAAGGTACACATTTACAATCTTATCAGTTCTTCACACACACACACACACACACACACACACACACACACACACACACACACACACACACACACACACACACACACACACACACACACACACACACACACACACACACACTTACATAATTGAATTATTACTGTCAATATTAATAATAGTTGACTTTTTTTTGTTCAAAGGACTTTAAGTTTCATATCTTAAGTTTGTATTTTTATACATTATATTTATTAGAACTTTAATATATTCTGTTCTGTTGTGACAATAAAACAAACAAGTTTATTTTTAAACTGCATTATCATATTATTTTAGTAAGGCTGAGGAATCTTAAATAACGACAAATAACTAATGTTAGGGAAATCTGTTCATGTTTTGTTACGCGTTTCTGGATTTAAAAAATATATATATATCGGCCGATATATCGGACTATCGGATTTTTAAATCACCAAATATTTGTATCGGTATCGGCCTTAAAAATCCTTTATTGGTCAAGTATCAAAGATATTAGAAAATTGTACTCTCTACTTGACTACATTTTTTAATAAGTATATGTACGCTTTACTCCAATACATTTGTGACGAGTAAGTGGACGGCTGTATCCAAAATCACATACTTTCCTACTATATAGTAGGCGAAAAACAGTATGTGATAAAAGAGGTATGTCCAAGAGATGACCTGGGATTCTGAAGCGTGCATACGATGGAAACATTACTATCCCATGAGGCCACAGGAGAGGATTTGTTAATGGCAGTGTAGGTCATGTGATAAGGGCAACATGGCGAATGTAGTTTGTCCAGATTCAATTTATACTATACACACTATACCATACCCAAAAATGAAAATTCGGTCAGTAATTACTCACCCTCATGTTGTTTCAACCCCGTAAGACTTTCGTTCATCTTCGGAACACAAATTAAGATATTTTTGATGAAATCTGAGAGCTGTCTCACTCCTCCATAGGCTGCTATGTAATCGATATGCCATCCCAGAAAAGTTAGTAAAGACTATTGTTAAAATAGTCAGTGACTACAGTGGCTCAACCTTAAGTTTATCAAGCGACGAGAATACTTTTTGTGTGCAAAACCCCCCAAAAATAACGACTTTATTCAACGACTTATTTTCTTCTGTGTGGGCCTCTGAGTGAGTTCACGAGAGCGCCACGCCGCATGCACGAGAACTGAGAAGATGACGCAGATGGGTCTCGATGTAGTGTTTAAAATGGTTCTAAAGTGTGCACTCCTGGATGTCCGAATCGTGAGAAACCAACGAGAAAACGTAAAAGTGCCTTACCAATGCCGCAAAATGAATGGCTTACCTTTCACACTTTCCCATCAAATGATCGTGAGCGTCCTCTTTTCAGTTCTCGCGCATTCGGCGTGGCGCTCTCGTGAACTCACTCAGAGGCCCACACAGAAGAAAATGAATAGTTGAATAAAGTCATTATTTTGGGGGTTTTTTGCACACAAAAAGTATTCTCGTCGCTTGATAAACTTAAAGGGATACTTCAGGATTTAGCATTAAGCTTTGTATTAGTAGAAAACCTGTAGTATTTTCGAAATCGTCATTTTGCGTCATCGGAGGATTTTCTGGCCAGAGACTAAAGACTAAAGCCAGTAGAAGGCGTTGTTCCGCATGTTTTCAGCCGTCTTTCTTTGGAAGCTAAGCTAGCAGGCTATTGTTCTGTGAAGAAAGCTGAGTAGCAGGAGAAAGCTGAGTAGTAGGGGTTACCATCCTCTTTTTCCCGGACTTGTCCGGCGGGCGAGATCGTTCAAAATGTCCGGGATTCGGCTTTTGCTTTCTGCAGTCGCCATTCATTGTTTACACGCACACCTTTTGTTTCAATTTAACTGAATTCATTCCGATTGGTGAATCTGAATGTAGTGTTTACATGAACGCTAAACAAGTGATCGGTTGATGTGCGTTTTACCATTGCTAAGAAAATTCCCGCTCCTCCGTGAGAGATACGTGACCGGCTCATCAGTAATCACGCCACCGGCCTCGCGTCGTTCTCCCGCGCCCCTCACCCTCGTCCTGCTCGCCACAGTAAACATGATGAATGGCGACTGTAGAACGCAAAAGCCGAATCCCGGACATTTTGGGCGATCTCGAAATCCCTGGCAAACTCATCATGGAGACTCAAATAGTAGCCAAGCCTTGTTTTCAACTGCGCTCTCTTACCGGTAGGCGTGGCTTGGGAGTGGCCTCCTAGGGCAGCGAAGCAAGTGCATTCTGGGAGTTGTCTTTCATCCACATAAGCCAAAAATACATTTTCTGGCTTTTCTCAGTTTAGAAAGCTCCAAATTCAAAAATTTCTTCACATTTCTTCTACATAAATGACCTATTTTAAATACACGTTCATCTTTCCAGAGGTGAAGTATCCCTTTAAGGTTGAGCCACTGTAGTAACTTGGACTATTTTAACAATAGTCTTTACTAACTTTTCTGGGCCGGCAGATGCAATTACCTAGAAGCCTATGAAGGAGTGATCCCGCTCTCAGATTTCATCAAAAATATCTTAATTTCTGTTCCGAAGATGAACGAAAGTCTTACGGTGTTGGAACAACATGAGGGTGAGTAATTACTGACATAATTTGAATTTTTGAGTGAACTAACCGTTTAATACTTATAGTTAGGGGTATTACATTAGCTGTAGCATAACATTATATAATCAGATCAAAATCAAAAGAATTATTTGGTGTCTTCTGTATGTGTCACCTGAAACCAGCGGTATCCTTCTTGCCAGGGAAAATGCAAATAAGCAATGAGGAAGGAGGCCACCACATGTCTCATGTAGTTGTTCATCCAGCCAGTTTGCCACAGCTGTCTCATTGCTGCATCTACCAGCGGGTACCCTGTGAATCCACGCTGCCAGGCCTTTAGATGGGCACGGTCTGAACTCCAGCGCAAAACCTGCATTGGGTAAAACGTTTTGAGTATACAAATGTAATCATGATGATAAATCGCATTACTAGACATACAAATTCTGATGATTGTCAATGCAAAAGTCGCCACCAAGATTCTAGGATGTTTCCGGTGGTTGCACTCTCAGAAAAAAAAAGGTACAAAAGCTGTCACTGGGGCGGTACTCTTTAAAAATGTAGGCCTATGCATTTTGAAAACAAAACTTGAACTGAATTTAGCTGGATGATAACATCACTGTTTTCAGCTGTTTTATAGCTTAATTGAACTCATTTCTTAATTGATTAATTTTACGCAGTTTTTAAACTGAACTGAATCAACACTGAACTGACTTCAGCTGAATAATGACACTACTGCCTTAGAGCTGCTTTACAGCAGAATTAAATTCTGTTTGCATCATTGATCTTTATTTTCCAGTTCATCACTGAAAAACTGCTTTGAAACAATCTAGTACGGGGGTCGGCAACCTATGGCACGCCTGCCAACACTGGCACGCGGAGGGGTAATTGCTGGCACGTGTGAAAAAGTGAGATTCAGATAAAGTACCTCCCACCTGCATACAGATCTACATTTTGAGGTAATCATTCCTCATAGTAACACAGCTTGTTTTATTAAGTTAGGAGTTATAAATACTAGTATAGTGCCACCATGCACACACAAGTTACCGACTTACAGCTGACAGCTTGTTTTGCTGTAAATAGTTAAAGTTATAAATTTCAACCATGTATATAGAGTCCTTATTTAACATTCCACACACATCAAAATGACTGTAGCCGCGTTTCCATTACCCTTCAAATTGCGCAAATTGAAATTGCGAATTGAAAATACGCTTAATGGAAACACGTCAATTTCGCAAAAACTCCCATTTATCGCAAAAAAGTTTTTACGCTCTCATGAGGTGGTTTTTCAGGCAATTCGAAAAATGAATATTTCGCAAAACTGCAATGGAAACAGTTTTTGCGCATTTACAGTCACCTGACTTAGAAGACGCAGTGTGTTTGAAGTCCATGTATAGCTACGCAAATAATAATAATTTTATATTATTTTATTATAACATTTAATAGGCTATATTTAGAAGAGGCTTTTATGCAAAAAAGGAACAAAGCTGAGCGTGGAGCGCGCACTGCATGACACGGAGGCGCGGCCGCAAACACTTGCATGTTCCTATCAACAGTGGAAACAACTTATACTCTATCATTTCTGGTCAGACAGAAAATAATAATACATTATTCTCAACCACTTTTATTTGTGTAAACTCACAATAACAAGAAAATGCTGTGCTTTTGTAAAATAAAAGAAACAATCAGACGCACATGATCTCCGTAAACTGGGGCGCGAGAACTGAAACAAAATATAGCCTGTGTAGGCTAAAGCTTGAAATGTCCACTTTAAAACGAACAAATTCGAATCGAAAGCTAATACCTTCTGATTATGTAGGCTAATCCGTATGAAAGTTGCATTTCTCTCTAAAAGCGCATCTGATAACAGCGGAGATGGAGATGTGATTTTAGCCGACACTTAGAAAACAATAGTTTATTAATTATATTAATGGCTCTTCTCATTCAGCACTGCGGGAAATACATCAATTCCAGTTTCTAATTTGGCCTTAGAAAACCAGTAAAATCGACATGTTTTCCATATTAATTTGTGAATATTTTAAATGTTTAATAAAGGGGCAAAAAGTCATAAATAAAGCACAGCAGTTGTGTGTAGCCAGTTCAAATTAAAATTTTGGTGTTCAACTTGTTTTAAGAAGACAACAACCGTTCATTTTTCGTTTTTCAATTAGGGGTTAAAAAAGGAAAAACAAATAGACACAAAAGTTGCCTACATGGATCATTTGGACAGAACACGAGACAGAATTATTTATTAAATTCATAAAAGAAACAATAATTAGCCTATAGGAATACTGGATTCTAAATCTCAAAGAAATGCCACAATCGGAGCAGAAATGAGGGCGAAACACCCAGAAACTCCTTATATGTGTCGTTCGGGGGTCTTTCCCTGCCATTAATGCTTGGATAACACGCCACGTCTCCTTCCATTAATAATAATAATAATGTCTAATGCGGTGGCTGTGATATTATAACCAACGTCCGTTGCCGTGATTTTTGGAATGACTTATCGCGAGAGAAAAAAAGACGTTTTAGTCGCATAACATCGGTTAATGGAAACGCCGTCATTTCGCAATAGTTTTTTATCGATATTTAGATAATAGCGCAAAACATTTGCGCAAATCTGTAATGGAAACGCTGCTTGTGATGCATGCGGAAATTACATTCATGTTTGATAGCTATCCAATCGTGAAAAAACCTGGGGTAAATGCCCTTCGAAAGAGAGGGAATTTTTGTTCACATTCCAGATGAAACTGGACAAAATGCATCTGGTTGTTGAAGTCGCATACTGTATGTAAATCAGTGGCAACGTTTCACAAAAACCAAGGGTATGGCATGATTCCTTCTGGTCATACAACAACTACTTTGCCCAGAATAATTCCCTTTTTCTCTATTCCGCAAATGAAACTGAAAGTTCAGCGTCACATCCACAGCTCAACACACAGTCGTCTTCATTAAAAGTAGTGTTACTATTATTTTACCAGTGCTGATGTTGCTCTCTCTCCAATTGCTGTCTTTGACCATGAAATTAGCTGATGATAAATAAAATGATAAACAAAATGAAGCTTTCAATGACCAAGTATAAACGGAACAGTTTTGTAACAAAACGAATGAATGACCAGGTGTAAATAGGCCCATAGGAAATCGCTTAATCAACGTGTTATTTAAACCTGAAAACAAATATAGTAAAGGATTTTGACAAATATAAAACTAATTTTATGAAAAATTCCTTCAGAAATATTTAAGGTTCTGTATATGGGTTGTGGCACAGTGATTCACTCTGAAACTTGAAAAAAGGCACTTCATGACATAAAGGTTGCCGACCCCTGATCTAGTATAAAGTGCTATATAAATATCTCCTCAAGTCACAAGATTGATTTGACACCAAAATCCCATCCTAACTGCGATAATACTGACTAGACATGATTTTGCTCTTTCCATACAAGCACAAGCATTGAGTGGGAATAATAAATGGGAATCTTGCCTTATACGGTGGCCTGATGGACTCCCAGGGCAGGTCTGGGAAAAGGCACAGCTGCCAGTACGCCAGGTCCCTCCAGGCCAGTTTGCGCTGGAATTTGGGAGATCTGCAGCGAGCTCCACGGGCGTCCCATAATAGGTGACGTGCACTCAGCTGCCCAAAGTGCAGATATGGAGATATAGAGCTGGTGTTTGGGGCATCCGCTCGACTTGACTCCTTTTCATAACGGTACACACCTACAATGAAGTCAATTGATGAGTGCAAAATAATGGATGGGCTTGTAATACAACTACAATAAAACATGCACCTTGGAAATGTGTCTTACCATCTCGCAGGAAGGCCTCAAGATGGGCCTGAGCTCCTTTTTCACTGAAGTCCCATGATTTCCGAATGTTCGCGGCCCAGTCAATCTGTCAGTACCATATAATAACAGCAATTAGATCTTAGGGGCCGTTCACACAGGACATGTTTTTGCATTCCACTGCGTTACTTTTGCATTGCGTGTAAACATGCTAGATGGTAGTCTTTGACAGTTGCGATCATGATTTGCATCATTTGCATGGCATGGTGTTCTAAAATACGCAAGACTCAGGTTAAAATAAGTTAAACTTTTAAAAATGTGCCTCAAGACCTTATGATTTCCTCCATTTTACTGGTTGCGTCTTGTGTCTTTCAACATGTGAATGGCCTCTTAAGTTACATGAAGAGAGATCTTTCTGATGCATATATAAGAGGTAAGGTAAGATTCAGTACAGACTACAGAAATCTATCAAAACATTTTATTTTATTTTATGAATTGCATCATGCAAAAAGTGCGAAGTGAATTAAAAACAAATGAACAGGAGCAAACGTTTCAGCACATTGCTATCTTCAGTGGTTCGAACAATTTTTTTGATATAACAATAAAACAAATTCATCATAGTAAATTCAAAAGGATTTTTTTTTTATTAAAAGTCAAATGTGATACACATTTCAACATCAATATTATTTTTTATTCTAAAACATGAACCCCCAGGTTCAAAGACAAGGCTTAAGACTAGTCCCAGACTAAAATGAATGTTTGAGCTGTTTTAACTGAAAGCAACTTGCACTGTCATATCTTAAAATATATCAGTGTCATTGTTTTGTCTCAAGATGCTCAGCAGTAACGTTTATTTCTAAGGCACGTTTATAAAAGCTACTTATACTGTATGTCCAAACTGAACTAAGCTAATCCTTAGTTTAGGATTAAGCAGTGTTTGTTAGTGGTGGTTTGAATATTTCACCTCTGTGCCATCTTTCCTGCGTGGCATGCGTGCAAGCTCCAGATCAACAAGCGGGCATCCCTGCGGCCATGTTGATGGAGCAGGAAGGGCACCGGGGGCATCCAGTGGAGCTCCCAGTCCACTGCCAGGGTTCTGCTGGCAGCAGTTCATAAAGTGAGAGACAGAGCCGATACCTGTAAATAAATGTAGAATATCTTAAGACTAGCACTTTAAAAGATTTTGGTGGTGCTTGCCCTTGCAAAAGTCACCGCCATCAAGGTGTAGTAAGCTTAAAAATGCTGCCTTTGGAGGATGCATCAAGGCACATCCGAAATCCAGTGTTAGTTTTACTTCCTGTCTAATTAATTTTGACTGTTTAAGCCTTCAAATTATGTCATTTATGATGATCTCTAAAATATGGGGGGAAAGGCAATAAAAAAAAAGAGTGCCAAGCATCCTGCTTGCAGGACACTGACAGTTAACAGGTTAAACAACATTTCAGAAATCTTGTAATACAAAACAATTTTCTTAATTAACTCAACAAGGGACAATATGGTGAGCTGCTGCACTGCATTACCCACCTCGTAGTCCAACGCCCCGTGTGGTGACAGCATAGGGGTCTCTAAGGCAGTAGGAATGGTAGATGTGGCAATTAACACCTTGTTTCTCCAGTGCCTCCCACACGCTGTCATCTCTTTCCTTTAACCACGGCTCATACAGGGCCGTTGCCGCAACCGATGCTGACCCCGTCTCAGCGATCAACCCCTGCAGCGCTGTCAAAGATGAGGGCTCTGCCTTCAGGATCACCAAGTGGCTTCCAAGCTGCTCTAGAGAGAGGTTCAGACTCACTAGTGCCTGATGCAGCCAGTATTTACAGGCCCCGCCGGATGCCACAGTAACCCCTGGGCCCTCCTCCTCCACTGCATTCCACAAAAAGACTGGTATTACTGGTGCACCAAGCTCCAGGCAGCCAATCAGAGCAGGGTTATCCCACATGCGGAGGTCCCTTCTGAACCACAGCAGAACAGGTCGCGGTCCCGATGGGTTCTTCAACAGAAGTTCCTTCTTACGCAGACGCCTTTGTGACCTCTTTGACTTTGTGACTTTGAGATCATAATTGTCTTTATTTATGTTTTTAATGGCACATGTGGTTTTATGTACTTCAGTATCTAGTGTCCATTTTGTAATAGGCTGGTTCTCTGGTTCTACGGCTGCATTGACTTTTGGCTGATCACCACCTGAAGTTACTGTAGTCATGTCAGCATAGCTTTTGTAACCGGGAGGCATTTGAGGCTGATGGTCTGAATTCTGCTGCCTAAAATCTGTTTTGATGTGTTTGGTTTCATTAAGAGACAGTGTTAAGGCCAACTCTAATTCATCTGCTTCATCCTGAAAAAAGAAAAGAAAAAAAAAACATAAAAAAAAAAGGTATTCAACATTAGCCTATATAAACAACATCTAACTCTTATTATGCAACAAATATGTTAATCTGTATTGAAAACCCCTGAAATGCATTTATGAAATAAGTCTCTTTCTCACCAATGCTACATTTATTTGATAAAAAAATACAGCAAAAATATTAATATTGTGAAAATAACACTTATGTTATATGTTAATATATTTTAAATTGTAATTCATTAATTTGATAGCAAAGCTGAATTTTCAGCATCAATACTCATAATGAATTTACATCATAATATGCTGATTTACTGTTCAAGAAACATTTCTTGTTATTATCAGTGTTATCAATGTTGAAAACAGTTTTGTGGAAAGTTTTTTTTCAGGATTTTTATTGATAGAAAGTTATTATTAGAACGTTTAAAAAAAAAGAATAGACAGTGAAAAAGAACAGCATTTATTTGAAATAGAAAGCTTATTGTAACAATGAAAAGTCTTTACTGTCACTTTTGATCAATTTCATAGGCAACATTTTATAATGATCATTTCTTTAAAAAGGACACACCTGTCACTACCTTAAGCCATGTCATCAACCCAGATCTATGCTTTATTTAGGTATTTGACTGGTCTCTGCGACAATGTTGTAGCCTATACTGTTTTATTGTATATTGTTAAATACATTTGACAGACAGACAAACATAGGCTACATACACACACACTACCTTAGAGAAGTACTCCAGAAAGATTGCAGTTAGCTGACTGTGTAGATGTTCATGTCCGGATGAAAGGGGTTCGATCACGTCCAGAAAGTGTGTTCGGGTGTCTGTGTCCCCCAGCAGAGACAAACACAGACAGAAAAACCCGTCCGGATCCTCACGACCCAACATCAACTCTCTCAGGAGTGCACGGACCTGAGACACGGACTTAATATCTTTGCCTACAGACATTCTCTTTGACCAAATCCGTCACTTTTCAACACAGTCAATATATAATAGCCTAATATATCAAAATCATTTGCAACAGTTTGCGTCATAAAGAGACAACCCTGATAGGTAGACTAAAATGTATCCGTAAATCTCGTTACAAAACGCACGAATGAATGACGAGTTGACAGGTTACAAAAGAAGCCGCTGCTGGGGTTTCATAATCGGCTGTATAGAAAACCCCCACGGGTTTTACTTCTGTTTAAATAACATGCATATGTTTCATTATCGATACATCTGAAATGTATATAATCCTGGATTCATTACTTACATGAAATACATGTACTTTACTTTCGTATCTTAATCATGGTGAGTGACTATGTAACAGCTTCTCCAGCATAGTCTCCAGTGCCTGTGGAGACTGAGAGGCGGTGCTAAATGAGCTGTCTGACCAATCACGGTCGAGCATAGTGCAGAGGCTCTTCCCCCTCAGTGAGGCACGTGTTAACCCAAACACACACGAGAGCCAATTAACCAGGAGCATTTAGGCAGAGAAACGAGACGCTTGCTCTATGAACGCAATACGTTAAAAAAAAGTGTCACAATAAGATGAGATGACATTATTCTACTCACCCTTCAACCATCGAACATTAAAAGGAAATTTAAAGTGTAAAAGCATCAAAAAGGTACTTTCAACAGATTAAATAACTCCAAAAGCGCGAGTCTTTGGTTAAATATCACTGTAGTAATATGAATTATGTATGAGCCATACATATAATGCAATTATATATTTGTCCATTGGGGGCGCTCTGACATTGGCATATTAGGAGCACATGGGTAATTAGACAGCAGGTGTATTGGTAGTGGGGATATTTTGGGGATATTTAATTTAATTTTATCAATCAATAAATTCCTCTTGAAACAAACTTTGTTGTATTATTTTAATTTAATACTGTGAAGCTGCTTTGATGCAATCTGTATTGTGAAAAGCGCTATACAAATAAACTTGACTTGACTTGACTTGACTCAGTTTACCGTGTTAAGCCATGTACTACGTGGAATATCATGCTGACCGTGTTTAAAGATTGTGTTTGATTGAGTTTAATGGTGCTAAACCATGCTTCACTGATAGAGAGTGATGTTCAAGGACATATGGAATATGGACAATGTTCGTGCGCTGTATTTGCAAGGTATGGACTTTGAACAACAAAGAATGAGACACTACAAGAAGCTACCCTTACGAAAAAGAAGTGTACTTCAAGTTCATTTTATGAAGTATACTTAAGTAATGTTCAAGTATTTTTTAAGTATACACTACATTATGTAGTAAGTATGTCAATATGTAGTAGTAGTAAACTTGTAAGTGTACTATTTTAATACCGCTTGGGACTAAATTGGCCCACTTTTAGTATAAAAGTATATGTTTAAGTGTACTATAAGTGTAACAGTAGTAAACTTTAAGTGCACAACTAGTTCATAATTACGTTTCTCATTTGTACTGCAAGTAAACTTATGGGTATACTAGTAGTTTACTATTTTAATACTTGTAGCAACTTTGAAGTATACTCTCATTAAACTACTAGTTTAGTAGTTTTATACTACAAGTTTTCTTTAAGTGAACTTAAACAATTATTGTCATTATTATCTCACCCCGTCATTTGAAACCCATTTGACTTAAAAAAACAACAACAACAAAAACA
This sequence comes from Leuciscus leuciscus, assembly GCF_965113295.1. NCBI lineage: Eukaryota > Metazoa > Chordata > Actinopteri > Cypriniformes > Leuciscidae > Leuciscus > Leuciscus leuciscus. Next base: position 27,694,712 of record NC_138734.1, read on the forward strand.
ACAACAAGATAAATAAGAAAAACATGATATGACCTTGAAACGATGAAGGTTAATTAATTGTGACAGAATTGTCATTTATTGGTGAACTGTTCCTTTAATAACCTGTGCTGGTTGTCCCCCTCTAGTGGACGGATGATGAATCGCACGTCCTTCAAATTTGTAGAACACTTTTAAAGGGATAGTTCACTTTAAAATGAAAATGGTCATGCCTCATGTTGTTTCAAACCTGTATGAATTTCTTTCTTCTGCTGAACAGAAAGGAAGATATTTAGAAGAATGTCAGTAACCAGACAGTTTCTGGTCTCATTGACTTCCATAGTAGGAAAAAATATACTATGGAAGTCAGGTGTTAGTGAGGCCAGTAGGGGGTGCTCACCCTGTGGTCTGTGTGGGTCCTAACGCCCCAGTGTAGTGACGGGGACACTATACTGTCAAAGAGCACCGTCCTTCGGATGAGACGTAAAACCGAGGTCCTGACTCTCTGTGGTCATTAAAAATCCCATGGCACTTCTCGTAAAGAGTAGGGGTGTAACCCCGGTGTCCTGGCCACATTCCACCCATTGGCCCTTAACAATCATGGCCTCCTAATAATCCCCTTCCATTGATTTGGCTCTATCACTCTCTTTCCTCTCTCCACCTATAGCTGGTGTGTGGTGAGCGCACTGGCGCCGTTGTACTGTGGCTGCCGTCGCATCATCCCAGTGGATGCTACACACTGGTGGTGGTTGAGGAGAGATCCCCTGATATGATTGTAAAGCGCTTTGGGTGTACAGTAGTACATATGAAAGCGCTATATAAATGCCTCATTCATTCATTCATTCATTCAATGAGACCAGAAACTGTCTGGTTACTGACATTCTTCTAGATATCTTCCTTTCTGTTCAGCAGAAGAAATAAATTCATAAAGGATTGAAACAACATGAGGGTGAGTATATTATGACAGAATTTTCATTTTAAAGTGGAGTATCCCTTTAAATGTGTTACTATGTTATCTCTAGTCTTGTAGATGTGTCAGACAAACAGAATAAGTATTTAGATGTTATCGTATTCATATTTAGATTAGTGGCTGTTTTATGTTGTATATTTGTTTAGACGTTCACCAGGTGTTGGTTGTTAAAACATTTTTTTTTATTATTATTTCTGGACTGGTTCGTGTAGCTTTACTGCCACTTAATTTAATCATGGGATTTGATTTGGAATGTTGTTTAGATCAAATATCCACATCTATATTGTAAATTATGGTTAAAGTTCATACTTTATTTCTCAAAAAGGGTCTGCAAAGTGCTAGTAGATTCTGCTAATCTCATCTCTTCAGTCCCTCAATTTCACAAAAGTAAAACAAAAGAATTCTAAGTGAATTTGTTTGTAATCTTCTGTGTGAACATTTTGGTTTAGTTTACAGAATCATTTCCAAAGTGCTTTATTTTACTGTAGTGCCTGTAACACTGTCTTTTGTGCCAAATACTGAAAATAATCAAATTCACAAATATTACACCATTTAAACATTATTAAAATACATAGGCTACTGAGTTACTAAAACAATCTTTGTCAAAGATGTTACAAACCCCTGTTTTTAAAATGCTTGTTGGAAAAGGGGTAAGCAACATAAAAGGACAAGCAAGGCAAAGTGCAGTTTAAACATTTATTATACGGCTAATGAAAGCCGGGTTTCACCTCTGCGTGCCTCGTTCTGTTTCACACTCTTCTTCTATACTCAACAGGAGCCAGAGCAACGGGGCACAGGGGCGCAGGGGCGGAGCCTAACACTCAGAAGAGAAAAAACCAATCAGAGCACAGAAACAGATACACACCAAATCAAAATACAAATACAACACTCATAAGACTTAGGACATAGCAAAGCATATACTTGTTTGTTCACAGTTTAAACGTTCTTGTTTCCATTGGTTTAATTTCTGAGGTGAATTATCCATAGTTGCTTTTACAGCTACAAAGCTGGAGCACTAAATGATATTCAAAGTCACATTACACACTTTTAACATTAAATAACGTTAAATAAGCACATAAATAGTACCTGAGATAATCATTGCCACACTTTGTGTTTGTTGTTCCAGCGTGACGTCGCAGAAAAATAGAAACCGTTTCTAAAATAAAATCGTCGCGTGTCGCCGTCACGGCTGGTTAGGACAAACACTCTGATTAACATGAAAAGATACCTTTTATCGGCGTTGCGTGTAGTTAGGACACGGTGTAATATGACTCGGGACTACCGAGTTGTCTCAGAGATTGATTTGTTCATTTTGTGTTGACCGCGCATGCGCAACATCCAATAGGTTCTGTACAGAACACTGGAAACAGAAATGATTAGTTCATCTCTCAAGTCTTCGGGTTCGGATCTGAGTCTTTCGTTCTTCCTGTCAGTCCCATACATAGACAGTATAATAATAAATGGACACAGCGACCCCATTGGATTCAACGGAGAAAAGTGAAGTCAATTAGAAGCACTCACTTCCTGATGGTCGAGCGTACTGCGCAGACTCAAACTGAGCTTGACGACGTAGATGTCACGTGAGCAAAAGTTTAAACACCCGCTCTAAATGTTCTTGAATATTTCTTAAAAATAGCATATTTTTTTATATATATATATATATATTAATTTATATATCTATTATGTGTGTGTATGTATGTGTATATATATATATATATATATATATATATATATATATATATATATATATATATATATATAAAATAAAAAATCAGGCAGCTGAATCAGGTGGCTGTTTATTTCATTGCAAAATGTAAGCATGTCCAACTTTATTCGTATTCATACAGTATCATCATAATGTATATAGCAGATCTCAACTGCTTGATTGTTTGTATTGTTGCAAAATGTAAACTATACTATCGCCCAGCTCTAATCTGATAAATGTGACTTTCAGAGGCATGCAGAAATTCAGATATTATAACCATTAACATGATTTTCTGTAAAGCTGCTTTAAAACAATGTGCATTTGAAGAGCGCTAAATTTGACTTGACTAGCACTGCAGTGTGGACCAGACTTTATGCCGTTACTCTACACGAGACTCAACTGAATCACACAACAGTAAGTTTCTCATACATCACCTCCAAAGTGATCTCCATCACACAGCTCCATCTGGAAAGCCTCGTTCTTCACAAGCACCCGTCCACAGTCAATGAAGAACAAATTGTCCGGTTGAGCATTCTGATGAATGATGATGTCACCAGCATTGAAGAACTCCTTGTCCAACTTCATCAAGATGGCTTCGGTGAACTCTTTGTTGTGCGACAAAAACTTGCCTTTGTTCAACAGGTTGGAGCATCTCTCTGCCATGATATCCTTTGAAACAGAAAACATAGCACTATTAAATATTATTTCTATAAACAAATACTGTTTGAGCCAAATGATTGTTTGAACAGCAGAAAAACGTATTGTGTGTTAACTGAAGTTTATATTTATGAATCAATTAGAAACCTTTCTGAGCTGTTTTGACACGATGTCAAGGATGTTCTCCTCATCCCGGTGCCACTTGTATTGGGCAGTGGTATGTTGGCGCAACACTCTGGGCCCCTGGGTTGGGGTCAGTTGCAACATCTGGCTTCTTCCATTCAAATAAATACTGTGAACGATATGTCATATGTAATCATCTTTAAATGGTATGGGTAATTAGCAGACAGATGCAAGTTTAATATATACAAATTAGGTTGGTCTAGTCCAAATAGTCTCTGAGTAACTGAGAGAAATGCAAAAAGTGTTGCAACTGTCCCCGGTCTCCCCCTACATATCTCACAGTATCATTCGTAGCACACATTGCGTATTAATTTCAATTGCAAGTGTAACATTTTAAATTTTATCGTTACATTTTATATTACTTATATTTATTTAAATTTAATCGCGTGTTTTAAAAATGTGAACGTGAAATATGTATTTCAATTGTGTTTGATTTTATTAAGATATTACAAAAAAATATTTGTTCAGTGTAATCAGTTCTCGTCGGTCATTCATGTTCACTCTTAATAACCGTCCTAGAGATAAAATAAGACGTCATAATATAGCCTATATAAATATATATTTTTACATTACAACGATCACACTTCTAATTAAGTTACCATATATGCTGATGCTGAATAATTAGAAATTGAATTACGTTAGCTTGGTTAATATGAAATATGGTGAAGGTTAGTTTCCAGGCTAGTGAGTCTGTGTTAACGTTAACTTATCTTTATAGTTTCACCTAGTTACCACAACTGGTCCCCATGGATAGGTCCAAAAACAAGGGAATCGGCCATGGTATGAAAGGTTAAATCCTCAAATGATGGGAGTGACATTGATGTGCCTTTTACTGAGGAAAGACTTGGTGATAAGCTGCTCCACCTCAAGGTAAATAGTTGTTTAAATTGTTCAGAAGGGTTTTGGTTTACCACATTAAGCTATTATTACACTGTTGGCTGCATAGCACAGTGGCATGTATATGTTCTCTTCATTATTAAAGTATTATATTATAATATTATAATTTTATAGTAATTTATTTTTGCTGAACCTACTCACAAATTTGCATATTTGATCAGATTGTCGATTTGAAAAAGCTGTGTTGACAGTGTGGTGTCGATGATGTTGGATCCAAAATGGATCTCATTCTCGGACTTCGAAATAAAATGTCAAACAGAGTGACTTACAACAAGGTGTTTGAACAGGTGTGGGGTGCTTCTGGTGAGTGATGTTGTTTTTAAACTTTTTTGAAGTTAACAATACAGTACTACAAAATAAACATTAATGAAATATAATATGACAAACTGCCTAAAACAGCAATTACTCGTCCCTGTATAATGTAATATGTGGTGGTGGAATGGTTTCACTGATCTTTCAGAAAATGTAGTTTTCATTCAAATGTTTTGTATGCTTTTAGGTGGACTGGGTGTGATAAAGTGTCCTTGTGGTGTTGTTTACTCTATTCAATTTAACTTGAGAGCAGAGAGTCCCCGTGACTTTGCAGACCTTCTCTTGTCTTGGAAACACTTTCCCAATATCACAATTTATGATTACGCTAGACTAGAGGATTAGTGGCACACACAAATAATCGAAAACCACTTCACCCACCTTTCCATCCCTTTGAGGGCAGAGGACAAGACCCCTCCTCTGAAAACATACAAAAAGCAAAAGAAGGAAAGCTAAAGGTTCATCTTCCCTGGCTGGCTATGGAAAAAACCTATGGATCCTGACTGCCACCCATTGACGGGGTCCTCAGAGCACTATTGCCTGTGTGACGTTTTCCACCAAAGCAATAGTAAAGGCAAGAGAGATGTGCTGCGCACTATTGGTCTTGTACCAGAGCTGGCTAGTGTGCAGCAGCTGTTTTCTGAAGTAAAGAGAAACAATTACTTCATAAATATGTTAAGATCTTCTGCGCACATTTTTCTTGCTCGAAAATATCCTTTACCACCGGAATCTCACACGGAACAGGAAGAAGTTGGAACAATTCAAGAAATTGTTCAGTGGCAATCCTAATTTGTAATTCGACTCCAATGGAAAGGTCAATGTATAGATATTCTATTAAAGCAACACTATGTAACTTTTCAACCTTCATAATATATTTCCAAGATCCTTGTGACGGTACATCGACTTACAATAGGTTGAATGACACGTCTGCCATAGCCTGACAGGGTCTGTATCGCTTTTACTGGCACTATGTAACTTCGGGGTTCGGGTAGTAACCAGAGCACAAAAAGAACTACAAAATTCGACTGCTTTACGGCATACGTCACTTCCCCCACCACTTCGTCAACTTTGGACGTGAGAGGCCAACCAGCGTTTGTTTTCGGCTTTCGTGCGTATGTTTTTGTCATGGGGGCTGTTTACACCTGGCCACTTCATGCATTTTCTCAGATCGGATAGCTATCCGATCGTGAAAAGTCCAGGTTTAAATGCCCTCCGAAACGCATTTGAGACAGATTTAAATCCGATCCCTCAAACCACTTCAGGAGGAGATCTGAGACGCATTCCAGACGAAACTGGACAAGTGTAAATGCATATGGTTTTTGAAACCACATATTATGTAAATTGTACTCCTCCCAAAAATGCTAAAAAAAAAAAAAAAAAACGTGTGAGAGCGTTGTATAGGCTATATGTTATATCCAGATATGACGACGCGCTGGAACACGCATCACCGCAGATGAGCAACTGCATCAAGCCAACGTGCAAACTATCGCAAATCAAAGTGAAAGTAAATCGCAGACGCTTAACACACAAATTCAATCTTCATCATTAAAAGTAAAGAAACGAAATGATCTTACCAGGGCTGTTACTGCTCTCTCTTATTGCGGTCTTTGATTTTGAACTTTTAGCTGATGATCTATAAAATGCAGCTCATGTCTGTTGCTTTCGGTGACGTGCACTCCATTAAATCTGCATATAGCGCGAGAATTGAAGATCGAATTTAAATCCGTTTCGCAAAAATACATTTATGTGACCAGGTGTAAATGGAATCGTTTTGATAAATCAGATAGCTATGCCTCACGAATTAGTTTGCCAGCTGAACTCAGGTGTTGTGAGTTGTAGGCTATTTATACCGAGGGATATCAGACGACGCTGTTGACGTTGATTCCTGCGATTATCATGAGAACAGCTTTCAATATCTCACATAATTATCATAAATAAGCCTAATGTAGAGGTTGTAAATAGTGTAAACGAGCACAATTTGCAAACTATTATGATAAATTGTAGTGGGTGGTAGTGGGGGTGGTAGTGGCGCAATGGATAAGACACATGCCTTTGGTGTGAGAGACCCGGGTTCGAATCCACTGTGAGACACCAATGTGTCCCTGAGCAAGACACTTAACCCCTAGTTGCTCCAGAGGCGTGCGACCTCTGACATATATAGCAATTGTAAGTCGCTTTGAATAAAAGCGTCAGCTAAATGAATAAATGTAAATGTAAATGTAAATTGCAATAATCATGTCTAATGACATCATAACGGCCAATGTTACGAAATAATGCTTAATTGATGTTATCTGGCATTTTGTAATGTTTACATTCCAATAAAAACAACACATTAAAGTATACAGTAGGCCTAGACTATAGACTATTTACTAGTGATTTAGCTGCAATCATGTAAAAACGTTATAATATAATATATTTACGACAGTACAAGTATTCCACAGCGACTCTAGGGGTCGCTGTTTGACAAAAACACAATTTCTACTTAGTGTGGCTTTAATGTGCTGCATGAATCATTCCATTATATTCTATTCTATTCCATTCTATTAATTGTACTAACTATATCTTTATAACACATGCATAGGAGCAGATCCAAATGTGGGACCAAATTTTCCAAAGACTACCCAAACTTTGAATACAACTCTGAATAAGAAAGAAATGCATACAGGTTGAAGTTGTTCTTTAACTTATTGAAGTTTGTGATTTGCTTACATTTTAAGAGATTTTTTTTTTATCTTTTACTTATGTACAGCTGTCCAGTCACAGTGTGACCCTAAACGTTGTCCAAATCCTGTGGTAACAAGCCTGAACATTGTTAAATCAAGCAAAACATTTTGGGGGACCATGCCAAATGAGGGGCAATAGCAGTTGGTAAGTGAATTTTAGCGATTTTATCTTTGTGGATGTGCTTACAGTGGTCACAATGTTAATACTTTCAAATTTTGTTGTATTTAAAATTTAGGTTAAATTAAAGTATGTTCAATTTTCCATACGGAATGTGAATGTTTTTTGTTTTCATATCAAATTGAAACATGGCCAAACCGGACACTTGATGAGCAACTTCTACACTTGCCTGTATGTGTTATAGTCAGTTCTGTTTAATGTGAAACCCAGTCACAGTTTCAAAATTTTGGTGATTCAAAATGACATTATTTGTTTTCAAGCTGGATGAAAACATCGACTGGTTTATCAACATGGATACCAGGACATTTGATGGTTTCTTTTGAGTCTGAGAGAACCTTTTATTTACATAGTTTAAGAGAATTGCATTCATTTAAATGTGCTCTTTACAGGACACCCAGGTTGTGACATGTGACATGTATGGGGTCAAAGAAATTCACTAAAATAAAGTGTCCACTATACAGTGGACAAAAGTCTATTTCTGGGTCCCAAGAGGATATAGGTACCTGGGGCCTCATGTATCAATCTTGCGTACGCACAAAAACGTTGCGTACGCCAGCTTTCACGCTCACGGTCGTATGTACTAACAGTGAAATTAACGCGAGAATGTGCGTTCCTCCACGCCAATTCAATGTCTGGCGTACGTACATTTCTCATTGTTTTTGTCCGTTGGCGACTCTTACAGGCAATGAAGTGAAGTTACAAACATTACACAACGAATTGTTCTACAAGTCTATCGCACCACCACCTGTGGGAAGCATTGCTATTAATTTGCAATTTATAAAATAATTGACATATATTGTCGAGCCTTATGGGAATATTCTATCAATTTTGCAATTAAGTAAGAACATATAAAAGCATATGCAAATTGATACAACCCTTAGTCTATGGCAATGGCAGCTTTGGTGTAATGTCCACCTTTATATCAGACCATTTCTTTTTAAGGTCATTTAGGGTAGACTGTGTACAGTTGAGACATGTGTACAGTTGAGACACCTTAACTTGCGTTCACAGCAAGCACAAGTTGTGATTTTTGCTGTGCACGTGCGTATTAGTGTCCTCTTTGATCGTGGGAAATTTGAACAACGGACGCATCTCCGATCCGAAGATATCGGGGAAAGATTTTTTTTTATGACGTTCACTTCACCATGCACTCTCCACAATGAATAGCTTATTATCCTTATGTGACTGTTAAACGTAACTGGTATCTCCACAAACGTTATTCTGTATTTCATGGTATTGTGTCATGCAAGGTAATTGCAAAATCTAGAGAAATGTGCGAGGTGGCCAGCGGGGGACAGTTGAGACACATATCTACTGTACCCCCGATAGAGTTCTATTAGGAAACACATTGTTTAGTTGTTCAGTGTTATGATAACAGTTTAAACGCCGTAATTAGCCAGCATAGGATGCAAATGAAAATAAAATTTGATATTTGTGATATTTAAACTGTGTATTGTTACATAATCTTGTTCCTGCTTTATACATTTTAACCAGTGCTAATTTAAATAAAATGAATGAATATAAATGGATGAATAAACAAAAATGTTGCCCAATTGTTATTTTCTTTATTTGTCTTTATTTTTTTATTTATTTACAATGAATGGTTAGTTACCTTTACATCATTAAAAATGGGGTGTCTCAACTGTACCATGCACTGTCTCAACTGTACCACATGATATTGGTACAGTTGAGACAAAGTTGAGACAAAAAGCACCTTATTTTTATGAGCTAATTGTGGAAAATATAAACTACTTGTGGGTATTATTGATTGATAATATCTTAGTCTACAAGGTAATGAAATGTCATGTGGCATGTCATGTGGAAATTCACTTCTTTTCAGTGTCTATTTTTGTGTGAAAAAATCAAAACGCAAAAAGTGTCTCAACTGTACTCAGTCTACTCTACAGTGCGACTTTCAGCATCAGCCAAACTCTCCCACTCATATTTTTTCCTTTTGTTATTAATTCCGGAGGACAAAGTTCCACTTTTTTTTTGTTTTTTTTTTGTTTCTACCTCCGATAGTAGCACCTCCAATTCACTCTCTGTAAAGTTTCGTTTCTTGCCGCCATTTTCTTACTGCTTTCTTTTGCCAAAGTGGACTCATTACCATATTTAAATTAATTAAATTAAGGGAGGAGACTGGGTGGGGCGTTGTGCTCGTGCATGTGCGCTCAATTTTACGTTAACTGGGATGTACAAAGAGAATATGCGTGGGATCCTTCGTACGCAGAGATTCATACATCTGGGTTTTTTTGTGCGTACGCACATTTACAGCTTTGTCCGTACGCAATGTTTTAGTATGAATTCAACGCAAGTCTTTGTACATGAGGCCCCAGGTGAATACGTAATGGTGGTAAATATCAAATAATTTTGGTATCTCCTAAATGTTATACAAATAAAGATATTACAGATATTTTTTTCACTAATTCAGTTATTACTAATTAGTTCATAAAAATGAAATTTCTCATTTAAGTGCACCTTAAAGGGATGGTTCAGAGTAATTTCAACCGAGGGTCCTTGGCACCATGACCTCGAGCCAAACTGTAGAAGTTTGGTACCATTCCGGAATTATTAGTGGGGTAATTTATGAGATACAACCTTGGATCTATTACCGCCTGCACTAAGCCATTCGGCTGATATCTCTAAATAAGCTCTAAATAAGAGTCTAAATTTGACTCGAGGTCATGGTGCAAAGGACCCTCGGTTGAAATAACTCTGAACCATCCCTTTAAAACATCCATTCACTCTCTTTGAAGCTCAGACACTATAGGCCTACACACAGAGAGAGAGAGAGAGAGAGAGAGAGAGACACACACACATACACAGCACATGATGTAAAACAATGTGTTACTATCTTTTTCTTTCATGTGTATTGACTTACAAGTGGACTAAAGCCTTTCTAAAGAGGAACAAATAGCTTTAAAATGAAAATTGAACAGGGAGCTTGTGTTTGAGGACAGTGTAATCAATAATGTTTAGACGGTAGAACAAGTCTAACAGACAGCAGATCAATAGAGCGGAGCCCCCACCTCCCTCCCCCTCTGTCCCACTGACCTCATCGTATGATCTGATCAGGTCTTTATTTAAAGCTCTGCGGCTGCTGACTGAAGGCTCGATTACAGAGAAACAGAGTGAGAGTGACCAGAATAGCAGTTAACCAGTTCATTGGGGCAGGAAAAAAAATCTGAATGTCACATAAAACACAAATAAACTAGACTTTTACATTTTCTAAAGGAAATGTGAGTGGTCATTGCTCAAACGAAACTCATTACCATGAAACAAGGCTTTGTATGTGGCTTCCAGGGCGTTGCTATGCAGTTGTTCAAGTGTTGGGTTTTACATAGGGCTGTCAAAATTAACGGGTTCATTTTTTGATTACTTTTTCTTCAGGTTAAAGGGATAGTTCACTTTGAAATTAAATTTTGGGATGTTTTAGCTTACCTCAAGGGCATACAAGATGTAGGTGTCTTTTTTTCCGCAGTAGTTTCAATTTTTATATTTTTAGGTCAAACCGTTCTTGTCTGTCAGTCATATAATGCAGGTCTATGGTCACTGTCTCAAAGAGCATGCACAGAGTCCAAATTAAAACAATTCCCCATCGTCCAAATTAAACAATTCCCCATCGTAAGTACACATTGATGGCCCAAGACACGAAACGAGCGGTTTGTGTGAGAAAACGAACAGTATTTATATCGTTTTTACCTCTTGTACACAGCCACGTCCAAGTGATCTGAGAGCGCGGGCGGGTATAGATATATACAATAGAAGTCGCCTTGGCTACTGCAGTTCATTGGAACGAAACCGTAGCCAATGCGACATCTAGTGTATATATCTATACCCACCCGCGCTCTCAGATCACTTGGACGTGGCTGTGTACAAGAGGTAAAAACGATATAAATACTGTTCGTTTTCTCACACAAACCGCTCGTTTCGTGTCTTGGGCCATCAATGTGTACTTACGATGGGGAATTGTTTAATTTGGACGATGGGGAATTGTTTTAATTTGGACTCTGTGCATGCTCTTTGAGACAGTGACCATCGACCTGCATTATATGACTGACAGACAAGAACGGTTTGACCTAAAAATATCAAAATTGAAACTACTGCGGAAAAAAAGACACCTACATCTTGGATGCCCTTGAGGTAAGCAAAAACATACCAAAATTTAATTTCAAAGTGAACTATCCCTTTAACGCATTAAAAATATTTAAAGCAATTAAAGCAGCATCTGTTTTTTCTGTCATACTTTGGCTGCACTATAGCTATTATTACGCTATCATTCATTCAAGTTCTATTAAACCATTCAAGATTGATAAGAAACAAAAAAAACTCAGAAAACCACACTTTTCTTTCGCACTTGAGCGTACAAAAACACACAAAATTATGCCAAAATTCCCTGTTTTGTCGAGTATCCTCATAAGCAGTCTTAAATGAGTTAAAAAAAGGTGTTAAATGAATGTTAACTGTAAAGAGTTGTGAGAAAATAGAACGTGTTTCAGATCTGCGTCATGTGACTCGGGTCTTAAAGTGACAGCAGCCTAATAAACCCGCTGCTGTCTTTCATTAACGTAAATCAAAGACAAAGAGAAAAATCTCTCACTGCTCTTTACTGAATAACTTCTGTATAGCTTTAATGATGATTCATCTATATTCAATGTATAATTTAAGCATAAAATACATTTGTGACATTTAATACTATGGGTTTATGCAGATTTTTTTATGCGGAAAGTTGTTATATGGTTATAATGAATGGCTAAAATTGGGAAAAAAAGTCAATTTAGTAAAGACTGGTATCAGTGATACTGCCTTCATTCATATAGGCTACTAAAAAGACAAAACAAATATTTAAATTATACTGTCTTTATGCTGTTTCTACATTATTTGGAGATTCAATGTATTACAATATAGAAAGATTGCAATATAAAAATATATTAAAAACTAAGGTGCGATTAATCGCGATTAACTACAGAACAATTTAGTTAAAATCGATTGACAGCATTTAAAACATTGTAATGTGGTTGCTATAGGCTCAATAGGTTCTACAATAAATATATTATGCTGGAAAAACAGAGAGAGCAAGGAATTAAAGGAAATAAAAAGATGAGTAAAGGGAATAAAGCTATATCAAGTGGAGTCATATGGAGCGTGTTGCCATGGAAATGCGGGGAGTGATTTCAATTGGCTGCTTTTGAGTCTGACCTCTGATTGCAGTGAATGCTCATTCACAGTGGTATGTATGAGCTGACATATTCCTCCAGTGCTGAAGATCTCAACCCAAAATCGAATGCACTCTGCGTTCTTTATTTTCTATAGGTTCTATTCTGCATGTTTACATGTGCTGCAAGTGTTTGTCTGTGCATCTGTCTCTCTTAAGCCTCTTTTTCTCCCTCTCTCATTAACGCTCCGCTCAGACGCTGTATAGCAGGTGACAGGGAGAACTAATCGCTCTGAAGATTAAAAATAAATGAAGAGAAACGTGTTTTAGAAAAACGATGGAACGAACATCATAAATCATCCAGCCTGGATCAGGTTCCTCCTCACTGTCCGCACACTGACACACACGCAGACAAATTACATTACTGAAATCACATTACTGCTGCCTTTCAGGAAGGACGCGAGAAGGGGAAAAGAGAGAGAAGGTGACAGAGAAAGAGAGAGAAATAGTCATATTAGATGAGGCTTTAAAAGTGATAGAACTGGGGGGAAAGGAAAACAGAGAATTTTGCATCCAAAAGCTTGTGTTAACTGCTAAATAATAATAAAAATAACATTTTCCAGTCTACATACAAATTCTATTAATATTATTATTAGCTATTATTTTGCAGTCTACACAAGCTTTAATATATAGGCCTTATATATATATATATATATATATATATATATATACACTGTGTGTGTGATTATATATATAAAATCACACACACAGTGTATATATATATATATATATATACACACACACTATATATATACACACTATATATATATATATATATACAGTAGCCTATATATATATAAACTGCTTAAATCGACTGCAAAATAATAATATTATTTTAATTAAAATGTATAATTTCTTTTGTTATTAATATAGTATTTTGTTTCAAAATATGTTGAATTATTTATATTAGGTAGCTTGTTATTATATAGACATATGCATTTTTAGAATTATAAAAGCAGGATAATTTAATGATAAGGCTCATTTGAATTTGATATATTGAGTTATAACATTGTAACAACATTTCTCAATCAAGTTTGTAATCATTAATCTTTGGCTTATAATGGAGCTGATGATGTGACGTCGTATAGCATCTCTATGGTAGGGATGGGGGGGGGAAAAAATCATCTAGAGTTTGTGTTCTAGGATTAATAATAATAAAAAATATTCTGCATACTTATCCTCACAGTCACAGGGCATTAGTTTAATGCCTATGGATGCCTCAAATAATGAGTTTGCAGCAGGCTGCAGTTTTATAAACGTCCTCTGGAGGTCACTGTTTGACAGTGAGTGCAGCATTTGAATCACAGCCTGCAGAGACAGAGAAGATAGAAAATGTCAGACATTATTTGTGACTTTTTGTCATAGCTGTATGTGTTTGTGTTTATGTCGTCAATTTTCTGTGTTTTTCGAGAGGCGCTGTTAAAGGACAAATGGACAAAGAAAAAAAATAGCAAATAAATAAATGAACAGAGTAACAACAGTAGGCAGAACAAGAGGAATCAGGGGAGAGAATAATCCTTTGTTCTCCTCTATTCACTTGGAGCGCGTGTCTGACTCCCTATAGGCGGAATTTCATTTTGCAGCATCTCACAGACACACACACTCAAACTCCATGTAATTTGCCCTCCAGGGACACTATAATTTTTCGTATTTCTGCCTGTTTTTCAGATGAAGTGTGTAAGCGCAGACCCTCTTAAGTTTATTCTGGGGGTTTCCTTGTGGTACAAGTATCTTCATTTATTTTCATCTCTTATGCCTGCAAGAATAATAATAATGTGTGACACAAATCATTCATGATTATACATTTTTGAGAAGGTCACAAAAAAGATCAGGATTAAACATGGATTGCGTACACACTTGCAGTGCTGTTTCTGTATGTATTTAGGTAGCTATTGTTACTGCATTGGTCCTATAGGCTACATCTGCAGACACACCTTATACTTGCAGCAAGTATTATTTTAGTTTACAGGACTAAACTAAATATTATTTAGATATACAGAGATTTGGAATCATGAATGTCTAGAGTCATGTGTTGTGTTTAAGATCTCTGTTTTAAGGTCAAATTCAAAAGCATATAATTTGGGTTCCATTTACCTCGACATGTAGTCAGAAATCCAAGGCAGTGGATTTGATTCTCAGGCAAAGATTGAGTACACTGCAAGTTGCATTGGATAAAGACATTTGTCAAACGCAAAAATGCTGTGAGATTGAAATATAAAAATGACATTATAAAATAAAATATGAAAAAATTATAAATTAAATGTACAATCAACATTTAATATTGGTGAAAAGAAAATTATGTTCTCTCCTGCATGCTGGCTTGTACTCCAATGCAAAATGTATTTGACACATAACATTTTTTATATAATTAATATCACTTTATATATACTAAAAGTACTGTTTGTTTAGTTCATTATTTATTTATCTTTCAAGATTTAAAGTTCAAATAATGTATAATAAAGATAACGTGTATTTTCGGTGCTGTTCCCTATTTCTTAAAATTTCCCCCTCCATTTTTAATCGCCTCCCTGCCTTCACTAGCTCAATTTAAATAATCCTGGGGTGTGACAAATTAATTTTTACAAGTACAAATATTTCACGTAGGTTCTCAATTAACACGAGGACATAAACACTGCATGCATTATAATTAAAAAAGAATTTGCAAAACGCTGCCTAAAATTGTTTAAAACGCATCATGTCACACTGCAGGACGACTTTCCATAAATGTGCATTCATTTGTTTTGTTTTATAAATTCATTTAAACTTATAAATTCTGCACTTATTAGGCATTTGTATACAACTGCATATAATTTACTCTATCTTTTAATATTGTATGTTTCCTCTTGGTTCCACCAGCAAACAATCTAATGAGTAATAAATTCTGATTTATTAGGCATTTGCGTACAGTTGCATATATTGTATTTCTGTAGTGTTTATTGATCTATTCTATTCTATTCTATTCTATTCTATTCCTTTAAGACCAGGTATGTTTATGATATTGTGGTTCTTAATATTGCACGTTTCCTCTCGGTTCCGCCAGCAAACATCAGTATGATCTAGATAATGGCTGATGAATAAACAATGTCATTTCATTTTTTCTCTGAGAATTTTTGTGTTGTTGTTGTTTCACAGAGCTAAGACCGATTTAATGATATTCATTTGAGTTTAGGTCGACTTCACACACTATATAGCTCGGAGCGGAATGCATTTTGAAAGAGGGAAGCTCCTAATATTCAGCCATTAGCTCCAATAAACAAAAGTGCCCTGAAGTATTCCCACTGCAAATGGACAGAGAATGAAATAAAATGCGAGACAGATCCGAAATTATACATTTGTTCTGACGGAATATGAAGCAATGAATAAAAGTGAGAGTTTTGTGTGGAAAACAGTCTGAGCTTGTGTCTGAAAATAGAAAGCACTGCAAGCTCACATGCTTATTTGTGCATGAGTGAGTGAGCATGTCAACACGCATACATGCTAGAGCCTGACAAACATGATGATACCACCACATAATATAGACACCTGCTGGTGATCTCCATGGCAACGCTACCTGACAGCCCCGTGACATGCATGGTAAGTTTTATTCCATGGTGATCTTACAGTAATATCACACCTCCCTGTCTCTTGTGTGTGTGTGTAGGTGAGGAGATTTACTCTCGGTGGCCCTGCTAATGGACAGATGTGAGAATAATGTAGTGTAGAAGAGCAGAGATCCTGTAGCTATCGACCAAGAGATACTCTCTCTCTCTCTCTCACACACACACACACACACACACACACACACACACACACACACACACACTTTCTTGAACCATATCAAAGTGAAGGTCAGAGGTCAGAGCAGAGGCTGATGGGAAATGTGATTTATATTCTAAGGTGGCCAAGCAGTCTCCCATTACGGTTACTCACATAAATGTATGTGCATAGAGCGAGTGTGTATGTGTGTATGATCTTTCTGTGCCATGTAATTTACATTAGTATGGTAGCCATATTTAAAACACACCTCACGTATTTTTCAGAGCAACTTAGTATTTGTCTATCCACCAAGGATGATATGTGTGAGGCATTATGAAAATACTTACAGAACATAGAATTTGGATATGTTCCATTCCCCCGACAATGCCCTGCCAAAGCAAATAGGCTCTCTCATATCCGGTCATCTTAAGCCAGTTTTTAAATCGCAGGAAGTGCATCCGCTCAGTCGGAAGGGCACTGCAAATGACTTAAAGAACAGGTGTACGCTGACGGGAAGTTGCTAAAATAAACACAAAGAAGGTTTTTTTGGGGTTTTTTTTTTACATAATGTAACAAAGCACATTTGTTTTCATATTAAACATTACAAAATTATACACACACACACATTACTATTTTTTATGTTTTTGAAAGAAGTCTCTTATGCTCATCAAGCTGCATTTATTTGATCAAAAATACAGAAAAAAAACAGTAATATTGTGAAATATTATTACAATTTAAAAGTTTCTATTTTAATATACTTTAAAATATAATTTATTTCTGTAATGCAAAGCTGAATTTTTTGCATCGTTACTCCAGTTTTCAGTGTCACATGATCCTTCAGAAATCATTCAATTTTTTTTAGCAATGTTGGAAACAGTTGTGTTGCTTAATATTTTTTATTAATATTCTTAATATTCTTTTTTCAGGATTCATTGATGAATAAAAAGTAGAAAAGAACAGCATTATTATTTAAAATTGAAATCTTTTCTAACAATACAAATCTTTATTATCACTTTTTATCAATTTAACACATTATTTCTGAATAAAATATATTTTTTTTTCAAAAAAGAAAGAAAAAACAATTATTGACCCCAAACTTTTGAACGGTATAGTGTAGAGTTAAATTTCTATTTAAAAGAAATGACTTTCTAAACTTTTTATTCATAAAAGAATCCTGAAAACAGAATCACAGGTTATAGCTAAAAATATATATATTAACTGTTTCCAACATTGATAATAAATCATCTTATTAGAAGGATTTCTGAAGGATCATGTGACACTGAAGACTGTGTAATGGCTGATGAAAATTCAGCTTTGCGTCACAGAAATAAATTATATTTTAAAGCATATTCAAATAGAAAACAATTATTTTAAATAATATTTCACAATATTACTGTTTTTTTCTGTATTTTTTAAACAAATTTTTATTATTAATAATTATTATTATTAAGCAGGCTTAATGAGAATAAGAGACTTCTTTCAAAAACCCAAAAAACATTTTTCAAACTTTTGGTACTAACTGTACCAAAGTATATTGGTATATACTGTATACACACGCACGCACGCACGCACACACACACACACACACACACACACACACACACACACTTATCATGAGCTTACCTGAAAACTCCCAATCTGCACATTGCAGTGCCTTTCAAATTGAATGAAGTTTGTCACACGTATTGAACAAATATCCCCTGCTGAATATGTAGGGAGCAGTAAACACAGTAAGTACCCTATTAATCTCATCACAGCTTTTGTATACCCCCCATTTTCTGTGCTGATTGTGGGGGAAATCTGATCAAATGTGTTAACCGGGACTGTGAATACTGCATAGCGTATTATCAAATTAGACAAAATATTTTAGAAATGAACATGCAATGTAATGACCTCATTAGCCATTTTAAAAGACATTGCGTCTTGAATCACTGGGTATAAATCATCAATTTGATGCAATTAAATTGGCATAATAAATCATGCCTAGAATTTTAAATTGTGTTTAATATTCTCATCTATTCATTCTTATTCAAGATTTTGGATGACCCTCATTTTTCTAACTGTGTCAAAATATATTTTTCATTTGAGTGTCTATTATGATAGTAAAAGCAATGTTTAAGACAAACCAATTTGGATCAAAGTGATAAATAACCAAGATCTACTGCTATTTATCTTCCATTATTAAAAAAAACAAAACAATGTACAGTACTGTAAAAACTAAAATATGTTAAGGACAATATTTTGTTACGGGTTAAACAATCCCAAAAATGATCAAATTGATAATTAGAATTAATATTTACAATAAAGAGAAACATGAGAGAGAACAACATGCACATCTAAGCACATATTGCATCCATAGACTGGTTTATTGCATTGTTGCTGCAACTGTCTGCAATTTGAGGCCCTTTCCTAGTATTTAAATATAAAGACATTCTGTAGCCAAGAGGAAAATACAACCATGAGTGTTTCCTCCAGCAGTGTCTGTGCCACTGTGTATCTGGGAGTTGATGCCCAGCTGGGCAGACATGCTCACAAGGTGGACTATTTTACCCTGAAATACTCTCAATATCCCTTGGTAATCTTAACAGCAAGGAATTTCCCCTATACAAACCCTTTAGAGACAGAAAAATGAAGATTAAATGAGAAAAGGGAGCGAGTGAGAAGAGATTAGAGAATGTAAAAGAAAAGAGGTATCAGTGCACACATAAGAGACTTTTGAGTTGTTGAAAGCTGAAAACTCACAAATTTCAAAGAGCATTTGCATATTCATTCCACTAAATGATATGCTAATCCACTTGATTTGCATTGCGGTGACCTCCTGTTGCGAAACGCTTCATGCTTAGATTCTCCGAATGAAAGAACAGAAAACAGAACAGAAGGGAGAACAACTTGTTGGGGCCCAGCGGACAGGCTTGCGTGTCCCTGGAAGTGGAGTATCATAAGGGACATAAAAGCGCACTTGTGATCTTTGAATGGCAAGAAATAAAAGGCACATCAGAGCTGAAGAGCAGCGACAAGAAAACGCTATAGAAAGTTACTGTGGCGCGCTGTACAGACGTGAATGCTGAAGTAAACACAGTGCATGACACATCAGAAATCATTTCTACTCCTAAGTCATCAAAGAAAGCACATGGATCCAAAGTAGAGCGACAGAATGAGGGATGGAAAGAGAAAAAGGGTTGAAGAGTTAGAGAGGGAGGGTGTGTGGGGGGAAGAGCATGACGCAAAGTGGCGAATGAACACGGTGGTTTTGCGAGGTTGGCACGGTGCCATCCACTCAGCGCCGGTGCCAAAGAGGGCGTGTAGGCAGGGTGGCATTACAGAGGAGAGAGGAGGAGAGACAGATAACAAGAGAAAAGAGAGGCATCATCCTGCTGCCAATTCTGCAAACGAGATGTTCCCGAGCATTGGATTCAAAAGTTGGAGCTCTTTGAAGATCCATCCGCCAGCTCGACAGCATGGCGACTGTGTGAGTATGCAATGCCTCATTCAATGCTTTGCGATAAACTGATGTGGTGTCTCCTAACAAACCTTTTATCCTCTTATTGTTTCAGAAAAGCGCAAAACTCTTCGCCACAACCTCGTCATTTCGATTCCCGCAGGCTATGCCATCCTGCTGCGTTTCGCCGTCTCCTTCGTGACTGTGCCAGGCTCCAAGTAGGCATATCCCCCAGAGAGTCAGCAGCACATGCCCCGATGTCGATGCCACTCGACGCGGGTATGGCGGCATCTGCTTTGTATTAATGGAGATATGCGACTTGTCTTGTTATTCTCGTTGGCACGCACAAACCTTCGGCAGCGTGCCAGGATCTCTGCGCCGCCGCATGCCGCTGGGAAGCTGGCGGTGGCTTGGGAATGGCAGAGTGCCAGCATGTTCCTGCAGTAACCAGCCCCCGACGCGTGCCACTTGGCAAAGACAAAGAGCCCTAGGGACGAAACACAAAACAAGATTGAAAAACACAGTGATCCGACAGCTTAATTAACACTTGCAGAGTTTGTTGGGTTAATTAGTGTGACAGATTTGGTGAGGAGGAATGTGGCAGGAACACTTGTGTGAACAAAAGTGATGGGCAAACCAGACTGAAGGAATGTCGACGGAAGTCAGCGAGCCAGCAGTAATGCCAACATTACTTAACATTCAACAGGGTTTGCAAAAGGATAAATGGAAAGAAAGGAAGAGTAAAGAAAGAGTTTGTCATCCAAAAACAGTTTCAAATGTTGGATATCAGAAATGGTAAAGTTGGTGGACAGGACAGAAGAAACAACTGAGGATACAAGCAAACAGGGAGGAGCTAAAGAAAACCACAGGCCTTAACTTAAACAGTGACTCAACAAATCAATCGAATCGCAACTATTGTTATGGTATATGACTTTTTTTTATCTACTGCAAAAATCCAGAACGTACTCCGCAGTGGCTCGCGCAAATATACATTCAGTAGAAGCAAGGGTTCATTAGTACGTCGGGAACACCAAAAGGATAAATGATGGGTATTAGCAAGTTTACCAGATGGATGCACAGCTTTTGAAATCTTTCCGTTTGCAGAGCTTTCCAAGTACAAGGACAGGTTTGTGCTTGAATACCTGTTCTGAGGATCCTCGAAGCCTCCTGTCGAGTCAGAGAGTGAGTGAGAGAATTCGGTCTCTCACAGGACATTGTAGAGGAGTATAAATAATGCAGATTTTCTCTCCTCCTCTTCTTTCTCGTGCTTTCTGAAGGAACAGATTTACAGACGTTTGTGCATTGAATTTTTTATTGACATCGCTCTCGTTAAGCAGCGGAGGATTTGTTCCGAAACGGGCATTGTTTTCAGAGTAACCTTCGATAAACAAGTCCAAATTAGCCGTTAACAACCTCACGAAATGGGACGATTAATTTGCGGTTCCTGTTTTTTGCATTTACATCTTTCTTTGTACCGATTGTGGACAATTATGTACGGATATGCTAATCGTGCTGTATTAATGAGGTTTGTATCGCTGGGATTCTCGTCTTTACTCCTGTGGGGATCTTAATTTTACCTCATCTTTATTATGTAAATGGATTATGCCAAAAAAAACTGCGCACACACAAACACACACACACACACAGTAACACAAAAGGGGCGAGTCAAAGGAAGAGGGAATAAGGCAACGGTGGAAGGGTGGGAGGGGGGTGGCAGAAAATGGAGGATATGCTTCCTTACCAGCTTCAGCACCAAAACGCAAGAAACTACTGAGAAATCTGAAAGGATCTTTCTACTCAATGCGTCACATACCAAGACGCAGGACAAATGCATTGAATTTGTCAGTGCTTTTTTATTTCTTCTAGATATTTCTGCTACAGCAGTCCTGCCATGGAGTGACAGAGCCAAGGATGGGGTTTACTAGATGAAAAGAGACTGAGAGAGAGCGAGAGAGAATGGTTAATATCCTGTGCTTAATCATGGCACATGAGATTGGCTGTATGCATATCTCATTTGCATCTCATTAAATTGCTCGTGCACCTGCAGAGAGAGGGGAGAGGGAAAGAGGACAGCACAACTAGAAATGAGGGTGTTGTTTCAAAAATGCAGACCATTTCTTAATCAGTTATTTAATGTTATGTTGAATTATAAAATGTTATTTATTTTTTTAAAGTACACTGCACTTAAAAAAAAAAAATGTTTTTGGGTGTTATTTTGATGATGCATTCCATTATTCTAATATGGTATTTAATATACATTTATTATATATTGTCTTAATCGTATAATCTACTAAGAAATCCCCATGCCACAGCATTGTGGCATTATATTCTCTCTGGGAGGATAAACTTGAGATTTTAAGATATTGAGACATAAAACAATCCATATGTTTCATAGTATGTAGAGTCCACCACTGGCCACCAGTTTAATATATGCATGATTAGTATGCAGCTCTTTGCATTCTTTAATAGAACTCAGGGTGAAGACTATTGTCTCTGATTCCAGGATGTGCCATCTGCCTGGCTGCAGAGACTGGCCTTTCTCTTTGTGTTCCGCACAATGGGCTATTCTACACTGGACATCCACACATAACTCAAATAAATCATGCCCGAGCCAACAGGCCACCAGAGGACCACTGCAATATTTTCCATAAAAGAAAGGAGAAGACTGCATGCAGAGTAGAGGAGAGATTAGGAAAATTAGAAATTTTCCATTACAGAAATATAATGACAAACACAGTTGGAGGGAAGAAATTGGAAGAACAAGACAGGATGGGAAAGGGAAAGTGAAAGGAAATGAATTATAATTTAAATTGTACTTAAAATATTACTCACATTCACCTCTCATGCTCATTGTAACATCATTTTCCTTACATATTTTTTTTGGTAAATAAAGTAAAAAACAGCGTCCGACCTCCAGACCCAAGAATGGCCACTCTCCAATGTATGTGACTTTAATGTAATTACTTTCTGACGGATATATTTAAATCTGTATGTAAACACTGGAGCAGCAAGGTCTACGTATGATAGAAATGTCTGCATCGATTACCCGCTATGAATGTGAAATGTTTAATCTCGTTAAAAATCTCATGCCTAAATTAGACTCCCTCAGCAGCTTTTTAAATTGGGCTATCCATCATATATAATGAAGAAGTGACAGAGTGTATATGCAGGGGGTTCTAATATAAAATTGTTTTAAAATATTCTCATATTAGCTCTGCTGTGGCAAATGGCAAATGGCACAGGCTAGCCGGTGCGTTTCCATGATGTGGTAAACAATAAGACAGAAACCAGAGCCCAGAATAAGCCCTAATCCAAAGCTTTTGTATGAACCGAGTCACAAAGCATTGCTGAGGGACAAACGGTGCTTCAAGGATTTATTCTCTTTCAAGAAACGAAAAGAAAGGGGGGAAAATAGAAAGAGGGAAAGACATGTGGTGTTGGCCACCACCTGGTGAGATGTCATGTACGATTAAGTGTGTGTTTGTCTGGC
Organism: Leuciscus leuciscus; assembly: GCF_965113295.1. NCBI lineage: Eukaryota > Metazoa > Chordata > Actinopteri > Cypriniformes > Leuciscidae > Leuciscus > Leuciscus leuciscus. The sequence continues at coordinate 27,718,189 of NC_138734.1, forward strand.
ACGCTTCTTGCCGTTATCAAGTGCGCGCAGCTCAGCGCAACCACTACACTGCATACTTTTCTTATGCTAATGACCACACTTGGATAGACCCCTCCTCCATTGCAATACATCTCCAACCTCGGTACGCCATCCTGCCCACCTTTTCCTGTAGCATGCCCACCTGTGCCACTTGCTAAATCCTTCGGTAACTCGCCCTAAACTAACAACTGCTCTACCAGTCTTAAACCACTCACTCTGCACAGGGTGTAGGGTCTCAAAATCATATAACAAACCTTTATACACCAGACTCCCCAAGGTCAAAGGGTCAAAGATTTAGCATAATTTATCATATCAGTGTGAGATATTCACGGCAGCCACGCGTAGCCCATTCATGCTCCTGCTGCCTCTGATTAGCATCTCATTTCACAGGCTTGATTTTTAAAAAGCCCCCCCTCTTACGCCTGCTTTCCACTAACATGATGGCTCAGTTCCTGCCCTGTAGAAACAGATGCTCACCCAAAATATTATACAGTGACCGTGTCAAACTGACAGCGCAAACCACAAAGGGTCTTAGTCAGCAAATGTTTGGATTGCGGCATTCTGCGATTCACGGTATTACGAACAACATTACAGACATGCTACTTGTAAACATCTTAGTATGTATAAAATAGTTTTACAACAATGCTGCATTTTGATTGCAGTTAGGATATGTTGCAGTACATTTAAAAAAACCAAAAACATTCTAGACACCACACCTTGGAAAAAAAATGATATATTCAAAACATGACGTATATTTTAAGTATTGATTATCATTAAAGATCAGTACTGAATTATAACTAGAATAGGTTACATCTTAATATACCCAATTTGGCAATGTTTACCAATAGCATTCAAAAGTACAATTTAAAAATGGTAATATTGTTACAAATATAAATATATATATATTTCAATATATTTTCAAATGCAATTTATTCCTGTGTTGGCAAAGCTGAATTTTCAGCAGCCTTTGGTGTCACATGTTCAAAAAAGAACAGCATTTATGTAAACTAGAATAAATGTATTTACTGTCACTTAATTTGTTGATCAATTTAATGCATCAATGCTGAATAAAAGTCTTACTGACCCACCACATTTCATTCACACATTTCATTTTCCTGAATATCCAAACTGCTCTTTTCCATACGATGAGACATTGCAGACATTGATTTTCAGCATCAGACTGCAACATAACATAAAAGTATTGTTAGTGTAGTTAGTAGTGGTGGAATAAGAGACTCAAAATATCTGTACTCGAATATATACATATATATATGACAATATTCAAATGTTGCAGAGGCTTTGACACCAGAGCACATATTTCTGAATAAAAACTGCTACAGCACCATTTCCCTTATGAGCTTGCCCTGTTTTTACATATTTATAGTTACTTTTGCAACCTGACTTTGTGAGTGAACGATTCAGTAAGATAAAAACCCACTCAGATGAATTTCTCTGCCACGCCGTATAAAGAGCTGCATATGGAACAGTGCGAAGGCGGCTGCGTGAACATTAGTAACCGAATCTATTTGAGTTTATCGGAGAATCAAGAGCGCTGCAGACCTGTGATAGATGAGCAAATCTAGTCGGCCATTAAAAAGTCATTTCAGAGACAGATAGCTAGCAGGTTCCCCTCTAAATGTCTACTGCGGGAAGCATACTTTAATGGCGCGTGAGAGAAAACAGAAACAATATAGCCTATTTCCAGAAATAGAAAGATAACAGGTGACGTCCTGTGGTTTTGCATCTAATGGGGTTCTTAAATGAAATACAGATAGAAGATGGCATGTATCCACAGAAGAATTTGCTGCTCCAATCTCTCAGCGCTCCCATGCTAAGGAAGCGAATTGTCTCAAGGAACACTGTAGTGGTTTTAATGAGTAGGAAGCGAGAACTAGCCGGTACTTTCTCCGATTCTGGGAGATCATTATAGCTGCCTCGACCTGCTTCACTGGAGAGGGACAACATGACACACAGTCTGTGAATCTCTTAATGACTCAACTGAAAATAATGATAATGCCGCTACAGGCTAATCTTCTGTGAAAAACACTCCTGAAATCTGAAGCAAACAATATCTGTTTAACAAGAAACATTCAGATGAAAATACATTATCATCTTTATTCTTAAAGAGCCTTAGTGATATTTTAAAATCACAACATCAGTTACACGTTGGCAGCAAGCAGAGAAAGGTGCGTTGAATGTGGCGCTCTGTCTCTTTAAGAGGAAATCACAGCTCCGAGCTCATGAATAAAGATGAGCTGGCCTTTCTCCGCATACATCATAGATCATGTATCAGCAGGGCCCATCTATCAGAACACAAGAGGAGCTGAAATGCTCATAACGGCCCTGCACTGCCCAGTATTAAAACCAATGAGATGGGGGAAGGGTCTCTCTGGAGGTACCACAATTCACTTTGTTGCGAAACAGGGGTGGGCTTGGCATTTAATGCAATTTTTTACAAATGATCTCCGTGTTAATATGTCTACATGCAAAACCAATGACGCTATTGCATCTTTAATCTGTTAGGTTCAGGCAATTACAGAAATTATTCTCCATTAACCACGCAAACACTTTTCTGCATTAGCTATACCATTTAAAAGTGCACGAGACAGTTATAAGTATGCATAGCATTCGGAAACTCTCTTTAAAGAGAGAGAGAGAGAGAGAGAGAGAGAGAGAGAGAGAGAGAGAGAGAGAGAGAGACCTCTTAAAGTCATCTTCCAAAGAACAAGCTTTATGCACAAAATGCCTGACGCATCACATTTAGCTTTGACACCAGCAATGCACGAGCCAGGATCTCCATATCCCAGCCTGCTTTTTCATTTTAAAATCTGCTGCTCGAGAAAGATTCAATCTCTTTGATGCCATAAAAAACACGGTCGGTTACAGCTTCTATTCACACAGGGCCGTTAATATTAATAATATCATCCTCACTCAGAGGAAACTCATCTGGCTAAATGTCACAAGTTTAATTAATGACTGGTCTGGGTTGACCTCGGCTGAGGATGGGGGGAGTGTTGCAGCCCCTAATGCCATGCAGGCAAACTGGAATAATTTAGCATGTTAAACGCAAAGTCAATTAACCTTCCTCGGCAGCCAATGACGTGCAGGCCCCCACTCGCACCGGCGTCACTCTATAGAATCATCTGCACCTCGCGCCACCCTGATGAAGGGATACGCAGATGCATGAGTCATTAGCGGGAAATGGTTTCTGTTTTCCGCAAAGCCGCGGACTAATTGTACAATAAAAAACAATTAGTGCGTATTGATTCGTTTATGCCGTGATTTACCTCAGCTCAGACAGGATTATGATGCGCAGTACGGGTAAGTGCTATATGACCATGGCTGTGAAGCTCTTTAGGTGGGAGGTTTGGAATACCTCTGAAAAAAAAAAACATCACTTGAGTTCCTACTTTAATTTTACAACAAAGCCTAATTAAAAAAAATCATGTGGCAGCCCCTGAAATCGTGGCCATTACTGTCTAAAATGAACCCTCGAAAAGCAATCAAACAGCTCTCGTGCTTCTTAAGATATGCGAGTTAGTTCTGCCCATCACCTTTCCGTAGCCTATCTCTTGTAATAAGATGTGCAGAAATCATTCAGAGACGTGATGTAATTTAGTCCTCATCTCCCAGCACCATACACAAATCACACACGTGCTCGGCCCCTCTGCAAGTGAAGGACGTAATGCGACAAACCAGAACTACGGCCAATTATAATCAACCAATCAAATGGTCCCGTGCACTACAGGTTCGTTGATTGTGTGATTGAAGCGTTCCATGGTTCCCAGTTAACTTTTTTTTTTCTTAAAACATTTTATTTTGGCTAAGGGTGGGGAGACATTGTAATATGTTATGTAGATTAACACGACATTCTATAAAATAAAAAGTATAAAATACTGCTTCATATGGTAAACCACCCACATTACTATTGTGACAACTATAAGAAAAAGTAGAATGGTTCTTTTACTTACCCATCCTGATTGGAATACTTAATCCTGATTGGTCAGTCCCTGACTCACTGGTGAGTCAAACATTTCTGAATAAAGACTGTGGCATGTCTCATACAGTCATCAACTCATACAGTCATCTGGTCAATATGGCAAAATAAACCACTTCTTTATGATACAAGACTGATCCTGATCACCCTGTTGGCATTAATTGTGATAATGACCAGCTGACTCTACATTATCCCTTAAATATCCCTTCAATCACACCCAATTTGTGAGAATGTTTTTGTAAGTACTTAAAAAAAAAACAGCTTGTTATAAAACTAACACTTTCCTTAACATTACATATACCAACATTGAGAACTTCTAGCTTCCCTGTTGGGAAGATTATTTGTAGAGTATAAGCATAATCCTCTCACAAAAAGTAAATAGACAAAATATTTTTTTCCTTTTCTGAACCCAGTGCATTACATATTGAGCACAAGCCAACACTGATATCAATACACACTAATACACATGAACTTGAATCTCAGTTTGAACTTTAGCTGCATTGATTTTGTCTCGTTTAACCTCCATTGATTTCTAGTGCTTTGGCTGATTGCCCGTCTCCTTTACACTGCCTCAGCAGAGTAGGGTGTATGCAATCAGATTAAGGACATAACAGAAATGCACATGATCAAATCACAGAACTTTGATCACTACAAATTTGGTGTGCATTTTCAGTGAAAATATGTTATTTGCAACCTTCAATTTGTCAGACAGGGGAGTCAAAATAAATCTTTTAAAAAGAAAGATTGCCTGGCCGCTCCGAGGACCATAGAGAGACATGCCAAATTATTAAAAGGAAACAGATTTTATTCACTTTGAATGCTTGTATATAAGAGGACAGGAGACATTAGCCCAGTGAGTCACATGAATAAACACAAGTGCATCATGAATGTACATTATTTGGCGATCGCTACAGTAATAACATTTCCAGGAGCACGCAGAGAAAACAGTCTCTCACAGAAGGTCCAGACTCAGGAGTGAGAGAATACGTTACAGTGAGTCCCCTTAGAAGCAGAATACAACAACAACAACAAAAAAAGAAAACAATCAATTCAAATGACAAATGTGATATTTGGAATGCAAACTTTGTATAAATATATCATCATTGGTTTTCAACATTGGTTGGCTAAGAGGAGAACATAGTGTAGTTCATGGAGTCACAGTCTTCACAGTCATGTGTGGACAGAACTGCGGTGGAACAGGAACAGGGACAGGGTTTGTGGCTACTGACGGTCGTCATTAAAGCTTCAGCAAAAAGCAAAATCAAGCATGCATCTTAGTACAAACCTACATTAGCAGCACACTCTATTTCCTCAACAATTAGACCCAGTACATTTAGTAGAACAAACAATAAGAAATTAAATCAGAAGAGATAACCAGACAAAAAGGCCAGACACAGAGAAGCAAACCATGTGAGTTCACCTCTATAATACAAACTACAATGGCTGCACAACAGTGCTGTCCCATATCCTCAGAGTAAGTTTCTATTTTGTTTTTTTATTTTTGGTTCTCTGGTTGTATCATATATGAGGTCACAAATGTTCTAATAAGTTAGCTAAAACAGTATTCTCATACAGTAGCTGGCTCCATCATCTAAAAAGATTTCCATTCCTTAAAAACAGTAATATTTTCTAAAGTATAAAGTTTTTTGTATGCACCAATGGTAAGACTACTTTATCTTTGGATTTTCCATTAAAGCAATACTGTAAGTTATTATTGTTTCATAATAGCGTCATTGTTATTATTGTTAGTCATGGCAAGTGCAGAAATGTTAAGAAATAAAATTACTCTGTGCTGAAGGAAAAATGAAAAACTACTGCCTTAGGTAAAATTACAGTATTGAAGGCAACAGAAGAAAAAAAAATAAGTGCACAATCGAAATGCTCTGTTTAAAAGACAACAAAAATAGAAAATATCTTATAGATGTGCATCGATCTAATTCATACACAGATAGGGTCTTTCAACTTGGCTCAGTGCAGGAGAGGAAGTTGGTTGTACAGTGACAATTTTCAACAGCATTAGAGGGTAAATGCTATGTTTTAACATGAGCATGGCTAAAAAGCCTCAAGTGTCTTTGACTGGGACAATACAAAAGTTAAATATACAAGTCATTTGTTTTAAACCTACCATACAATTAAGTAATCTGAATTCAACAATCTACGCAACACCAAAATGTTCATACATTTATCTATCATTAACACAGAATGTTTTTGTCAATTTTCAAAACAAAACAAAAAACGAAATAATATTTTTCCACAATTTACAACGGTCTGCAATACGCTTTGTGTCTGGACAAATACATGTCCGTGAAAAAAAAGTGAACATCTACTAGCTTAGTTTCAGGACTTTGAATACAAATCAGAATTGTACGTTTTCATTCATTACACATTTCTTTTGGGCTTAATATATTTTCTATTGGTATGTCTTGTAACAGAACAAAATTGAGAGCTGTTGACCTGAGAGAAGACAACATCAAAAAACATTACATCACTTCATTAAGCCAATAATATAATATTTGAACACTTGACAGGGCAAAAAAATAGTGTGGGTGTTTTATGGGTGTCTGTTAAAACGTACACGTTATAAACAGACTTTTGGTTAGTTAAGTAATCATGAAACCATCTCAGGTTCTTCACCAGTCTTTAGCTGTGCACCCTTTAGTTTCCAAACAGTTTACATATACTCAAGTTTTTGTTAAAAACCAGCATATTGAAATGGAAAAAAACATTCTACTGACACTTGTTTTTGGTTACAAGCACTGTTAATGCAAGTTGGATCCTACAGGATTCAGTCCTTTTAAAACAGTCTGCCAAACTAGCTCTGGGTCATATCTTTTCCCCAGTGTAATCTACAGTGGAGACAATTTGTTTTACTTTCCTCTTGTTATTTTTTATTCCATGGAGTCTATTCTGAGGCTTCAAAGCCATAAAAACAAGTTTTATCAAACCTCTTGCTCCAATATATTATGTCGAGTCTTGTCCCTCCTCTGACTCGTTGCCGTCACAACGCCCATCCACAGAGTCTATTGGTTTTGTGTGACATGTCTTTGCAAGGCTTGTCAGGCTTGAGGTAACATTTGAAGGCGAAAGAACATGATGTGAGTGAGAAGCCTGTGAGCTTTGGGAAGCCTCAGGTAAAGCTGAAGTCAGGGTTGAGCTTTGGAGATGTCTACTGGTCTGGTCAGAACTGGTTGGGGTAGGGATGGAGGTTTCAGAAGGAGTACCTAAAGAAGACTGGGCCGTTGAAGAGGATCTCTGTTCACTGGATGGGTTTGACTGAGAGGTAGATGAGGGACTGATGTGAGGTAATTGAGAAGCATGCTCTTTGGCATTCAGTCTTTCTGCCACTCTTTGTCTATGCTGAGGGAACTCAAGATGTTTGATGAGCTCTGCATTACCAGTGAGAGACACCTCACAGGCGAGACAGTCATAAAGATGACCATCCTTGCCTTCTGTTCTACACTCTGTTTTGGAAACAATACAGTGGCTTAGAAGAAAGTTGTTATTCACATCTGGCTGCTTTGTGTTGACAGAGTTTATGAAGGGGGAATCTGTGCCATTGAGTGTGCCTTGCTTCTTGTCACGTTTGGATGAAATGGTGTCTTCTGCATGGAGGCGAGCAGAGATTTGGCTAGGTTTTGGTTTATCTGGTAGCTGCACGAACTGTTTCTGTTGTTGCAGCTGCAGTCTTTGTTGCATCAGTGCACCCTGCAGATTTTGTTGATATTGCTGGAGAATGGAGCCCGGGGACAGCCCCATTAGAGCCTGTGGCAAGACTGGACCATATGGGAACATGCTTTCCATGCCAAACATGGGCTGCAGGAGGCCTCCAGGCATAGGTGTGGGAATATGGGCAGAAAAAAGTGGAGGGAAGCCAGGCATCAGACAGGGCAGAAGATGACTAGGGAGCAGAGCAGCTTGGTCAGTTTTCATAGCCGCATGAAGAACTTGTAGCTGAGTTGGGTCTATGGCATATTCCCTTCCAGTATTTTGAGTAGATACTGTTGGTCTGGAAGAGTCTGACTTCTCTTTACTGTTGCAAGAAGTGTTTGCACGAGTAGCATTTCCCAATGGAGAACTGTCAAGTTTGTTTGTGGGAATCCTGTTACTTATAGTGTCGTTTTCTTTGGGTAACTGAAGTTCTTGTTCTGTGGTCTTTGGGGTCAAGACAGAGTTGGTTGTGCTAACTACATCTTTGTCATCCGTAGCTGATATGGCAGAAGAGGACGTCATGGTTGGCTTGTGGGTCAGCTCCTTTACAGGAGGGTCACTGGCACCTTCTACGATAATGAATTAAGAAAAAAAGCATGGATTACAATAGATCAGAATTTTAAGTAAATTAATTAAAAACAAAGTGTAGGTTAGACATACCTGTTTTTATGGAAGAAAAACCATCAGTCATTTTGCAGTTACCACCTCGAATGCTTTTGGTGTTCATTGTCTGCAGACTTGAGTACATTGGAGACTGGCTCAGACACTGAAGGGCAGTTTGGTTGAGACCCACTGAGCTCAGTATAGCTTGTGGTTGGACAAGTCCCAGAGCATCGCTTGTTTTTTTTAGATGATCCACCTCTTGTTGAGCCATCAGCTGGCGAGCAGATACTGAACCCAAATATTCCTTGTCCCTCTTCCTCTGGCCACACAGAGCCTCCTTAACTTTAGCAAGATGTTGCTGGGAGAAGACATGGTCACGAATAGACAAGCAGCCACTGTATTTAACAGAGCAAAGAGTGCATTCAGTCTTAGGTCTATCAATAGAAGTACTCTCTGTACCAAACTGCTTTGCAAGGCTAAGCTTCGCCTTTTTCTCCTTGGCACGAGCATTCTGAAACCACACCTGAACCACCCTCTTGGCAAGTCCAATGTCATTGCCCAAGGCTTCACACTCAAGCATTGTTGGGGTTTTATAGTCACTAAAGCAGGCTTTGAGCACTTTCACCTGCAGATTGCTCATTTGAGTGCGGTAGCGTTTTTGGCTATATCTGTCATCAAAGCTCTGACTGTTGGAGCTACCAGGGCAAGGTGAAGCTGGATCAGCCAGGCTGGAATTTTCACTGTAATCTAAGACTAAATCATTATCAAAATCTTTAGCATTAAAGCTCATTGCAGGGCTAACCAATCCAGAAGACATCTTTTCATCACTTTCAGAAGAAGCCTCCCTTTCAGTGCTGGGAGACATGTGGTCGATACTGCCATGTTTACCCTCTAGAGAGTCATTTCCTTCATCAGTTGTATGGTCATGGGTCGTGTTTGTGTTAGCCTCACAGTTATTCAGCTTGCTCTGTTCAAAAGTCTGATAAAGTGACATGGAAGGCATCTCAAAATCTTCCATACTCTCACCTTTTATAGGTTTTGGGCTCAGACGCTGCTGATGTGAAGACAGGTCCATGCTTTTGCACGCTGGAGAATCTGCATCATCAGTGGAGCTCAAAAACTGAGAATAATTGGCAAAATCAAAGAGATCAGATTTAAATTGAGAACTTTCCTGATCTTGAGTCATACTAGATATCGCCATACTATACCCTGCATTCCTTGCTTCATGCCAGTGACGTGAACGTATGTGAGCAGCAAGAGCAGTCTGTGCTTTAAAGAGAGCTCGACAGAATGGGCAACGACGATGGATATGAGATGGTCCCAATGCCCGAAACTGGCCTTTCCTCTCACGAGCTCGAGTGTTCTGGAACCAGACTTGAACTACTCTTTTCTTAAGACCGACCTCGTTAGAGATATGGTCAAGCATCTTGCGTGTTGGATTGGAGTCTAAAAGGTATTTCTGATACAAAACCTCTAGTTGCTCTGGTGTTATGGTGGTCCTCATACGTTTGTCTCGCTGGGGTTCCTCCCCATTATTTTCCCAATCATTCTCCATAGAACTGGTTCCTGCTTTCTCTTCAAGTTTCCTCTTCAGAGAGTTTATTGTTGAATCTGGAATAGTTGTCACTGCTGGTGGATTTGCCACTATCTGGGAAATTGTTCCTGAAAGCAGATGCCTCGCAAGTAGGGGATTAGCAGGATCAAACAGCATTAGAGGCATATCAACAGGACGGTCAAGGAACTGTGGACTGGGAAAGTAACTTTGGGTAAGGAAATGCATTTGCTGGTGCTCTTGCCAATGTTCAAAAGAGGGGAAGCTCAATTTACACTGGATGCAGTGGTAAGGGCTCATATCCTGAGCTGGTTTCTGTTGCAATTGTTGCTCAGATGAAGGAATCTCTAAAGGACTAAAAATCTTTTGGGAGCTCTGTGAAGGAGTTGGGTTTGTTTCAGATGTGCAGGAAACCTGTTGCTGTTTAGGAGGAGAGTGAGAGTGAATCTCTGTGCTTACATTTTGGTTCTCTTCACAGAGAGGCCTTGGCTGCTGCATTCTGTTCTCTAATTCCTCAAACTCAGTGTTGATACTAACAGCCTGTTTAGGGTCAGATGATACTTCATTTTCTTGTTTAAGCTCTCTAGAAAGACTATTTGTTTGCATATGCTCAGAATCAGTGGACTTCACATTAGTACTAGAACCAGATGAACTGGAGGGGCTTGAGCAATAATTTGCTTGTGTAAAACAAGAGGGTCCAGATATTGGACTATGACACTCAGTCTTAGAATCCATTGAAATTTCATTCTGATCGTTCTGCATTTCCTCATCCTCATCTTTGTAACACTGCATTTTCTGGTGATTAATTAGATCAAAAATGCGTTGAAAGACTATGTTGCATTTCTTACACTGGAAATTGTTGTTGGAAGTACGAAAGTAGCGGTCATTAGAAAGGTCTCTGCGTTCACTATCCTTCACTCCCTCTCCTTGGTTCTCATAGTTCTTCCGAGCTTTTTGTCTGGAATTTTGAAACCATACCACAATAACACGGGTGGAAAGATTAAGGAGGTTGGACAGTTGCTCAAACTCATCATCTTTGGGGTATGCATTGGCATCAAAAAAATCCTGCAGTAATCTTAGCTGATAGTCAGTAAACCTGGTTCTTGAGGATCTCCTACCCCCATAAAATTCTTGTCTTAGTGGTTCAGGAGACGGTGGTCTAGAATCCACCTTTACATCTTCCAGTGTTGTGATGGGAGGGTTACTAAAGTTATATGGAGAATCCTTGTTGCGCTGGCGCTCTTTGAATAGAGTGTTCCGAAACCAATGCTTTATGACTTTATGTGGCAAACCAGATTTGTTGGCCATCTCATGTATTTGGTCCTCGTTTGGAGAATTGTTGATATCAAAATACTGACGCAGGATTACAAGCTGATCATCCGTGATTCTGGTTCGAGGTCTTTTACTTTGCTGCTGTAACATTGATGGAGTTAACTGTTGTTGATAAATCTGTGTCAAATCAGAACTCAAACCGGCCTCCACTGGGGGCAGATGGACAGGGCCCTGATGATGAGTTAAAGATTGCAAAGATATGGGGGGGATTAGAAGTGGGGGGAAGAGTGGAAGTTCCATGGGTAAGGGAATTTGAGCTAATGGAGCCTTAACTTGAGAAATGGAAACAGTAGCAGGAGTAGAACTGAGTGTAGAGACAGGAACAATTGGTTGCACTGGTTGTTGCTGTTGTGGCTGCTGCACTGAAGGGTTGGGAATCATAGGTGGTGTAGGAGAAGGGGATGAGACAGGAGAAGCCTCTGGAGTTGTAGGTCTCAATGGAAACAGTTTGTCGTATTGCTCCCTATAGTCTTTGGCAAATTTCTCCAATGACTTGATAGGAAATACAGAATGATGAATCTGCTCTTTATGGCTCTTCAGAATCAGTGCATTTGAAAAAAGCTTCCCACAGGACTCACACTCAAGCTTCTCCATGCCTTCTGAATGATCCACCTCTTTGGTGTCAGTCACATCCCCACCATTTGGTATCGCCTCAGTAATATTTTTCTGAAATCGCTGCTTATTTTCATTGAATTGCATGACCAACTCAAAACCAATGTTTTCAAGCAAAGCCTTTGAAGCATTCCCAGGGGCATCATGGGCTATTCTGGGTGGAAGAAACTCATCCAAACTCTTCCCACTGGTTGACATCTCTTTGTTTACATCTTCATTTTCTTGTGTTTTGGGATGATGTGTTTTTTCTCCGATACCCACATTATCCATTTCTTTTGATCCTTCATTACATTTCAGTTCATCCGCACCCTTCTCACACAGTGGATCACTGGTCAGTTTCTGTTCATTAATTTCAGGATGAATTACAAGATCTTCATTTTGTTTTTGTTTAGAACAATATTTTGAGCCATCTTTTTTAGAAGACTCAGCAGTATCCTCATTTACAATAGGCTTTAATGTGCTTAAGTTTAGACCAGAGCCTTTAAGGTTCACCTCTGGATTCATGTGGAATTCTCCTCCTGGAATAAGAAAAGGAAGAAGCAATTGCTGTTGCTGCTGCACTGAAAGAAGAGCCTCTGTTGCCATAGGAAAAGGGTGTAAAAGTGCAGGATTGAATAAATGGGACTGAAGAAAAGCAGCGTTCTTTTGGAGCTCTTGCTGGAGATGGGCTTGAGCCTGGACTAACTGCTGCTGCTGTTGTTGTTGTAATGACATCTGTTGTTGCTTGGTAGCTGAATCAATCATGTTTACCAACTTCTTCCTCATGTCAGATGTTGAAGGATGGTTGGTGTCTGGGTTTGCAGGTGTGCCATTGAGTTCAGTGTTTTTTTGGTGGCTTAGATCAGCATTGTTCATGGATGAAGCAGGCTTCATGGTTGCAGGGGTGCTGGACAATGCCTTGCCTGGGGGAGGGCCAACAGATTCAGAACTAGAAGTGGATGTTTCAAGCTTGGATGCACGAGCTTTTGTCTGGTGCAAGACAGAACGCATATGAATCTCTAAGGTTGAACTCTGACTGTATGCTACATTGCAAATACTACATTTAAATGGTTTGTGGTCTGCATTGTTGACAGGCTCTTGCAATCCAGTTGACGTGTCCTGCAGAGACCGTTTAAGTTTGTGTAAGTGTGACACTGAGTTGTAGTGAACTAAGAGAATATTCTTCTGTGTAAAAGATTCCTTGCAAACAGTACATTTGAAAGGTCTCGATGGATCCAGAAATTTCTCCATTGTAATATTCGGGCCCTTTCTAAGTGGAAAAACAGGCTGCTTGGGGTCACATTCAGCATTATCTTTAACCAAACTTGAATCACTGTCTGAAGGACTTAGTTTTTTCTCCAAATCACATTCTTCATCATCTTTCATCTCAGTTTCTTCTGGTGATCCCTCCTCTTCACCAAATGTTTGGTCTGTGGAGATCAGGGTATCACCATTCATCATTAAACCACCATAAAGCTGCTGTATCTGGGTTTCACTTAGCTCCAGGTGGCTTGTCTCAAGGTGTTTCCGAAGGGCCTGCATTGTACGAAAACTGCGTTGACAGAGGCAGCATATGGTGGCAGCTCTGATAGCATGGTACTGAGAATGCAGTTGCAACTTTTCAGGGGTTTTAAATGCTAGGCTGCACTGATTACACCGGTACTTGTAAATGTGGCGATCAGATATTGCCGTTTGAGATTTCTGGCTATGAAGCTGGTTGAAGTGTGTCTGGAGTGCACTTGAGGATGTAAAGACTTTGTTGCAGCCTTTCTGCCAACAAGGAAAAGCAGCATTGTTCTCCTTTGTGGATTCTGCATCCTCTGATGGTTGTTTATAGATTTGTGCTGCCTCTAAGTGAGGTGTGGTACCTCTCTCAGGTTCAGCATCGGTTGAAATTTCTAAAGAATAAACAGAAAAATAATTGCTGTGAATACATAATGAAGCAAAATTAATTAGAACAATCATAATTTAATAATTAAACCAAGCACAAATATTGATAAATCACCTTTGGACTACTTGAGTCAGATCATAACAGTCAACCTATTTTAAAATGATGAAAAATAAAGAACCATGCTTAACCTAGATATAAAAAAAGATATAATATTTATACTAACCATCCAGTCTCTTTGTTTCATTAGCATTTATCAGCTGTGTATCCGAGTTGTTCACTGGTAAAAACATCTTCTCTGGCAGCACGTCTGAAGCAATCATCTGATCACAAGGGAAAAAAGAAATCATAATAGGTTTGATAAATCCATTTTGTGGATTAATTAATCCACAAAAATCTCATTATTAAGTCATTTGATTGTTATCTCTAAAAATGATGGGTCATTATGCTGTGTTCCTGCTACGTGTGCATTAACGATGCATCGTGCAAGAGAACAGACCCTTAACTTTAGAAGGTAAAATGGAATCGCAGTCATGAACCAACACTTAAAGCAGTTCAAAGGTTAAGTATGAATGGAAGCCCTCTTTGGTCCATGACAACACAATTAGCTAACTTTGGATGTAAAAAAGCCACTTTACTTATCTTCCTCTCCTTCTTTCCTCCTGTACCCACTCAAATTTAAAATGTGTAAATCAATGCAACTTTAAGGGGGGAGAGGGAGGGATGAACAACCAAACAAAATGGCTGCTATTTCCATCACAAAGCACACCATTTCAGGAAAGTGCTGTATTGAAGGGACACAAAGCCGCACACAAGTCCTCTTCAAGGTCACATTTAATTTAGAACATAATTACCAGGCACGGTTCATAACGAAAATCACCTAGCACTGGCTCAGAACTAATGAAGCACAATTATTTTCATTACTGTATTTCAGTTCAGCTGGGGAAGGGGAGAGGAACGGCAAGTGCCGAAGAGAGAAATCAAGAGAGATGGCAGAACAGAGGGCAAGGAGGACCAAGAAAGATAGGAGAGGGGAGAACACATGAAATGGAAAGACAGACAGAAAAGCCTTTTACGCAAGAAAAAGCACTCAGCGCAAGCTGACTGAATTGGCAAAAAATGTCCAACCTTTCAGAAACAGTGAGGCATGTCTGCTTCTGGTTCAAACAAGCTCTGGGTGCATTAGTATCAATTTATATTCTGCAGATAAAAAAAGCTAATTTTAATATTCATTGGATCTGAGGCAGCTACCTCTTCCCTCCCCCAACTCAATGTCATTACTTGTCTCCGTTCGCTCGTGCTGGAGTCACTGAGGGTCTAAACACCCCTCCTTATACGCACATGCACATTGTGCTTAACATTTTCTTGCATTAATACCATTTTTACCCCATATATAAAAAATAGGGGTCCACTGATGTTTTTTAAAATCAATATCTAGAAAGCAGCATGGCTGACGGCTAGTATAACACAAGTAATAATAGCGACTAAGATGCAGGCTACACAAAATTGCAGAATTTAAATAAGCACAATACAAAATTTACTACTTTTTTTTAATTAATTTTTTTATTGCCAAATATCAGCTGATTATTTGGCCTGCCCCATTACTAGTAAAAATAAAAATAGATCCTGCTTTGACATCAGTAAACACTGCCTAAGGGATTAAAAAAAAAACTAAAACTAATTCAAAACATATTGTCTTCTTAATAGCCCAAGCAATTGATCTTAAAGGGAGTTAAGATGTTTTTACTAGGTAACAGAAATAAGAAAAACTATTTTTGCTGTGAGAATTGTGGCTGGGATGGACACGTGTTACTGTTTAAAATCCTTGGTTGCTTTAATTCTTTACAAAAGCACAAAAAAAATTACAAACTAAATAGCACTAAAATACTGAATCTACATGATATATGCATACTGTCTTTTTTCCCCCTCACCGTGTTGATGAGCTTCTGAGTGCAGTCTGCAGTGACACTGTGCAGCTGTGTGAGGTGGGTACGCAAGAGGGCAATACTGTGCAGTGTGTCTTGGCACAGTGGGCAGCGGGGAGCAGGCTGAAATGCATGCTGGTTCATCACATGACTCCTTAGACGCTCAATATCACTATGACGGAACCGACAGAATGGACACTGTCGCATCTGAATGGAAGGAAACAAACAACAGAGGTACAAGAATTACATACTGTCTGTGCAATATCCTGTTCCTTTAAATAATATTAAGCTTCGTTTCTTTTATGTTTCTTATTTTTTGCACAATAGTATAGTTATGGTATAATAAGCAATTAAGTTAATAGTAATTTAATTAAATTAGTATTAAATGATTACCATATTATTATTCCATTGTATTTGCTAGGGCTTGCACAGCTACTTGTTTATACTATTCTGCTAGTTGTACAGAAAATGGCTCTTTAAAGAACTTATAAAATAAACATGCCAAAACCAGGTTACATTTTATAATAAATAAAAAAAATTGTGCAGAGTGCATTGCATCAAACCTCTTCCTGTATTCGTGGCCTTTTGCAGGGAGAGAGGTCATCTGACTCGTCAGATCCAGATGAGGGACGCTTAGGACTTGAAGACGACTCATTTTGCTCTGCCTCTGTTTGAATAAATCCTTCTACTAGCAAAAAAAAAAAAGAAGCAAACAGATCATTTATAAGAGGCACACATTATTGTTTAACAAGTAACAACACTAAGCTTATTGTAAAACAGTGGTTCCCAAATAATGCAATTAGCGGTATGGTGTTAAATATAAGCTAAATTTAAACTATATTGGTGTGGGTTCACCACAGCATCTAATGTAAAATCTGGGTCCCGAAGCGAATCCAGCTGAAAAAAACGCTGTAGCAATAATTTTGGTAAAGACCTGATTTTTTCCTTGTTATGTCTCCATGTTTACTTCGGTCTTCTTGGTTAGCTGTATCCTCAGTGGGAGATTCCATCCCATTCTGATCTGCTTGAAGAGCTGAAGAGAAAAATATATATTCAGTGAGCACATCACAATAGACAAATTCATATGTACACACTCAAGGTTGTTTGTGTCCTATATGCTTTATCAGGTCAACTATTTGATTTTTTAGGCAATTGGTCATTGCAGAAAATATATTGCGTGCATGTGCCACTGCAAAACAAGGTTGAATGCAGGAACACATTCAAACCTATAGGGGTCAGTCTACACTAGCTCAGTGAAACCCAACCAACCTGCTCAAACACATTAACGGACAGACCGACACAAAACACTAGCTAGTAATCTACAAAATCTCCAATGGATTCACTCAAAAGAAGTCAAATATATTGATCTTCTACAGTAAAAATACAAAGAAAGATATGAGAGAAGAAAATCAGAAGGAGGACGAGTTAAAGTCAGTGGCGTCAGCAGAGCTTTATTTGACCTGTGGGGATTTGAAAAGTCACAGGAGGAAGATAATACAGCAGAGGTCAGGAGGGTCGCACACAAAGAGTCCATTTCAAAGCACAAATTGGCGAACAATGCCGCCATGACAGGCTTTAAAAATGATCTTATACAATAGGTCTTGTGCACAGTTTGAGTCTGTTGTACTAGTTATAGCTTTCTTGCTAAAAGAAGCATTTTCTAAAGCGCTCCCTGAAAACTGAAATGACTGTGCATATCTAAAATATATGGAATGGCATTTACTGACAATATTTTGACAACAGTCTTCAGTTTTGGCTTGTTATTTTTTAATCTTCCCGATGAACTCCAAAATCAAAAAGAGAGAGCACGCACACATTAAGATGGAAATTCAAAAAGGGCAATGATGCTCTGTTGTTCTTTTGCAGCGTCTAAAAGCTTCGGCTGAGCTCTGTAGGTACAAAACACACAGCCTCGGGACACACTAAACCAGATACCCCATTCAACGCCCTCCCTCCCTCTCCTCATCCTCTTCTCTCTTGCTTTCTGCCTTTCTGCTTTCTTAGCAAAGTAATTGTTCTGCTACGTGGGGGGAAGGGAAAAGAACAGAGTTGATTTGGGTGGGTTTGGGCAGGGGGTGGTTGGGGTATGGGGGGGGGGGGTGGAACAAAAAAAATGCATGAGGGTTGTCATAACAGACCAATCAAACGCAGGCTGAGGTATCTTCTGGTAATTCTTTGAGAAGGTGATTATGACAGAGGGTGAGAGAGAGAGCGAGAAAGGCCATCTGAACACCAATTATCCTGACAGACACGCTATTGATTTCCTATCAAACCAACACACCCATAAACACAGAACACATAACCTGAAACTGTCAAATCCGCTCTAGTTACGACCGCCCCATTGAGCCCGCTCGCTCAGTCATTCTCTCAGTCACACACACCGCGCTGAACCTGACCAAAAAAAAATGTGGTCTATTGTTGAGCATCTCTCACAGGGAAAATCACAACAAAAAAAGCTTAGGGATTGAAATAAAATAAATAAATCAAATGGCAACTAAATGTATGGGACTGAAGGAAATCATTAATTAGTGAAAATTCATAATGTGTTGCATGATATGTTCAAATTCTAACAAAATGGCAAATGATCCATTTTATGCAAAACTTGTTTAATTATGCACAACTAATTTTTAATTCAAAAATGAGCCAAATTTAACCAAATGCATACATGGTTTAGACAAACACTTTTTTTTTTTACCTGCAACTTATTTATCATGAAACTTAATTATCAAAGACACAAAGATTTTATTTAATTTTGAAGTTGCATTGAGAAAATGCACTTCAAAAATCAAAGGGGGGCATGTGGATTCATTCACTTAGAATGTTCATGACGCTTCTTGGACAAAACAGATGGCCGTGGCTCAGCGTGGTGAGGTCATTTTGGCCAGTAATGAAGTGATCAGATGCACCCACACATGCTAACACACTCCAGGCGCACACTCAACACACACTTCATCAGCACTTCCTACCCGTCCCAGGGATCAATATACAAATGCTCAGCAGCATTGATCCAGTATTGATTATAAATTAGGCAATGCCCTGGTGTTCCTAAAGAGATCAATAACCAGCCATTCAGCTGCGGCGCTCCAGCAGGTCGGAAGCAGCGCTGATCCGATGTTCCTACAGGTTCAAATTCACACTGAAACAGCTACTCACTCTCACTCACTGACTTTAGCATTGATTGTACACGACACACTGACTGCTAACCTTTTCTTGTACCCAGTGTGTTCGCCATTTCTCCTCATCGGGAATATAACGCTACTATACAGTATTTAAATTTTCTTTATTTTAAATGTACCATGTTTAGGAAGTTTTACATTAGTTTTTCAAAAAACAAAAATGTTTTTGCTGATTAATTTGAGATTTGAAAACATTACTAAACAAATCTTATCAAAGTTAGAACTGAGAAAAAAAACATTAAAATTTAAACATTTTCTTAACACAAAATAAACCAGGAATATTTCCTAACACCTGTCAGTCTTTCGGAATCTCTATCAGACCTTTTCTCTGTCTTTCCTTTAAAATGTTAATTTGAGAATGTTAATTAACTCATGCCTCGTTAGTGGGTTGCGCCTTTATTGGCTGCATTGACTGGCTAACCCTCTAGTTTAGCCTCTTTCTGGGCAGTGAAGATGTTACAAATGTGATTATTGGCAAGTCAATTAACAAAATCAATTCCTACTATTCTGTACAAAAGGCACACTCACTTGCTTTCTTTTTCTCTCTCGCTCTCACACAACAAATGCACATGTAAATATACACATACAAACAGGCTGGGTGCCAAGGTTGGGCTATTGTTCAACTCATTAGTTGAGCTTATTCTGTGTTAGAACTAAATGCTAATTGCCTCCACCACCCGGTTTTCTCAATTACCCCAGTGTAAATATCTGCCCTCTTCCTTTTCCTATTCTTTTTGTTTTTCGGCATGTCTGTCAGCCCCTCCCCCTCTGTTGTTCTGTTGTGTGTTTTAGAGCCTTGAGCGTCATGAGCACAACACACAAGGGACAGTCTTTTGATTAGGGTTTTAAGGAATTCTCCCTGACTTTCTCCCCAATATTAATCTAGCATCAAAAGCTGGTGTTCTGCTTATGAGTGTGTTGGCTTTTGCTTATTTCCCCCCCTGAAATTTGACTGGTTTAAAAACAATTTTTTGGTGCTTTGCAAAACCCCTGAAGATAACTCTGTAAATTGAAACAGAACAAAGCGATCGTGCATGTGTGTCTCATACCATTTTCTTGAGCAGGGCTTTTTCGGATTGTAAAGATGGCACCAAGCTCCTCCTCATCCTGCAGACCCTTCTGGATTCGCTGTAGTCTAAGCAGCCCCTCCCCTCTCTGGTGGCTCAATGAATGGGAGTGCTGCACTAAAGAAAGGCTGTTCTGAGTGGAGAAATCACACAGCACACAGTGCAGCCAGACATCTTCAGACTCCATTCCATCCAGCTGCTGCAAATACTGAGAGAAAGAGTAAAGATAAACATTAATCATACATGATGTGTGAGGGTAAACGGAAAGGAAGGATATAAGGAAGGATAACAGAAGTTATATCAATTAATAAAACACTCTTCTACTTCATCCAACTCACATTTCAACACCAGCAGCATACTTAAGGTACTTTAGCGGAAGTCATATATTGACCATATAGTCATAAATGATCAATATGTGGCTTCCTCTAATGTGGACAGCACAATATAGATCAATGCAGGATCAATACCACCCTGTAAAAACACCTATGTAGATGTTACTTAACATGCTTTGCTCAAATAAACGCTAAATCTCTCCCTCTGTCTGCGGTCTGGTGAAAGCTGAGCAGACAGATTCAAAGCAAATGAATCCAGTGAAACGTTAGATGAACACAGACACAAAAACACATACACACAACCACAGTGAGAAACACCAGTCCACTTGTTTTACAGAACTCTAAACTGATTAGAGATGTGCTGAGTTAATGGACCACATTAGAGGGAGGGAAAAAATAACATACAATATATCTCAATTACCACAGAGGCCTTACAGGTTTTGGGGAATAATGGCTTCACTGAGGGCATCTTGGGCTTTTGTGGATTTTACTGACAGGAATCCCAGGCATCAGACTTTTTGCACATAGCGTATCTGGTTTTGAATTGTGAGATTTACCTTGTATAGTCTCAGACTGGTCTCGTGTCTGGAGTTCATGGTGTGTAGCTTCAGTTTCTCCAAGCTGCTGGCCTCGTAGTCACATGCATTGCACCTGAGCTGCACTTGGCTTCCAGCAGCGACACACCTGAGGCGCCACTCTTCTTCCTCCTCTTCGATGTTTACATGTTGACTACTGGCCTCTCGTAGGTGTGCAGCTAATTGGTAGCGCTGTACGTGTTTGTCTGTTTGGCAGTGCAGTTGGAAGTTTGCTCGCAAAGGCGTGGCATAATGGCAAAGCCGACAGTGATGGGTGTCTCCAGTTGTGCTCCTCCAATAGGAATTGGGTAATGACCGCTGCATGGTCAGGTGTTGACTAAGCTCTTCTAGAGTGTCACAGGAAAAGCAGCCACATAGAATGCATTCAAAGAGTTTCGGTGAAGAGGTTTCATTGCAGGACAGAGAAGCGATGGCATTGGACAGTTTGGTCTGAGGTTGGCAGTGGCGGTAAAGCTCGGTGACATTGTGCTTACGTTGACGTTGCATGTGTGCCAAGTTCTGCTGCAGTAGAAGCACGTTGTGCGTGTGCTTTTCACTGGTCATGTGGATTCGGAGGTTCCGTGCCACGTTGGTTTCGTAGTCACAGACTTCACACCGCCACGATGCACGTCCCCGAAGCTTAGATGGAGAGGGGGAGTTGGCTTGGGTGGGGTGAGTGAGAGTAGGATGTGAATGGGTTGAAGGATTAGGCTGGGCTGCTGGGCTGTGTGCATGTGACTGCGTCTGCAGGCTCTGCATGTTGTTGAGGTGTTTGTCCGATTGCATGTGAATGCTCAAGTTGCCCTTGGTGGTGGTGGAATATTGGCAGACCTGGCAGCGGAACGGCTTGTATCCGCAAGAATAAGTCTCACCTCTTGCAAGGCGTGGGTGGCTCTGACCACTGCTGCAGTATGGACACTCTTCAGAATCCGACTCTGGGTGCTTCTCCTTCATATGGGCTTCAAGAGTTTGCTGGTACTTGTAATGCCAGTTGCATTTTGGACACTTCAATGTCTTGCAGGAGTTTCTGGAGTGTACCATAGAGGCCTGAACGGCATAACTGAAAGATGATCCTTGGACATCGTCCCCAGCGGCAACAAAGCCTCCGTCAATGGCCACCACCAGCCTTTTTCTAGAGGCAGTATCCAAGTGCCCTTCTTCAAGAATAGGCTGACTAGTCTGGGTTAAGGTAGGACTCAGTGTAGGGGACGTGGAATGGCTATGATTATTGGGCAGGTCAGAATGAGTGACAGCATGTCTGTCATCTTCAGACAACCTAGTGGTTGGTTCCATTGCTATGGCGCTACCATTCTCTAACTGGTCATTTGGTTCGGTTGCTGTGGCACTCTCTTGGTTGGCAAGTTGTTCTGTAGTAGTGACAGTGGACAGGTTTACCACAACAAGGGAAGCAGGTGCAGGGTCGTGGCAGTTAAAGCTTGTTCCATACTCTGACTCAGAGTCTGTAAGGGTTTTGGTGTTGTTCATAAAGCTGGTTGCTATTGTTACAGAGTTTGGAAGTTTTGAAATGCTTTGGTTTGACAGAGCAGCTTCAGTAATGTGCTCTTGTCCGCTACTGCTGCTAATACCGTGAGCACTGTCATTTACAGTGCTGCCTACCTCTAAATACAATCTCCTTTCTCCTCCCTCACTACTTGCTTCATCCTTCCTCATCTTGTCCTCCTTGCCTCTTTGTGTGCCCTCTCTTCCCAGGGTTGAAGGGTCTTTGGCAGGGCTTGGTATTGAGGTAGCAGGGGAGGTTCTGGGTGGAGAGGGCAGGATAGGGAGTCCTGGCTTAGAGATCAGAGCCTCTTCATTCTCTTTCCGTCTTGCCGTGTCCTCTGTGCTTTTCCCAGAGGTCGGAGATGCCAGGTTAAGTGGTACCACAGACTCACAATTCCTTTTTGGTTCTAGGAAACAGAGAAATGGGCGGTTGCCTGGGCCGGCAGGCTGTAAAATGGCAGAGGTGTGTTTAAACGAGAGCAGATGTTGTTCTTCATCGCTGAAGGTGATGTTGTGTTGCTGAGAAGCATGAGCCCTAAACAAGTGTGAACGGCCAAAAGACAGCCGACACAGAAAGCACATCAGGATGGGTTTGGTTAGACCAGACCATGTCACCCCTGTCTCTGGTGATCCTGCCACGTCAGGAGCATTATCTTTGGATTGGCGGGTCACCAGAGCTAGACTATCACTGTCGTCAAGGTTATGCATTTGGAAGACACGAAAGATCTGTGGAGCGGGACTTTGAGACAAGGATATGTAACAGGTTCTAATGATGGAGGAAGGGGAACCTAACGAGGAGGAGGAGGGCACACCACTCGTGAGTTTACTCTCCGTCACATAGGCAGACCCATCAGGCTGGTACAAGATCTCTCCGATAGGACTCTCCACATCCTCAACTTCTTCCTCTTCATCTGCCTTCTCCCTCTCTAACATCTCTCTGGTTGAACATTCATTAACCTGTTTTTCCCTAAATCTTTCTTCATATCTCCCAGCAAGTCCCTCCTCCTCAGCCCGCCCCACTAGTCCATCCTGGTTGGACAGAGTTGCTGTGCTCCGATGAATGGCTTGATCTCTGGCCAGTAGGAGTGGATTGGGGGCCAGTGGTCTGCAGAGCCCAGGAGGCTGTTGTGTGTGGGGGCCAGAGGCTCCATTGTTGGAGACAGAGTCACAACACTCCATCCTCTGAGCTACTGAGCACGTTCATCCCACCCTGGCCTAGAAAAACAATGAAAGGAAGAGAAAAGTTTAATTACCCAAACTTTACACCTACATTACAATTTTCTAAATCACTTTGCACCATTCAGAATTACAGCAACATATGAAGTATTTTAAATTTGAGCAGCATAAACTTTAGTGTCACTATTCAGAGAGAAGCAACTCTGGAACGATGAAGGAAAGCAGAGAAAGGTCTAGACTGTGATCAATAGCTCTTTGCCTAGCTGTATTACAGAGAGCTGAATATTACATGAGAGACAATTCCTGGAATCACCAAGATCTGCACAATTAAATGTCTCTGTCTGTCTCTGACTCCCCCATCCCCCTCCATCTGAATTATATTTCCCTTTAGGCAACTGAGCAGAACATAGGGCTGTGTCTACGGGGGATTGCCCCGTGACAGTGCCTCTGGAATAAGTTCCCTATTGACTCTAGTCCCAGGTTTCTCCAGAGACACGGCCCCCACAGGCCTTGATCAGTAAAGCAGCTGAAGTGAATTAAATTGAATTATATTAAAGCAGCCTATCACAACAGGGTTCAACCTATATTAGGCGTCTATAATAATTGCAATTTGCATTAATGCTAAGTAGAAACAGGTTCACATTTTGAAAGGAATTTTAATTGTACCAGCAGCACAAAGTTACACATTTTACAAATACAAACATATGATGTAGCTACTTAAGCCTGCCTTGTACTTACACCGTGGGCTATATTTAAATAATTAAAATGTGCTTATAGTTATTACTGGATTTATCTACAGTTAAGTCACCTAAATAGTGTAAAAACATCAAACATTTGCACAGAAGGTGTCTGAGGACAGTACAGAGTTTGTGGATTGTAGTTAGGGGCTAATTGCTCAGTTTCTAGGTTGAAGAGTGCAGATTCTTGAACTGAGATTCAAGCTGTTATATTGAGCTCTCTCTGATCCTCTCTACTGGAGGGGGCTAAAGTGCTAATGGGAAAATCAATAGCGTGAATGCTAAGCATCTTACTGGAAGCAAGAGCAGGATGCTAGCACACCAGGCTAAAGGATGCGTTCCCTGATTTAAGCTCGAACTGGACCTAAAAAATGGACTTAAAAGGCCAAATGTTTCAAAAATAATGAACAGCTCTTATACATAGGAGTACACTCAATGAAATAAACACAAATGCTTATAGAGCGCTAGAGATACATATATATAAACAAACTGCCAAGCTGACACTAACTAAACTTTCTGTACAGATCAATGAATATCCAGTCATTTTTTGCTCTGTGTGTGCATGTGTGTGTGTGTGTGTGTGTGTGTGTGGTGGGGGGGGGGGGGGGGGGGGGGGGGGGGGGGTTGGGGGGGGGGGTAATTAGTGATGTATCTCATTAGCTGCTAGGTTAATTACCCATCTCTCTGGGATACCTGATAGGGGGCACACAGCTGGAATCAAGACACATCTTAAACCAATTACTCTCTGTAAGTGTGTGTGTGGATTAAGACCAAGATGTCAGCTGAGAATTAGACAAAACAGCACTAAAACTAATATTAACCCTGACACTAACAGTACCAGCAATAACCCTTAAACAACAACAACAACAACAGCGACTACAACAACATGTACAGGGAACTGTTTTCACTGAACTGACATCAGGAAACTTTTGTTTCAAGTGACTAAATTATTATCTGACATAAAATTAACCCACATGCTGTGGGCAATTCCTGTTACCACATAAATCTCACACCTTGCTAAAAAAAAGAAGAAGAACATTTATGGCACTCAAGAGGTAACATTTTTGGGGGAATTTCTACAACAACATTACAGTATGGCAAGGAAATACTACCTCTCTAGTTTATAAAAAATGACAAATATAAGAAATAAGTGTCTTAATAACCACTAATTAATCTTGCTCCTAATGAAAGCTGTAACATCTCATTCTTGTGCATTATTCTGTTCAATTTGTCTACTTCAATGTTTACTTCATGTTAACTGATAGAAAATTGCAAAAAAGGTTGCAAACTTCCCATAAATTTAATAGAAAATAAAAAAGCTGATTTAATATTTGGTTTGACCTCCTGAGACTGACTAGCAACATTTTCTAACCACTGAAAGGAAGTGATTAACCTGACAAAAAAAGAAAGAAAAAATATATTGTGTGGAAAGACCCGTTTTGTTAGAGAGACTGATTTCAAATTCACAGCACATATTGCTGATTCAGGGGCTTGGCTTCCTGTTTTAACGCTAATCTAATATTGCCTCAGTATCTTAGTAAACATTCTATTGCATAGATATGACTGTACAACACACCTAATCCTTGTGTGTTTTACATGTCTACAACATGACACAGCACATGGCTATACTGCATAGTACCTGAGACATCAAAGAACACTTAAAACGATCAAGTGTGTGCACAATCTTACTTTGTGCCAGCGTTTTTTTTTGTTATCCTTTTAAGCACTTGCAACATGCATGAATGCATGAGCACAAAAAAACAGAAACTGTTACAAGGGTTGAACTAAAAAAATTAAAGTATCAAACCAAACTTAAACCAGCTAACCCCACACCCTTCTCTCTCGCAGTCACACAAACACAGACACATTTTCTCCCACTGTATTTAGACAGCTGTCCTCTCTGCTGTGCGCTTGTCTTTGATCTTTGATTTAATGCCCCATTTCCATTAGAGACACTAGCCCATTCAGAAGCAAAACTTCAAAAGAAAGAGAGAGAATGATAGAGAGAGGAAAAAAAGAAAGAGTGGACGAAAGAGAGGGCGAGAGTGGTGGGGAAAATGTATGACTTGTGTAATTTAGAAAACTGTGGCCTTAACATTGTTACTAGATTAGTCAGCCAGCATAGAACAAAATACGTTAGCAGGAAGTAAAACGCTGATGCACTTCCTGTATGACATGCAAAAAGGAAGTGACAGACAAAAATGAAGGGTCAAAGTTCAAAAGGTAATGCTGATGTTATGGCAGGGCCATGACAGTGTTGTGACAGCTGCCTCCTTAAAAATGAGCCTTATAGTTCTGGAAAAAAATTTAATTTGCTTACATAAGTTTCCAATAGGCAGAGATATAGAACAATGTTTTACACATGCACAGTGATGCATTCTGTCAGTATGCTTACAATAAGTCACACACGCTTCAGTTTCTAGTGTGAAAGACTGAGCGTGATGTAAACGTATCGATCTAAACTGCAGCAAGATCCAGCGGGATTATGAAATCAATGCTACACTGAAAGAGTTCTTATTCATTTGACTTGATCTTATGCCTCTGACAATGCACGGGAATCGCTTGTGTTTTTCTTCCTCAGTCAAATTGCGGCACTTGTTACACACGTATCAAATGGAAAGTGGCACTGTGTAACTAAAGCTTTTATCTGTAAGGATTATTCATGTAAATATCCTGCATTCATTACCCAAGTATATGCACTGTGAAATGAGAAAGGAAAAAGAAAACATTTGTGCAAGATTAACTCCTTTTAACAGCTAGATCACAATTCAAAACGCATAATCCTGCAGAGCTAAACAACATGCAAAACAAAAATGGAATTGACTAGCTAGAAAAAAAATAATAAATGTTACTGCCATCTTGTTTTTAATCATTGGTGTTAACAAATGATTTATGCAACCTCTTAACAAAATGACAAGAGATTACATTCTGTTGGAGGATAATTGAAAATGGGTTGATAACAAATAATATTACAAGTAGCATTATTGTATCCACCAGGAATTGACTGACTTGTGAAAAGTGTGTGGAAATACCTTTTTGCTAAAACAATAATAATGTGACAACTGGCTAGAAAAGAAATCCACGCACACACATATATATATATATATAGAGAGAGAGAGAGAGAGAGAGAGAGAGAGAGAGAGAACGAGTGTGTGTGTGTGTGTGTGTGTGTGTGTGTGTGTGTGTGTGTGTGTGTGTGTGTGTGTGTGTGTGTGTGCACTAAACAAATACTAATATTACTATTGTAGATACAAACTAAAAACATGGCATCACAATAATATTTAAATTAAGAGTAAATATGTAAAGATTTAAATCTGTAAAGACACTAAATTGTCATACAGAGCTGTTTTCCCTATTTCTTTCAACAAATATTATCCTTTTTTTCCCATTAATCTAAGAAAAATTGTAAACATATATAGTACCCCTATTGAAATACATTTCAGCATTATTTGAAAACACTCTGCAAAATCTCTGTCTCTCACTACAGGCTCTGTCTGTCTCCATTTCTAGTCCATTTCCGAGAAAATGTGTTAAACAAACCCACTGACCTTTGCATTACTGTGGTTTATGCACCTTTTATAAACTATACCTTCATTCTATATATTCAACAGCCATGGCAAACAGCACACACCGCTTTCTGCTTGGACTAAGGCAGACAGTGTAATATAGTTCAATATTTGCAGTGAATTCTGGTGAGAGTTGACAGTAACACGGTGGTGAGGCAGAATCACTGATCACCCTCGTTTCTCCTGTGCGCACACACACACACACACACACACACACACACACACACACACACACACAAGGTCTGTTTAAGGCGTGGATGGAGAGCAGAATTTGAACTGGCAGGCTGGGCCCCCATGCATTGTTCTCTGGCTCAGTGTGTGTGTGTGTGTGTGTGTGTGTGTGTGTGTGTGTGTGTTGTGTGTGTGTGTGTGTGTGTGTGTGTGTGTGTGTGTGTGTGTGTGTGTGTGTGTGTGTGTGTGCGAGTGTGTGTGTGTGTGTTTGAGAGGCCTTAGTGACTGATCTGCCGATGTGCCTCACTTCTCCACAACCCCAGCTATTATTATGATAAACAGAAAAAGTCAAACCCTGAAGGCAGTGTGTGTGTGCACACAGACTCACAAACGAACGCACACAATTCAGTATTCAGATGTTGCAATACCTTATTTACAAACAAAGCAACAACTACACAATCTTTACAGTGTCCTGCAAGGGTTGAAGACTTTACGAGCACATTGAATAAACAAAAAGAAACATACAAAGCATATAATGGGACTGCTGTATTTCTTTTTTTAAATACAAATTATGTACGAATAAGTTTTTTTTTTATACATATTCAGATTTTCTACAGTACATCCACTAAATTTTGCAAATGTAGTAAAAAAAAAAAAAAATTCAATGAAACCCTATCTATAATGAAAGCACTATCTGTTTGACACCGCTACCCTGCAGAGTCCACTTTTCTCTTCCCTAGCTGTGCCCTTTCATCCCATCTTCTTCCTTTCACCCTGTTCCCTAACTCTGTGAACTCTGACCTGTGAGACAATCCTCTTTCGCCCAACACCATCTCCTATGTATTTGTGTGTGTGTGTGTGTGTGTGTGTGTGTGTTCTCAAAAGAAAGAGTCGGTGCTCGCTTCATTTGTATCTGCTCCTCAAGCACACTGTGTTTATCACAGTAGAACTGGTTTTTCCAGTGTAAGCTCTCTATTTTAGGCCAAACACTGTATTTTTACCTAGAAATGTAAAGATTACTGTATTTCTAAAGTTGAATATTCCGACATTTAGAGAGCTAAATGAACAATTTGAAGCATACAAAAAAAATCTAAATCAAGCCTAAAATCCATCCTTATTTTGTATGAGCCCAGCTGCTCAAAAACAAACGATTGAACTATTAAGTCAAAAACTATTGTGTTATGTATAAAAAAGAAACTATTTGTCACAATGTGACAGATTCACAAAAGGACAGAAAAAAACAATACCCAAACACACGGTCAGTTGGTCACACACAAGCGCATCCACAAACACACACACAACACATTTATCTAGCTTTATAAATAAGGACATACTATAGATTTATATTGCTTTTATAAATGTATGAATTAAATTTACAACACACTACCTAATACAAACATGTACCTTATTTATGAATCTTTTATCATTGATAACTTTTGATATCATTAAGTATAGCTTTTTAAACACATACAGCATATCTTATGAAATTGAAATATATATATATATATATACATTATTTTGTGCATTGTATGAATATCTTTTAGGTTTTATCATATTTTCCCTAACTTCTGGGAACAACACAACCACCCACCCATACACACAAACACACACACAAACACACGCACACACACAAGTCCAAACAGGCTTGACCAAGCATGCCCAGGAAATCAGGGCCAGCTTAATCCTCCCTCTTATACCATCTACGCTTCATTTAAGACGCAAAAAACAAAAAGTTACACCCTTGCGACCTCGTATCTTTAGAAATATATATTTATATATATAAAAATAAGGCTATTACATGCGCGCAGTTGAGTCGCGACGCGGAGGACGCACAGAGGCTTCGTTCGGATCCTTCATATCGTTACACGGACGGATCGGGACCCGTAGCGCGTGTCAATACTGATACACTCTCTGAAAATGAGCCTGATGTGTCAGTGTTGACTTTCACGACAGCACTCGTCCAAGCAAAAGCATACACAGAAAGGACGTTTCTTTACGCTTTTCGGTCTTTTTTTTCTTTCTTTTGCAACTAGCAAGAGGGCGACAACTCTTGGAGAAAACAGGTAGGAGAACACCAGAAGAGCTTTATAACTTCAAACTGAAATCGAGAGAGACACTGACATCAAAGAGAGTGAATAGGGTGCGCTTTACATTCGCGACTATGTCATACATATGTAATAACAGCAACTAGTAAAGATCAATAACAAAACAAGCAGGGATGCAAAATAACCATGCATTATGTAGTTCATTATTGTTACGTTTCATACTTTTGTAAATAGCGAGAATCAAATTCGAGCAAAGAAGAATCAACTATACGCTAAGATTGAAGAACAGTCATCGGATACAAACTTACATTTGGACGCGTCGCTTTGTATTCCGGTAAACACGTTTATAGATCCCATTCGCGCAGATGCATGCGTTCACACATCATACCGCTGAAGTTAAACGAGGTATTTGACTGTTCCTTAAAGCATTTAAAAGGGTTTGTTTTTGGTTGTACTGCAGACGACAGACGCGCCCTGGCTTCGGTTCGAGGAAGGAGGAGAGAGTGAAAAAAAATCAGTCCGGTCTTTATTCCTGCTAATTACTTTCGTGCAAAAAATGGCTGGAATTAACACACTGCGCATGTGCTGATTACACAGTCACGAGGGGAAGAGATAATTAGCTCCTCCTGGATCAATAAGATTCCAGGATGGGAGAGAGAAAGAGAGGAGGGAGGTGTATGTGTGTGTGTGTGTATGGGGGGGGGGGTCATATAGTGATGGAATTAGACTATAGGACAATTTTACATCTGCACATAAACAACAAACAATAAAGGAGGATAAAACAACAAAGGTGCCATGAGATGAGAAGCAGGTGGATGAGGAAAAATATAAACATTTATAGCGATATTTAATACTATGCACCAATGGAGAAGGAACCTTATGATCATAATCATGCATGCTCTGCAAATCCTAAAAATCAGGTTCTGACAATCAATAGGGCTAGTGGAAAGTTTGTAGCGCTACTGTAAAAAGTGCATTTATGCTTAAACTGCATAGATTTAGAGGATGATAATTGGGTAGACATGCAACTGGATACGATTTTCAAGATAATTAACGCAAATTGTACATTTGTAAACTTGAGCATCAAAACTGCGGTTCATTTTACCAGTCGTTGTTCGAGGATGGACATAAAGATAAATATGCCTACATTTACAAAACTTCATATTTATGCGTTTAAATTCTATAAATGCTTTTCATTAGTGTACATTATAATTAAAATTGTACACTGTATATACTACACAATGTATCCCAGTGTCTCTAAGCGGTACGTTGAATAAAAAAAAAAAAACATCTGAACACATTTTAAATAGTGTATTGGACATTTTGTATCCTATAAATAAAAATACACATTATAAATAATAATAGATATTATTAATAATGATCAATACAATGCAATTTTACAAAGGATATAAAATGTCCAAAGTTTTACAATTCAGCGTTCACATTCAAATAGGGTACATATATAGCATAGGATATATGAAAAACATCTTTAAGGTCGAGTAAAAGGAGCATTGCATATAGGCAACAACAACATCTCAATAATAATCGCATCAATATTTTACCAGTAGCACATGGCATACGTTTCATTTGTGCACGAGCAGGAAGAAAATTGTTTTCATTAAAACTTCTACATGAAAGGAGCGAGTGTTGAAGTGTTTTTCACTCTACTTGTGTCTTTTGTCATGATAATTCTTTTGTGTTCTTTGTGTGTGTGTGTGTGTGTGTGTGTGTGTGTGTGTGTGTGTGTGTGTGTGTGTGTGTGTGTGTGTCCGTGCACGCGCGTGTTTGAATGGCTGATGCTGTTATGGTCAATGTTTCCGTTTTGTCATAAAAACCGACCCTGCATTACATAAAGATTTGATATAGCTTAACTTATTTGCTACTTAAAATGCACGAAATGTATTTTATGGTATTTTCTAAGTTAAATATAAATTTGCACATTTTCAAACTGGAGAATCCAAGCGAGCACTTATTTACCATGCCTTCAAATAACCATTTATAAATAAATAAAAATATATATAATGCTAATGGATAATATTTTTTATATATATTTTTTTGTTTATAATGAGCCAAAATGTTGGCTATATAGGCTACTTTTCATTGACCACCGGTCACACACACACAAACACACACACACACACACACACACACACACGCACAGTCACATTCTAAGTTTGTTATGGTGAAAGTTTGATGCATGAATTTTAGCTTATTTGCTTGTGGAAATATAATACATGTGTGTGCATCACAAAATCTTGGTGCAGTTTTTTTCTCTCCATGCATTAGCCTATACATTTTTTTTAATCATTTATACACATGCGTCAACAGAGACGCAGAATCACGGTCATTTTCAAGCCCATATAATGACGTTTCCTTGAAAAGCCTTTATGAACAAAAGAGCAGAATTCATCAGCCACAGATGGACCAACAGCTGAATACAAGTTCTGATTCATGCACCCATCTGCAGGAACAGTGATTTTGGGTTTGTGCTGATTTTTTTTATGGTTTATAATAATCGTTTTTCTCAATTACGACACTATGCAAGCTTAGCGTTAACACACATCTTGCAAAACAAACAGACTGCATCATATTTAAATAAGCAAATGTATTTCGTACGCAAGCGAAAAAGATGATGCGGTCTTAAGACAAGCCTATAAAGTAAGGGTCAAAAAGAAGAAACATCATCTAGCCTATATTTTGCCACACGCTTGCCGCTCCTCAGAGGGATTATTAAAATAATTTCCAAGGGTTTTTTTATTATAATTTTTTTAATGTAATCACAACAATTACAAATCAACTTAAATGTCTCTGGCAAACTATACAAATGTGTTCGATCACCATATAACCAGTATGAGGTGACGACAGAGGCGAGTGCTTCTACAGCGCCCCCTTATGGCTGCTTTGATTCTTCAACCGCTTATAGAAAAAAAGAACATTTCTTTCCTCTCACTGAACAATGCATTTAATGTTAATGCAAAAGCCAGCAAAGTCAAATCTAATCGATTTTAAAATAAAGCCTTAACAATAAATGTATAAAAATACATTTACCAAATAAGAGGCTTTTGGTTATCTAAATGAAATATGCAAAGATCAAAAGTAATTACATTTATTAGCCTTATTGACAATTTTTTTTTACAGATGTATATGAAGTCTCAGAATAAATGACCAAACATGTTACATATAAAATTATATGTGTAGAATAGTTCACATGATTAATCCATGTGATTTTCCTATTCTAACAGTATTATTTACCTGTCAATGTAATTAAATGATTGTTTTGAATCTTGTTGTGAAGGTTTCACTCAGTTAAACACATCTACATTTGGCAAATTAAGTCAAATATACCTGCAATAATTCTTTGCATCTAAAAGCAGAATCAGCATTAAAATATATACATTTTTGTTATATATTATGGCTGTTCTAGATCAGAACATGTTGAGCTCTATTGTATAACCATCTTTTAAGTGAAGGATTTGTTTCAGTCTTTTATATGGAACAGGTAAATCAAAAACTCTGCTAAATTATTCATACGGACTAGTCTGTAAAATGTGTAAATGGATATGGTTAAGCCAAAGGTGGTTTACATAAATGTGGGAGGCTGCAGCAAGGCCCGTTCTTGTTGAAGAAAATGTGTACATTTCATGACTCATGCTGGATATATATTTATGTGTAAAACAATGCAACACCCCAGAATAATCATTTCTGGGAGTAATTTTTCACGAATGTGGGCCACGGTGTGAGCCACTTTGCATAAACACTATTTCTCAGCTGCAAGAAAAAAAAAGAGGAAAAAAAAAAAGGAATTGGAATAATACATGGTCTGCTGGGAAATCCCATTTATGTTCCCAATGTGATACCTGTGTTCAGGATCTTCAGAGGTTGTGAGGATAACAGAACACAAGAGCCCTAAATCCAGTCGCTATTGATCCAGGGTAAAGTTTCAATAGCTGGTAAATCCTTCTGTGGATTAGAATTTTTTGGAAGGAAATTATTAGGATAATCCAAGTGGGAATGTTTAGCCCAGATTTGCTAGATTCTGTACTGAACCAGTAAGTAATCAAGCACAAAACCTATGCATTATCCTTAAGAAAGGACATTTCACACTACATTTTCCCATTTGTAGTAGGAAAAAAGAAGAATAAAACTGTACATTTTGAGGTGAAATCATACTTCTTTTACTGTGATGGATGGATCTGAATGCATAATCCCTCAGATCTTGACTGCTTGTGTTAATGTGTGCGTATGCATATGTGTTTGTTTATGCACGCGTGTGTCTCTGGCCCGGTGCCAGACCTCTATATGTCTGTGAGCCCCACGGCAGTGCTGGGGGTCACTGTTTTCATTGTGATACAAATGCCACCCTCGTAGATTAATCTAATGTGGGTTAATTACCCCAACATGCTAAACACACACACACACACACACACACACACACACACACACACACACACACACACACACACACACACACACACACACACACGCACACACTGGATGTGTTAATTCCTTACTTGCCTTTTTAACAGCATTATTTATATGCATTATTCCATTTCCACTTGATGTCCTTGTCTAATTCATATTTAGCCTTTTTGTTATTAGAAAATTATTCTAATAAAGTGGTAACAAATCACAGATGTTTGTTTATTAAATAATGACATAACTCTGCTTCTTTCTAAAGACCAACTTGCCTTTACGTGTTTAATAAGCATATTTATGTGCCATATTCTTGTTACATTTGATTTTCTTATCTAATTTAGCCTAATTCTTCTAATAAAAGTAGTAACTGATCACAGATGTTAATTTATTAAATAATGGAATTTTTTTATACTATCTAAAGATTTGGGTTTTATGCAATATGAGGATATTAAAAAGGATATGGCAATGAGGCACAACTCTTCCAAATGTATCATTTGTATAAAAAATATCTGGGTTAAATATAAATTCATATCCGTATAAATTCATAAATTCAATTCTATGGCTTGCTGTCAATCAATAACAATTGAGTCATCTTGAATTTTGTATAACAAATGCATTGAAAGTGCACATTATTGATAGTCCAAAGTGCATAACTTCACATTTTTACATACTGTGGGATGAGTTGACACTGTCAATATATTTTAACTTGGAATTAAAGAAATATTCTTGGTTCAAAATTCTTTAATTTTAAAGTTTATGCATACAATGAGAGAGGATGAGACCAACACTGGAGCTCTCAACAGAAACACTAACCAGTAACCCTGTTTGCAAGTATTTGACTGTTCAGCAATATTATAATTATCACAGTTATCAAAAATAATTATTTGTGGGTGTGACACAGACAATAGACCTTATTCACAGCAGCGCCATCTTAGATTTTCAATGGGAGGCTGTGAGGGATAGATACACGTCCCTTCAGAGGGTTGTGTACAGTTACTTAATGTGTTTTTGGATTGTTTTGCTGACCAAACACTGTAGAGATATCTTTCAAAGAAATTTTTCAAAAAATGAATAGTGATCTTCTATAGCTTGAGCGGATGCCTTTGAAAACACATCAAGTCTATCCCTCACAGCCTCGCTTTCATGGTGCTGCTCTGAATAAGGTGTATATCCATACACTTATACACTTGATTTGTGACCTGATTGAATGTCTTTGTTTGTGTTACAGTACAAAAGTCCCATTAGACGGACGCTGCATCTGTTATAACGTCACACCACCGACCCTTGAGCATCACTTCACTATTGCCTTTTTCTTTGGACACAAACGTCACCCCTCTCCATCCTGACTGTCTGCTTGAGAGAAGTACTGCAGTCAAAGGGTTTATAAGGATTTGAGATCCGCCACAATTTTACACTAGCTTTTATCAGTCCTTCCTCTTTTGACTAGTAGCGTTAGCCAGTATTATTCCTCGTTTCATTCTTTTTTAATCTAGATGTCCCTACCCCCTCCACCTTCGCCCCTCCCTCTCACCCTTAGATGGGACATCTAATAAGCGGTTTCTGTCTAATACTGCTGTTGCCACAGTAACACGTCAGGTGGCCGGTTGATATGGCAACCACGCTCCTCTATTTGAGTTTTTGGAGAGAACGACTGGGGTTCAACACAGAGGCTTCAAAATCTAAAAAGATGGACGGACAAACTCAAATCTTAAATTGCACATATGATTGTTTAAACGATTCATTGATAATCTACTGTCCTGAAATGTCCAGTCTAAACTAATGTGAACTCTCTGGTTTATTCACACTTTATTATATCCAGAGTAAGGCCTTTAAATACCAATAATAACATCTCATTCATCTATATGTAACTAATATTCTTTGTCATTTGGATTTAAATAGTTATTTAATGCTGAATGGATGGTGATTTTTGGCAGGTTTTGATATAAAAGTGCAATTGTTAAATACATGAAATATTTATTTTCTATAAGATTCAGAAAGCATCTGAACCTTCTAGGTTATGGCAATGACAACATTTGATAATTTATCACACTGTAAAAAAAATATTGTAACTTAAAAATAAGGTTAACACTATATTTTACAGTGTCCTTGTTACATATGTTACATGTAGTATTAACAGTAAATTATGCATAAATACATGCAACTAACCCTCAACCAAATCCTAATCCTACCCTAACCCTATAGTAAGTACATGTAGTTGCTTAATATTACTCAGTACTTAAATATATAATTACACTGTAACAATGACACCTTAAAATAAAGTATAACCAAAATAAGTAACCTGGTTGCCTTCCAATTTTGAGTTCATTGAAATTAATGAGATTGATTTAAATCAACATAAACTCAAAATATTATGTTATCGGAACCACAAAAATTAAGTTGATTTGACAAGAAAAAAATGCAGTGATAACAAATCATAAAAATATTTTTACAGTGTAGATATTGAAATAGAATCAGTGAAGTACAGGCAAAATAAACACTTTAAACTCTCTAAATTAACTTCAGAAAGAAAAAAGGGAAGAAAGAAATTCTGCCGAGGGGCACATTTATGCAGAAAATTCATCTTAATCTTGCAGTAATGAAAAAAAAAAATCACATTTACTCTCTTCACAACAAATGTCAAATTGTGGAGATTGAAGAATCTTGATGCTATTCATGGAATTGTAAATCCTTATTTAACCCACCCAATTTCTGCCCTCCATATGACATGCAATGTGCTGTGCAGTTTAAAGCCCTGACTGCTGTCTGTCTGCTGACCTCATGACCTTAACCTCAAACAGCAGCCCGACACCCTGTCTCACAGCGTCTGCTCCTCAAATCTCTCAAAAATCATCAGACGGGACAACCGCAAGCCCTCTTCTCTTCTGGCTTTTTTTTTTTTTTTTTTTTTTTTTTTTTTGGGGTAAGTCCATATTGTAAATATATTTCTATTCTATGAATATATTTCTCTGTTCCTTCATGTGCAAGGCAATCTACTCTGATTGCTTCTTTCATATTATACTGTTTTCTGTCATCATTTATTTGTATTTATTAGAATAGGCCTTATGTCTGGCTTTAATAGATAGGCTACAGCTATAAGACTATAACCTGAAAAAATGATGTTTAAGTGTCTCTACATTTTAATCACAGTAAGTTCTTTAGTTTTCTTTCTTTTATTTTTCTACCTGTATAAATGTACATGAGATGCACGTGCTGTGAACATGAACTTGACTGGAAATTGCCGGCCTAAAACCACGTTGCATTGATCGGACATGATCAGAAAGGTCAATGAATTACTGTGGCGTTTTAATATCCTATTCATATATGTGAAGTATATGAAGATGATGTTATATAGGGCCTATATATTGCTCTATATTTGCTTTTATATTTGATATCTTTATAAATGTCATTTCACGCGACATTTTTAAGCAATTTAAATTGTCGGACTTTGCGGGGCAGGGTTAAAAAAAGAAAGAAAGAAAGAAAGAAAGAAAGAAAGAAAGACAGAAAGAAAACTACGCATATAGTCCGTTCACGTGTGTTGTTGGTTGATATAGCCTATGATCGAATTATGCAACGAAAGTTGCCTATATCCTAAAAGAACAGCTTGAGAAAATGAGGAATTGTAATGACCAAACAACAGTCCTGATGCGGAAAATTATAGGCTGTTAACTGGATTCGAAAATTATCTTCTTGCCTGTAAAATTTCATGTTATTTTAAATGTCCATGCCGTTTAACCTCTGTACCACGTGCTGAAATATAACACAGCCACTTCTGAATTCAAATGCAGCGGATAATTACGATTCAAGGCATATTATAATTTGATATCCGGCCTTTGATTCAGCAATTAACATTTTAACATTCAAATTGTATATAAAATCTTTAAATATTTATAAA
Organism: Leuciscus leuciscus; assembly: GCF_965113295.1. Taxonomy (NCBI): domain Eukaryota; kingdom Metazoa; phylum Chordata; class Actinopteri; order Cypriniformes; family Leuciscidae; genus Leuciscus; species Leuciscus leuciscus. Next base: position 27,756,459 of record NC_138734.1, read on the forward strand.
AGTATTTAAGACGTGATGCTCTTCTGCTTTTAATAATAATAATAATAATAATAATAATAATATCGAATAATGACTGTTGAAATCATTAACAATAGGCTAACTTTTGAAATGAGAATTAATTTAGCCTTAATGTCAATATTTTATAAACTTCAAAAGATTCGTTCTTAAAACACATTAAACCCCATTCTGTTTTAAAATTGTAATTCAAAATAAGCTATATTAATATAAAGTTACAATTATCCTTATAGTCTGTTATTATAACTAATACCCTTATATTATTATAACTATAAACAAAATATTTAGCATGATATCTCTGCTAAACAGTAGCCTATTTCTTCATGCGTCAACAGAAACATGCAGTCTTCACCCTAAGGTCTTCACCCATATTCTCCTCATTAATAAAAACATTTTATGCTGTGAAAATCTAAATGTTCGTCATTGTTATTTATCAAATGTTGTTTTATATTGACGAATCATCTGAGGATTAGCTATTCGATGCACCGACTTTGGATGCTTTTAACAATCGCAAATGTAGGCTATCGTCTCAGATTTGTGTCTATTGCATCCTCGAAACATTCATTCGTTAGAAAGAAACAAATAAATTCGCTACAATGAAAGAGAGAAGAAAAAAAAATCTCAGAGGTGAATTTAACAACATTTGAAAATCTCTCAAACGGAGCCTTATAAAACCAAATCCACTAATGCTTCACATTAAGCTCATTCACGTGCCATTCGATTTAATCGCATACGTTTATAATGAAGTGTACAGTCTCTGATCTATAAGCATGTCAAACCCTCTTGTCGATGATTTCAAGTCCTGATATCTGGAGCAGACAGTGTCAGAAGAGCTCGTGGTGCAGCAGCTGTTCCGCAGTTCAGACAAAAGGTCAAGTGCATGACCCCAGGACAAAAGCCCAGAGCAGCCCGATGGGTTTATCTGCCCCTCGCACACACACACACACACACACACACACACACACACACACACACACACACACACACACACACACACACACACACACACACACACACACACACACACACACACACACACACACACACACACACACACACACACACACACACACACACACACACTGTGTGGCATACAATATCACAAAATGCAATATCATATCTGCTCAAATTATTATTTAAAAAAAATTTTTTTAACACTGTTAAACCCCATCTAGGGGGAAAAGTGCAACATGAAAGACAGTAAATTTGATAAATGATACATTTATTGACTTAATTTGAGATTTTTGATTCAGGAGCTGACTGGGCCAAAATAACAAAATTGATAAAAGAATAGTGCAGCACATCTAGGAGAGGAATACAATCTCTTTATTTTGGACTGACAAGTCTAAATTTATTGATCAGGTAGAAGCAATGGCTCATGATCTGAAATCCAATTTTGATGTTGGTTCAACTCAATTAATTGTATTTTTTTTTTTATGTAGATGCGCTTAAATTTTAAGTTAACACAACTTGCATTTACTTAGTACATTCTATTGTGTTTGATATTTTTAAGTAAATAATGTTGAGTGAACTCATATTTAAGTACATATAACAAAAGCTTTCTTGTTCATTTTAAATCAAATTGATCCAAGTTGGATGTATATAATGTTGCATGTATATTTTAAGTAAATTCAACAATTTTTTTCTGTGTAGGCAAATAAACTAGTGTTTTTTATTTATTTATATTATTATTGTTTTTTTTGTTTGTTTTTTAGAAAATAGATTTAGTCAACCCCAATAAATATGGCAAAATCAGATTACAGCTAAATCCAAAACCGAAATATGAGAGAACAAATAAATCGACGAGGACTGTCACAGACTGGGAAGATTTATAATGGAATTAATTGAGGCCGGATAAGAATGCATTCTGAAAACGGTCTCTGTTATTGCAGCATTTTATTTTATGTATCTAAGATAAACTATATGTTGAGCTACAGTATAAGCTCACTGACAGAGTGAGGAATTACATGAGCTGCTCTTGAATATGAAAATGCTGATAAGAAATGAAAGCAAGCAAAATCTGTACACAGACTGCCATCTGCTGGACCAAAGAAGAAATACCTGACGGTGAAACAGGAGGTGCATCAATCAAATAAGGTCCATAAAAGTGAACTATTAAAAATGAGTAACTGCAAGTAAATCACATGAAAATGTGAATTTGAATGGCTTTTAATTGCTTTCGATATTTAATTAATTTAATGGTTCAATATGATCTGCATAAGAAATGCAAATATCAAAAATCATTAAAAGGCATAAAATAAAAATTGTCATCATTTACTAACCCCTTCTGTTTCAAACCTGTATAAGTTTATTTCTTCTGTTAAACAGAAAAGAAGATATATTTTGAAGAATGTTGGTAATAAAACAGTTCAATTGACTTCCAAAACAATACTATGGAAGTCAATGGCTAACATCAACTCTTTGGTTGCCAACATTCTTCAAAATATCTTCTTTTGTGTTCAGATTTGGAAGTAAATGTGACTTGAGAACTCTAGCCAAAGTTTATGTCTTAAAGGTGCTTTTTTTTTTTTAAACACCACACTATAAATGTCCTTAAATTACCTGAAATTACCTGTTTCGGACACCCAAATGGCTGTTCCCTCTTTTTGGCTTTTAGTATTATGTTAGCCTTACTGTTATCTATAAGCTAGTGTACTCCAAAACAAAATTCACATTTAGAAGACCAAACCCAGAGCTGAAAATGAAAATGAGGTTGATGTCAGAATCCAACGCCAGATTGACATTTTTCTCCAATGTTGGACAGATATTGTGGTTGAATATGAAAATTGGGTTGATGTCAGAAACCAACATCATTTCCAACCAAAATGCAACCCCTGCAACCAAAATCATCCCCTTAGTGACGTTACTACTTTCTACTCAAGGACCATGACAGAATAGTAGTGGAGTAAAAAGTAAAGAAAAAAAAGAAGGCTGAACAGTGTACAAAATGTGGTTGCAGGAGAGAGAGAGAGAGAGAGTATTGACCTCCTGGTAATTCTGGATGGATGGATGATGGATGACTAGTATGTAATAAATTATGTGACGATTATTGCTGTCCACTAGTTATTTATATCTAAGCCCTTCAGGATTGACGCCATTAATCTTTGCCCGTTGGTCCATCACAAACCTTGGGAACACTATAAAAGCGTTTCAGTCCAGACATCACACTAGGTGGCAGTAAAAGTCACTTGTTTGATGATCGACGTTTTAGAACTCTGAAATATTTTAAACAAACACTGTGACGTATAGTAGGCAATTCTATTTCCAGGTCACTAATGGACCCTTTTCACAGACTGGAGGCTAATGACGCGTTTTAACCGTCATCAACATCATAAATTTAGCAAAGTTTTTATATTTTAATAAAAAAATATATATATAAAAAAGATGCACTGTATGTACATTTATCACACTATACTTTAATATTATATTACCTTTGCATCAAATTACAAGAAACTAGTAAACGCTGCTGTGAGGGAGGTTGGGTTAATACAGCGGCTGTGAGTAGCAGTCAAATTGACGACTGCCGTTATCAATATCTCTCTATTTTTTCCACTTTTATAAAATTGTGAAAACACCATTGTGGAGTTTTTCTTTTTCTATTTGAGTAAATGGGAAGGAACACAAAAAATATATTTAATGTAGTCTTAAGTTTACCCCCAACTATGATTAGGCCTACTTCTGCTTCAGAGAAACCTGGAAATGTAAAAGGGTCCATCAAATAAGAATTGATCTTGTGACTCTTTGTACAGATAATCATGTTCAGTTGAAGCTTGTGATGCTCTTCGGGTCATTTTCAAACACGATCATCAGGTTTTGTGCTCCAGTGCTGCTGCCATTAAAGCAAAAGGAGACAGACCACATACTAAGACATCCTGGTATTCATGTTATGCCATTTTGAGTACTGACTCTCATTATCCAAGTCCTCCTGGGTTACATAAGCCTCTTAATGCAGAGGAAGACTGGCTCTGACTAAGACAAGTGCCTCATTATTTTATGCATAGAGTATTTCATTATCATAATCATTGATGGCAGCAGCCCAAGTGACAGCAATCCTCAGGCCTTCTACAGTTGTATTAGCAATAGGAATGATAAGAATTTGAAATCTTTAACCATGAACTAAAATCTCATGTTTTTTTGGGCATTCTGCAGGCTATGTTTTTAAAACTGCTGATAGGACTAACTAGAACATCTCTGCAGTGTCTTCCTCTCTATTGACTCTAATGAGACATCCTCAACTCCTCATCTTAGCTGGACCAAAGACCCTTACAAACCACTCATTAATGCAAATGTTCTTTTATAGTGTCTTATTTAAAATGTATATGTAGGAGAAAAGTTTTTCTTATTTAAACTTACATGATAGGAGGTTGTAACTAATGAATATGTTGTTTTAATTTGCTTTAGAAAACAAGTTTGTCATCATATGTTTCTGGACATTCCTGGACTCTGAAATCAACATTGATGTGATTGGTTACTAGTTTGTGACGCCAGAAATGCCAGCGATTTCAAACCGCGTTTTTGAAGCTGTCTTTAGATCACTGCAGTTTTAAAGACAAAATACTCAAGCAATGGTGTTGACTTATGAATTTGCACATGGTTTGTCTTAAAGCACAACACATAGACATATAAACAACATAAAAAAAAGGGGGATTTTCACCACAGGGGGACTTACATTTACATTACATTTAAATTTATTCATTTAGCAGACGCTTTTATCCAAAGCGACTTACAAATGAGAGCGATAGAAGCCGTTAAACTAACAGTAGGACAACAATATGCAAGTGCTATGACCCTTCCCAGTTTAATCTAACGCAGAACGTGTCCTTTTTTAAATTAATTTTTATGAAGATAATAGATATAGAATAGAAGATAAAGTGTTAGTATTAATGGATCAAGTGTTGCCGAAAAAGATGCATCTTCAGCCGTTTCTTGAAAATGGCCACGGACCCAGCAGCTCTGGTTGAGTTAGGCAGGTCATTCCACCAGCATGGAACATACCAAAAAAAGGACAGAGAAAGAGATTTTGTGCCTCAAGATGGCATTCACTTGCAGAGAGCAAGTTTCTGGATGACACGTAACTCTGAAGTAATGAGTTTAGGTGGGAGGGAGCAGAGCCAGTGGTGGTTCTGTAGGCAAAAGTCAGTGACTTGAATTTGATGCGAGCGGCAACTAGCAACCAGTGCAATTTTGTGAGGAAAGGTGTGACGTGTGCTCTCTTCGGCTCGTTAAAGACCACTCTAGCTGTAGCATTTTGGATCAGTTGCAGAGGTTTGACAGTGCCAGCTGGAAGACCTGCTAGGAGAGCATTACAATAGTCCATTCTGGATAGAACAAGTGCTTGGACAAGGAGTTGTGTGGCTTGCTCGAATAGGAAGGGCCTGATCCTTCTGATGTTGTATAAGGCAAATCTGCAAGACCGGGCAGTTCTAGTCATGTGGTCTGTAAAGTTCAATTGATCATCAATCACAACTCCAAGGTTCCTGGCCCACCTTGATGGAGTCATGGATGACGAACCTAGCTGAATGGTGAAGTTGTGGTGTAGCGCAGGGTTGGCCGGGACCACAAGCATGCGAGCAGCAACCGTCGGATCATCAGGCTGAAATGAGAGGTAGAGTTGTGTGTCATCAGCTTATAGCAGTGATAGGAAAAGCCATGTTTCTGAATCACAGATCCTAGTGATGTCATGTAGATGGAGAAGAGAAGTGGTCCAAGCACTGAGCCCTGAGGCACCCCAGTAGCTAGATGTAGGGTCTTGGACACCTTACCCCTCCACGACACCCTGAAGGACCGACCTGAGAGGTAAGACTTGAACCATATATTGCGGTTCCCGAGATGCCCTTCGTTTTTAAAATTGACAGGAGGCAGCAGACAGATCCAGCAGGATGAGAACTGAGGATTTGGAAGCTGCTCTTGCCAGTCTCAGAGCTTTAATTACAGAGAGCAGGGCAGTCTCAGTTGAGTGTCCGCATTTGAAACCAGACTGGTTGTTGTCCAGGAGGTTGTTCTGATTTGTGAGTAGCCGCAGTAGATACTCGTTTGAGGTCGAATGAGGCAAGCAGAGTGTGCAAATCAGCAGCCTGAGGTTTTTCTAGGAGGATGTTGAAGTCTCCAAGAACTACGAGAGGAGTACCATCCTCAGGGAAGGATGAGAGTAGCACATCAAGCTCCTCCAAGAAACTGCCAAGTTGACCTGGTGGACGATAGACAACTACAAAATGGATTTTAATAGGCCAATGCGTAATTGAATGCGATTCAAATGAGCTGGTGTCACACAGAGGTAAAGGAACAAATTTCCAATCGTTTGAGATGAGAAGACCAGTACCTCCACCCCTTCCGGACAGGCGAGGGGTGTGTGAGAAAGTGAATTTAGTGGAGAGGGCAGCAGGTGTGGCAGTGTCCCCTGGTTTGATCCAGGTCTCAGTCAGGGCCAATAGGCTGAGACCTGAATGACTAGAAATAGATGTCATGAAATCAGCTTTGTTTAGAGCGGACTGGCAATTCCAGAGACAGATGGGAAAAGAGGATATAGTGCTAGAAGACTTTAACATTAGTTAACATAAACTAACAAAATACTTGTAAATAATTCATTAATCGTAGTTTCAACATTCAACAAAAATCAAAACTTGCATGTTAATATTATGGACCTGAACTAACACTGAACAGTTGTATTTGGGAACTTTTTGATAAGTAAAAATAAAAATAAAAAAATAAATAAAAATAAAAGCCCGTCAGAAAGTGATTATAATTTTGAAATTTGTGTAGCTTTAGCTGAATAACTGAATCAATATTCAATATACTGAATGAAACAAAACTGGAGACAAAACCGAATGGTAAGAAAATCTACAGCATTTTATTAAACTGATAATTCATCATCTGTACAGAATTAGGGAAACCAACAATAAAAAATATGATCTGTTGCATTAATGTTACAAGGCAAGATGAAGAAACTGAGAAACTATCACAGCCATAACCTTTTAAAATGTTTAGTCAATTTGCAGTTAATATGAAACAAGAAAAACTACCGTCCAGCAGATGTTGGAGCCACTTAGAGTCTTGCAGAGGAGCATTTCAAAGCAGGATCATCTTTGGCTCTGCTCCATGACTTTTGGGAAATTATGATGGGCAATGTCACTTTTCAGAGTAATGGAATCAGGTTTTGCTCTTGTTTGTGGCTTCAAAAGATGCTTTCAAAATGGCACGTGTCAAAATATACTCGATATTCCATGCACATACTCCAAAACCGTTTAAGGATCACTTGATTTCCAAACTAGTACAAATCGAACCGAGTTCAAATCTAAAACAAGATGGGCACTTTGAGTTTTAAAAGAAAAGAGTGATTAATGACCCATCACAGTCTGCTTTTTTTAACACTCCAATAACATCCAATGTGTTAAGTTATCTCATCCAGACTGAGATAACCCCCCCCCCCCCAAATAAAAAATAAAAAATTTAAACAATACACATTATAATAAAATTAAAATTAAAATAAAAGACCAAAAAAGACTTAAGAGAAATATATTTGGAATAACATACCTTTTAACATTTTCTTATCTACAATATATAGTCAAACGTGACCATATGATCAGTAGAATGTTACAGTCCAAATTTCAATATACTGAAATGATCAAATCTCAGACACTGTCATTTGCACATTAGATCTATTATTTACAGAAGAACATTGAGATCATCAATGCTAGAGGTAAGCAGAACGCCTGTGGCCTCCCGAGCTTAAAAGAAAAAAAAAAGAAAAAAAAAGAAAAAAGCAATGAAATGTACAAATCTGTTACCAGATTTTGGACTCTGGGATTTTTAAACCTGTTAAAGGGTTAGTCCACCCAAATGTTTTAATTCATCATCATCATCACAAATTGGGAACCAAAACTGTAGAGTTACCAACATTCTTCAATATTTGAAAGATGTTTGTGTTCCGCAGAAGAAAAACATACAGGTTTAGAACCACATCAGGGTGAGTAAATGATCAATTTAAAATTTTGGCTGAACTATACCTTTAATACAAAGATAGTGGACAAATTGATTTTATAGAGCTTTGCACACTCTTTGAGAGACACAATATACAAATGCACAATATATTTTCTATGGTGGTACAGCTCCTGTCAATAAAATAAAATAAAAAAGGTGAATCTCATGAAACCTCTCAAAATAATAGTGCAAAAACATGTTTTATTTTATTTTTTAATTTGGGGTGAAATTTTGATTTGTCTAGGTCACTTTTCACCACAAATTCCTATATATACAGTACCGATCAAAAGTTTGGAAACATTACTTTTTTTAATGTTTTTGAAAGAAGTCTCTTATGCTCATTAAGGCGGCATTTATTTAATCAAAAATACAGAAGAAAAAAAACAGCAATATTGTGAAATATTATTACAATTTAAAATAATGGTTTTCAATTTAAATATTGTTATTATAAATTTCAGAAATCATTCTAATATACCGATTTACCATAAGTGTTGGAAACAGAAGCGCTGCTTACTATTTTCTTTATAACCTGTGATACTTTTTTTCAGGATTCATTGAAAAAAGAAAAAAAGAAAAAAGAGAACAGTATTTATTTAAAAAATAAATCATCAAAAGTTTGGGGTCAGTAATTTATTTTTCTTAAAAAAAAAAAGAAGAAATTAATACTTTTATTAGGCAAGAATGTGTTAAATTGATAAAAAGTGACAGTAAAGATTTACATTGTTAGAAAATATTTTTATTTTGAATAAATGCTGTTGTTCTTTTAAACTTTTTATTCATCAATGAATCCTGAAAAAAGTATCAAAGGTTCCAAAACAATATTAAGCAGCACAACTGTTTCCAACATTAATAATAAATCAGCATATAATAATGATTTCTGAAGGATCATGTGACACTGAAGACTGGAGTAATGATGCTGAAAATTCAGCTTTACATCACAGGAATAAATTATATTTTACAGTATATTAAAATAGAATACCATTATTTTAAATTGTAATAATATTACAATTTTTTTCCTGTATTTTTTATCAAATAAATGCAGCCTTGATGAGCATAAGAGACTTCTTTCAAAAACATCAAAAATAGTAATGTTTCCAAACTTTTGACCTGCACTATTTTGCTCATATGTGAGCGGATGCAGAATGAGTTCTGGGGGAAAAGCATGCATGGATCTTTTAGAAAACCCTTATGTCTTCAGCAAATGTTATGCATATAATCATCACAGTTATAATCAGAGTAACTAACAAATAGACAAAGACAAGTATGTCATTCCTTTTCATCCTAGAGATGTTTGTGGGTACAGCTTTGAAAAAATACAGAGCCACCATCAATGGGGACTAATGGACGTTTCCTTTCACTGCTGACAGAGAAAGAGAAAAGGCAACATTAGAACATATGCACACACACGCACACTCACATATATGAAACCAAGATCAGCACATTTGTTGTAAACAATAAATAAGGCTTAAGCCAAACATAACAAAACATTTAAAAAAAAAGTGCAATTGTCCTGTGAACATTCAAAGTACCTCTGAAACAGGGTATATAGTCGCGATCAACCTTACAACGTTGGTCCGAAGAAAACGAAACATTTTATGACATTGTGACTCTTTTCTTTTGCTGTATTTGTTGTACTACCATTACATATAGAAATAAACCAATTTGTATTACAGTGACTTTTTTTTTTAAACCATAAAACATAAAAATGAGCAATGAGAAACACTATTGAGGATAGTGGGAATGACAAAACCTCAAAAGTAAAATTCCCATTACATTGAGCAAATACACCATTACCCATTAGATGAGCAAAATAGTGAAATTGTTAAGAAAATAATGTCACAATGTACACAATTTTAATTGGTGGGGCTGATGTTCACTAGGTGTATTCAAATGTCATAATCTTTGCAAGTTTATATTTAACGTATAATAAAATGTCTTTACCTGATAAAGACCACTGTTTCACATGTCACCAATCATTGCAGTTCATCACATTGGACTAGAAAAACCATCGTACCTCCCCAGTGTCAAAACATTCAGGAGACAAACATCCAAAATCCCAAACATCCAAAAATCAAGTGGACTAAGATTAAAAAACAAACAAACAAAAAAAAACTGTAGGGATGATAATAAAAAATAAAAAAACAATATAAAGATGGCTTCTGAACTTTTTAATGTAAGCTGCTGATTAAAGCCCATCCGTGACCGCACATTCTCAAAAACTGGAAAAGATACGACAAAAATACTGCATTGACGCATGAACATTTTACAGTCAAGAAGTAAGGCTGCCACTCTCTAAACAAAACCAAAAACCATAATGTCCCAAAACGATCTTGATCCTGTCCGAGAAGCATTTTAAAAGTTTATCGTTTGGATTCATGGGCTAGAGAGGGTTCCTAACATCACACCAGCCCACGGAAGGTCCGCTGACAGCTCCTAAAGTCTTCGCAGGTATAAGTACAAAGAACAGCGAGGGCAGGAAATGAGGTGTGCAACAGGAAGGGGCGGATGGGCGGCATCCTCGCTCTACCTGTCTTTCAGCTCTCTGGTCACACGTTTGGTGATGCGGCCACACAGCAGCCCCACGAGGAAGAGGATGGACACGGCCAGTGCAATCACAAACAAGATGTAGTTCTTCGAAGGTGACGTCATGACTTGCACAGCGAGGTCCGAGAAACCTTCAGCTGGTGCCACCTGGGAAATCACAAACTAGAACTCAGAATAAGGAAGTGACTTTGTCCCCAGAATTCAGATAAACCTGACATAACTTCCTTTAGGCGACATTATCAAAGTGAAGAGTTGTTAATAAAAAAAAAAATTATTTTTATTTTTTATTAATAATAATTGATCTTAATATAATGGTTTAAAATTATTATTAATAATAACAACTATAATGTATATATTTTTAATAATAATAATAATAATATGATTTATTTATAAGATTTATAATTTATAATAATTTAAGAATTTTTTTTTTATAAAAAAATATTTAGTTGTCTATCTAGACAGCTAGTTAACCCTTTGACGCGTACTGTTACAGCTTATGTCTTTTAGAAAGTATGTGTTTGTGTTTCTGAGTGTTTCTGTTGCAGGAGAAGGTGTGGCCTGCACTCAAGCCAGCAGAGATCCTGATTGGTCTGATCCTGATTGGTCTGATTCTGATTGGTCTGATTCTGGTTCCATTGAAAAGGACCACCCCAAACACTCTATGGAGGCCGAATGCGTGCCATTTGTTTTGCGCTGACTTGATTTCCTCTGTGGTTATGTGCCTTTTGTGAAACTTGCTTTTGTTCAGTTGATTTATAACTCTTAGGTTGTTTTGAATTACTTTGGCCTTCAGTTATATTGTGTAAATATTATTTGTAAATAAATACTCAATTTAGGGGAAGTAGGGAATGTGACGCCATTTATTTTGCATATCTTTATTCTATGTTTTGGGTTAAGGAGTTAGGGAAGTTGCATTGTGTTTTTCTTTTAATGTGATTTATTTCTTTTTTAGGGAATTTAGAGGGTACTAAACGAGTTATTTTTTGTTTATTATTTTGGCCTTGTCCCCTCCTGAATTTAACCCCTTTGTTTCTGTTTTCATTACATTTTTGTTAATAAATTGGTATTTGTTTGAACATTACCTTTGTGAGTGAGCGCACATTAATTTATGTTGCAGCTGGCCCTAGACGGTCGTAACAGTACGATCACACCGCTGTGATTAGAACGTTCAGTGAATCATGTGATCAACTGCTAAATTCAAATGTGCTTTCGCGCTTTGGCTGGAACAGATCCAGACGTGTTCAACACCTGTCATATGTTAAACCCATTTAGTGTTTTCAACCTCATAATCTTTATTTTATGTTTCAGACATTTAAATACACATAAATAATATCCAAAAATATATAAAAATTGAAAGTTTGTTAAATACACAATGATGTCTATGGAAGCAGCAATAATAATCCCTTCAATTGTAATTTGACGATGTGCTTAATTCATATCAGATTGTATAGGTAACTATATAGTTTACTAAAACTATATAGCTTCTTCTCCCACTTCACCTGTCACTTACTTTCATGTATTTCGGGAGAAGTAGATGAATTTACATGATGTAAAACTGCGGCGCAAACTAACATGGCGGTGTCATGACGGATCGGGTCCTCCCTCGAAACCGGTTCTTCGTCAACTATCAGTTAATACTAAGTACATACAAATGATATTCATTTAAAATATGTAAAGCTTTCTATATAGTGCATAATAAAACAAAGTGAACATTTCTTTCAGTTGATAAACTTAGTTAATTAATAAATAATAATAGCCTATTAAGTGAATAAATGAACATCATTACATTCCTTTTATAACAAAAATATTTCGACATTTAAAAATTAATTTAACACGTAATTACATTAAAGATGATTGTGAATACATGTAGGGTAAGTACAAATGCGTGTATAAACTAAGCTTTCAGGCTAATCGGGTATCTGTATGTTATGCTAGTACATAAGCTAACTAATACAGACATTAAAGGTAATTTATAACGTAGTTCAAACTGCATTTTTCATAACATGATTTTGTAGGAATTGTAAACAGGCACTAAAGAGAGTGCCTATTAAAAGTATTTTGAGCCAATGGAATAGTGTGGGGTCCTAACCCCCATTGTGCGTAATAGATCAACTAACATGATCATTATCAAGGTTTTTAAAAGACAAAACACATTTACTTACACACATTTGAGAATCGGAATATCAGATAGTTCATGATATAGTTAACAAGATTGTGAATATTTTAAATAAAAAAGGAAAAATTAAATAAAAGCGATACATCTGTGATACATCCCTGCTGTGGCTGCGGTGTGTCACGTGACAAGCATGTCGGCATAGAAATAATATTTGACGCATTCTAAAATTATGTTCGTCTTAAAAAACTCCCGCTGGGGGCTCAGCCAGAATATTTGAAACTTGCATGCAAAAGGGTTAAATGTGTTTGTGTACTGACCTTCGCTGCATAGCCCCACATGTCTATGCGGTCCTGTAATCTTCTCTTGCATTCAGGCTGTAGACGCACCTGCTTGTCCTGCAGAGCTTCCATCAAACAGGACATTTCTGGGAAAGGATTACAAACACAGGGAGCCAGGAGCTCCAAATTGCAGAGTTAAGAAGAAGATGAAAAAACAACACACCATAATAACACCATCTGTCAAGTTCCATATATTTTTTCCTCTCTATCTACCAACACAGAAATAAGGTCTCTAAAATAGTCCCTCAACAGTTATCTTACTAGGCATCATGAATTAAACTACATGAAATTGTTTTTATAATGCATTCAACAGTAAAACAGAATATTCAGTGTGAAATTATGTATTTGGGGTTTAATATGCAACTATGTGGAGCAAGATATTTAAAGGTAGGCTAGGCAATTTCGGACAGGCTAGCAATAGCAAGCTAGCTTTGAAAGCATAAGATCCCACCCTCCCTTCAGAGCTTCTCCAAGGCAAGCCTCCTTCAAAACACATGATCACAACTCACACAGCGGCGTCTGTAAAGCGTCACAAGACATTTTTTGGTCCTGTGACTTCCACAGAAGATATATGTACGTTTTAATATTTAGAACCCTTCTATTATTGATTGCTATTCAGGGTGAGAAGAGAGTTTCAACCAGTATAACAAAAAGTGTTTATGAAACAAATTGCCTACCCTAACTTTAAAGCCACACTAAGTAGAAATTGTGTTTTTGTCAAACAGCGACCCCTAGAGTCGCTGTGGAATACTTGCACTGTCGTAAATATATTAGCCTATATTATAACGTTTTTACATGATTGCAGCTAAATCACAAGTATATAGTCTATAGTCTAGGCCTACTGTATAATTTAATTTGTGTTGTTTTTATTGGAATGTAAACATTACAAAATGCCAGATAACATCAATTAAAGGTATAGCGGAGGTCGGATCTTTCCAAATTTTAGATAAGACCCGCCCTCTCCACTTTTTGAAAAGTTTGATTGATTCACCAGAATGATTGACAATTAGGAGGACCAATAGTTTAGACTACCCACCAGGAAGTAAAACATCCTCCGCTATACCTTTAAGTTAAATGTACGTCGCATTATTTCATAACATTGGCCGTTATGATGTCATTAGACATGATTATTGCAATTTATCATAATAGTTTGCAAATTGTGCTCGTTTACACTATACAACCTCTACGTTAGGCTTATTTATGTCCTGATAATTATGTGAGATATTGAAAGCTGTTCTCATGATAATCGCAGGAATCAACATCAAACGGCGTCGTCTGATATCCCTCAGGACTACGTGATAAATACACCTCACAACACCTGAGTTCAGCTGGCAAACTAATTCGTGAGGCATAGCTATCTGATTTATCAAAACGATTCCATTTACACCTGGTCACATAAATGTATTTTTGCGAAACGGATTTAAATTCGATCTTCAATTCTCGCGCTATATGCAGATTTAATGGAGTGCACGTCACCGCAATAAGAGAGAGCAGTAAGCCTGGTAAGATAATTTCGTTTCTTTACTTTTAATGATGAAGATTGTGTGTTAAGCGTCTGCGACTTACTTTCACTTTGATTTGCGATAGTTTGCATGTTGGCTTGATGCAGTTGCTCATCTGCGGTGATGCGTGTTCCAGCCATTGACTGTAAAAAAATAGGTTCCAGCGCGTCGTCATATCTGGATATAACATATAACACGCTCTCACACTTTTTTTTATTTATTTTTTTTTGCATTTTTGGGAGGAGTACAATTTACATATGTGGTTCCAACAACCATATGCATTTACACTTGTCCAGTTTTGTCTGGAATGCGTCTCAGATCTCCTCCTGAAGTGGTTTGAAGGATCGGATTCAAATCCGTCTCAAATGCGTTTCGGAGGGCATTTAAACCTGGACTTTTCACGATCGGATAGCTATCCGATCTGAGAAAACGCATAAAGTGGCCAGGTGTAAACAACCCCCATGACAAAAACATACGCACGAAAGCCGAAAACAAACTCTGGTTGGCCTCTTACGTCCAAATTTGACGAAGTGGTGGGGGAAGTGAGGTATGCCGTAACGCAGTCGAATTTTGTAGTTCTTTTTGTGCTCTGGTTACTACCCGAACCCCGAAGTTACATAGTGCCAGTAAAAGCGATACAGACCCTGTCAGGCTATGGCAGACGTGTCATTCAACCTATTGTAAGTCGATGTACCATCACAAGGATCTTGGAAATATATTATGAAGGTTGAATAGTTACATAGTGTTGCTTTAATAAGAAATAAATATGTCTCATAGCATCTTTAAAAGTATGACTGTAAAGTGTGTATATTGTGTATACAAACACACAATACAGTGAATACTCACGCCTGCCCCTTCCAGGATTGATGGCTGCACAGTGGTGTTTCAAATCCAGAGCACAGGCTGTGTGCAAGACAGGATCCACAAATATGTCTGCTTTGCTTTCTTTGAGCATGTTCAACACCTCCTACACATGAAGAAGAGGATGAAATGAGTGAAATGCAGACACTAAACCTGGATGTAACTATTACAGCTGTGTGTGAGCGGACTGTTGCTCTTTTCACATGTGAAGCACAAAACAGCAGTAAAAAAAGACTTTTCTAAGACATCAGAGGAGAAAAAAAAGGTTGATAAAAACTGGAGAGGACACCAAAACAGTCATGATTATTAATTACCATAATAGTTAGATCTGAGTGAGTGTGAGTGTGTGTGTGTGTGTGTGTGTGTGGAGGGATTACACTACTGTACAAAAGTTTGGGGTCAGTAAAATCTTTAAATGTTAAATAGAAAGCCTGCATTTATTTGATCAAAAATACAGTAAAACAGTAATATTGTGAAACATTATTACAATTTAAAAGAACAGTTTTGTATTTAAATAGATATTAAAATAGAATTCATTCTTGTGATGCAAAGCTGACTTTTCAGCATCATTTCTCCAGTCTTCAGTGTCATATGATCCTTCAGAAAGCATTCTAAAATGCTGATTTGCTGCTCAAGAAACATTTATGATTATTAACAATGAAAACAGTTGTACTGCTTTTTTTTCTTGGGATTCTTTGACTAATAGAAAGTTACAAAAATTGCAATTATAGTAAATTAACTGCAATTATTTGAAATAGAAATCTTTTCTAACATTAAAAATGTCTTTACTGTCACTTTTGATTAATTTAATGTGTCTTTACTCAATAAAAGTATCAATGTCCTTAAAAATATACATACATACGTACATATGTATATATATTTGAACCGAAGTGTACATATTTCAGCATACTGAATATGACCAATGCAAGCAAAAATCTAAACATCTATATAAAACAACCACCTATTTGTCTAGTGTGGGAATCTCTGCTCATAAAAACCCCCCACAGATGTGGGTTTAAAGACACTGATGGTGTTTCCATAGCAACTGATGCAGAGGAAACCAGTGTGTAGCAGATGAAGCATGTTTGAGGATGTGTTCTGTACCGTCTTGCACTCCTCTTGTTTAATTTTCAGTAGGTTGTTCTTCAGACACTCCTCCACTTGACCCGTCTGTTCCTGTGCGGCAGCTTCCTCTGCACACAGCCGCATGATCTTACACACAAACACACACACACACACACACGCACACGTTATGAAGTGACTAAAGGTATAAAATCTCAATTTTCTTCCTCAGAAGAAAAGTTAATTTTCTTTACTGACTAATCAAGAGACCCATTTCTGCTTGTTTGCCTATAGCTTATGGAGACCAGCCTGCAGGAGGAGGGTGTTCCTGTCCCATTGCATTACAAACACTCTCTGCAGCATAGCAGATCAAATAGTCCTAATACAATAACAGTTTTCAAAACCTTTAATAAAACCAATTAGTGCAGCAGTTAGCACAAAATCTCGTGACATAACATAGGACAGCAGTTTGGTTTCAGACTGTCATTACCAGATACAATACTAATAGGTTCCTGTCATTCTACACTGTCCAGACAGAATTAAAATAAAACTTAAAGGTCTGATTTCATATTCAGGGCTTAGATTAAGCCAGGATTAGGCCTTAGTTCAGTTAGGACATTAAGCTCATAAAGAGATCATAAAACGAATCCATGTGAATTGAGTGGTTTAGACTTGATTGCTTTATATGATGAACAAATTAAATTTACTCACATGAGGGTGAGTAAATGATGACATAATTTTTTATTTTTTGGGTGAACTAACCTTTTAAGCTTAATAAAAATTTAATTTAAATTAAATGAGCAACTGATTAATAAATTAAAAACTATTAAACTTTTTCTGCAATATTACATCTATCGCCTGTAAATAACTGAATTTAGACTAGAGTTTGTGCAAGACCATGAAAACAGAGGGAGGAAATAGAGATAGATTTCCTTGACCTTTAAAAAAGTTTGGGGACAGTCAGTTTTTTTAAATACATTTTTAAAATTACTGTTTTTATTCGGCAAGAACACATTTCATTGAATTGATCAAAAGTGACAGTAAAGTACGTTATTTCAAATATGAAAAAATATTGTATAATGATTTCCAAAAAAATATGAAACAGCAAATTTGTTATAATAATAAGAAAGACTAACAATGTTGAAAATTCAGCTTTGCATCACAGGAATAAATTACAGTTTAAAATATATTTTAGTTATTTAGTTATTTTAAATTGTAATAATATTTCACAATATTACTGCATTTACTGTATTTTTGATCAAATAAATGTAGCCTCGGCAAACATGAGACTTTTTTATTTTTTATTTTCACTGACCCTAAAATTTTTAATGGTAGTGTATACTGACGAAAAGAGCTAGTGCTAAATATGACAGTTGATATGACTATTTTGAGTTGGAAATCTAGTTCCTTTCCTGACATTACAGATTAATTGCTCCCATTCCCTCAAAACCAGAACTGAAATAGTACTGTAGATTAGTTATTCATGAGGCAGTTTTCTCTTCACTTTTATTGGTTCTTTCTAACATCGCTATGAAGATCTTTTAGAGCGACTCTCAGACGCCCACTCACTCTCTCTGTATAGCTCAAAATGAGTGTGCTGACATGTTTAAACAGACAGTTAGATCTCATAAAGATGCTGTGCGTTGAAGGCCATGGGCATTAGCAAAATCCTCGCAAAAGACAGTTTTTTTATACATCATTTAACAAGTAGGCAGTAAATGATGCTGATTTATATCCACAGTTTGGTCAAATTTCAAGTTCAAAGTTCAGATTGTATGTGTCTTTAGCAGACAAAGCAATCCCAAAATGCAGAGCCAATGTTTCCACTCACCTCATTATTGCAGTGAGCCTGGAGCTGAGGATCGAGCCGGTAGTCGAGTGCTGACTCCTGAAGAATCACTCTGATCTGATCCTCACACTCTCCAGACAACCGCTGACAAAAAATGTCAATTTATTAACCAATTTAAAACGGTTAAAGTCACCATGAAATCAAAATGGGAAATTCTTATTATGGAATATTGCAGTGTTTATTATGAATGATTTATGAGTGCACATCATTATTATTTTTGTTCATTTGCCCTCATAACTATTGTTATTTAAAATAATATATATTTATATATAATTGTAACTTTGTTTTTCAGATTGAGATTCAGATTTTTTTCCACATTTCTTTTTCATTAATTTACTTGTACATTTTTTAAGTTGAAGTTTTTCATCTAATATTTATATTTATTTCAAATTTATTTAAATAACTAAAAGTGCTTTTTAATAGTTTTAATTGACAATAATTAATTAAATAAGCAGGATAATGTACAGTCAATTTGGTCATTATCAGAAAATAAATCCTTCAGTAATGATACAAGACTATACTTTTGCTATAATAAAAGGCTTTTATTGTACATTATTCCTTATTTATTTGCTGCTAATTTTCAGTGACACGCATACCTGGTCTGCATACTTGAGTTTGAGGCAGGATATGACTTGACCCTCCAGTTCGTTGGCATCAGTGGCTTTGTTGAGAATGTTCTGACAGAACTTGGGAATGTCTGCCTTACAAGCCTTCCTCAACACTGGGTTCAATCTGTAGTCTGAATACATCAAGACAACAACAAAATTAGAAATCTAGTATTACACAAGTTGAAATAATTCTATGGAATCTTGTTTCTGCCACTGAATAAAAAACAAAAAGGGAAAAAAAATACTTTTTTTCATCAAAGTTGCATGATATAAACTTGCAATTCCAAGTTATAAAGTCAGAATTGTGATATAAACTCACAATTTTAAGAAAGTTTCAATAAGTTTATATCTCACAATTTCGACTTTATAATACGCAACTGCGAGATATAAAGTTATAACGGTGAGATATAAACTCGCAATTCTCTTAAAAAAAGCATTTTTTCCCTCAGAATTGGACTTTATAACTCGCATTTGCAAGTTTATATCTCACAATTCTGAATAAGGAAGTCAGAATTGAGAGATCAAACCTCGCAACTGCGAGAAAAAGTCACAATTGTGAGAAAAATTAAGAGCCAAACAGAGAGTTTTAGATGACAAAGCTTCAAATTAACCAACTCAACTAGATATGTGGAAATGAAAGGTTCTATTGGTGGAGATGTGTAAGGTCTTCACCTGTGTTCTGAGTGATTTGTCTCTTGGTGATCATCTGCTTACACTTTGGATCCATTTGCTCGCTGTTCTTGTTCAGTTTTAGACACTGCAGAAAATTCTTAGCATCCGACTCTGTGCAAAAACGCTAAACCAAGGAGAAATAGGTTGAGAAAGACAGGAGAGAAAGACTACAGACTGGACAGATCTATGGGAAACATATGGAAGCTAAATAAATAATATAATAACCATAATAAAGATTCAATGCAGATTCAGAGGTCTGTACTCAGGGGGGAAATAGTGATAGCTAATGGCCCAGTCATTTTGGCAAATTAACCAGAAATTTCAAGATTATAAACCCTCATATTTTGAGATTATAAGCCCCGCTACATCACCCCATTGCTCTTCTGAGATGTAATGTGGCATAAAACAAGTGATACATTTAAAAACGAGGAGTCCTGTTTTAAACTACACTACTTTTCAAAAGTTTGTGGTCGTGTGTTTGTTCATTCCATACTGTTTTCCTTAAAGACAAGGTGATGAGTTTTAAGTGTTTAACACTCTTTTCCAAATCAGGTCCAATCCATCGACCACTTCACTCCCGCCCCATGATGATATTATTGAGCTTAAGTAATTAAAACGTGGGGGTTAAGCTATTACTATTGATCTTTGCCAATACAGAGTACGTTTATAACCATCAGGTCGCTCTGTTTGACAGGAAAGCTTTAATGAAGGATGAATAATGAGGCTAAAATGTCAGGACATGACTGAAGGGAACCGCAAAACTTGCCCCAAGTTAGTTACCTGCTAAAACACCTCACCTTGATCATCTGCTTGCACACTCTCATGAGCTGATAGTCCAGCTCTGGATCCATCATTTCAGTTTCCTGAAGCTTAAAGACCTTCTGATGACACACTTGGGACAGCTGCTTCTTGTTCTCTTTGAGACACTCAATGATCTAAGATGAAGAGGAGAGATACCAATGAGAAAAGAACAAATGATGAAGGGCTTCTCCAAAGTGAGTTTGTTAAAGGGTAACTCTCGCCAAAATGCAACCTAAGCTCTTTTGGTTAATCTACACGAAGTAACCTTTCGTTTAAAAGCATAATTAGAATGGAAACGGCACTTTTAAGTTTGACCGTATTTTCATTTTAGGTTAAAATGCCTGGTGAATGGGGCAATTTTATGATAGCATCAAAAATCACTATTTTAAAAAAACTAAGGAGGCTCGATACAACATGAAACTTTGCTCAAAGTATCATCAGAGGCTCTACACATGAACTCAAGCATTGAGAACATTGTTTGTGTACACAGAGTTTAACTCCCTGTAGCTGTGTCCGCCGGCATTTTGACAGTCAAAAATAGTCGATTTCCGAATGCGAATGAACTGAATTTTAGTATTGTTTCTTATACGAGGATCCTTTTTCAAATACAAGGTCAATATTGATTTACACTAACGAGAAAACAACAAATTATCTGGGAATTTATATTGAACTAAGCTTTAGGAGCTTTCCATCTTTACTCTCCTCCCTGTTACGGAGATCGACTATTTTTGACTGACAAAATGCCGGCGGACGGAAACACAGTGAGTTGTTCAAAATCTTTCTTTTAGCAAACTCTTTGTACACAAACAATGTTCTCAATGCTCGAGTTCATGTGTAGAGCCCCTGGTGATACTTTGAGCAAAGTTTCATGTTTCATGTGTCGAACCTTTTGATGCTATCATAAAAGTGCCCCATTCACTCCCATTCACAAGGCATTTAACCTAAAACAAAAATACGGTCAAACTTAAAAGTGGCGTTTCCATTCTAATTATGCTTTTAAACGAAAGTTTGCCACGAGTAGATTAACAAAAAGACCCTAGGTTGCATTTTGGCGAGAGTTACCCTTTAATAGGGCTCAATTCTACAGCATTTCTACAGCATTTAATTTTTTCCACTTATGTTGTGAAGTTAAAGGTGCAAGTACGCGATTTCTGTTTTTCACTATTTCTCTATTCTTCACAAAGCATTATTTTGCTTCGCTTCAGCAGAGCTATGATAAAGAGACATCCACTTTTGCACTGTGTGTTTTTGCATTTTGGGGGGCGGAGTAATGAAGGGAGGGGTGTGTTTGTTTGGGTTGACTTCAAATATCAACAGTGTTTCTCAGAAATCGCTTACTGCACCTTTAAGGTTAGTCAAGGTTTCTCGTTTATGGTCATCGGGGACGTGACTAAATGCATTAACTTTTTCAAATAATAATCACACTAGGTGGTAGTTAAAGCAGGAATTGTGCCAAAGGTATGACAAATTCTTGTGAAATTTACATGAAGGTCAGAGGGCATGATTAAATGCATTTCCACACATTATTATTATTTTTTGCAAAGACTCATTATGATTGGCTAGCCATTGCTGTTACATGACTACAAGGGACCCTGCCAGGTTGCCGACAACTGAATAAGTGTAATTATGTTAATGCGTCATATCTTAATGTGCTCATGGTTGTGTCAACATGATTTATGGTGGAATCATTTTTATAGTTAAGAAAGTTAAGAGTGTAGCAAATTGAAAATGCATTTACAAAGAGCAAGGAAAATCCCATTTAGCATTACATATAATTTGTACTTTGCATGTTTACATGCTGTACATGCTTAAAGGAATAGTTCACCCAAACATTCTGAAAATTCTGTCATCATTTACTCACCGTCATGTCGTTCCAAACCCGTAAGACTTTCATTCATCTTCGGAACACAAATAAAGATCTTAATGATGAAATCTAAGAACTTTCTGCCCCTCAGTTGACAGCTAAGCAACTACCACTTTGACGCTTCAAAAAGTTCATAAAGAGACTGTAAAACGAATCCATATGAATTGAGTGGTTTATTCCAAATTATCTGAAGAAACTCGATCACTTTATATGATGAACAGATTAAATTTAGGCTTTTATTCACAAAAAACCATTCATGTGTTACGCAGCACGATTGAGCTTCCATAAGAAGCAGGTTCTCACGAGTTGAGATTCTGTTTATGTTCGCTGATCAATGTTTATATGTAAATAAAAGCCAAAATTCAATCTGTTCAATTAAGGTCATTTGGATTAGTTTTACATTCTCTCTATGAACTTTTTGAAGCGTAACATTTTCAGTTGCATAGCTTTCAATGGAGGGACAGAAATCTCTCAGATTTCATTAAAAAGATCTTCCTTTATGTTCCAAAGATGAACAAAGTTTTACGTGTTTGGAAGGACATCAGGGTGAGTAATTAATAACAGAATTTTCGTTTTTAGGTGAACTATCCCTTTAAAACCATCTGGCTGTAATGTGCGGTTTTCCACAGGGTTCCTACATTTGACCAGTGGATTTTCATGACTTTTCACATTCTTTCATGATCACCCAGTAAGTCATTTAAGTATCATTTTATCGAGACTGAATGTATAGATTTCCATTTGTACTGTATGTTAGATACCAATACTTACAATCAGTGGATTTAAATCAGTGGTTATCAATTAGGGGGCCTCAACAACATTTTAGAGGCGACTCAAGATGGCTTAAAATTATTGACAAAACTAAAACAGATTATAAAAAAATAAATCAAGATGCAAGCTGACATTTAATTTTTTATTTGTTGCCTCCACAATTGTTATTTTTATTTAAGAACCAGGGTTCGCACAGTCTTGCAAAACAAGCATATATGAGGGAATTTTAAAAGTGTGATTTTTAGACCTGGAAAAGTCACGGAAATTAATAAAATAAAATAAAAATTTGTCACTCTTTTGTCTTTTTCTAAGACATGTTATTGGGTTCAAATTTAAAAAATAAAGTAAAAAATTTGAGTAAAAAATAAATATTCTTTTTTTTAATCCCCGTAATTACAAATGACTAGAAAAGTCATGTAAATTTATTGGTAAAAAACGGTAAAACCTGAAGAATATTCATTTAATGTAACTTTTGTAATTATAGAATGCAATTATTTGCATAATTTATAATTGTTTTACTTATTTATCGTTTTATTATTTTAACACACATCCTAGTTTATGTACATATAGAATCTACTGTAAATGTGGTTCAATGAAGCATTTATCTTTTCGATGCAGCGCAAATTTATTTGCTGAAGACATGATCTGGAAATCTCAATTTTAAAATTCTCTACTATTTCCAGGTCTTCCATGACCGTGGGAATCTTGTTATATAAAGCTTCTTTCACTAACTGGACAAGTTTCATCATGTGTCTGCATGCAGCAGCCATAGGTGGGGGCATAAAGCTATCTAGAAATGTAAAAGATCAAAGTAAACCTTTACCTGAGCATTTCCATAGGCAACTGAGGAACACAGCTTGTTGATATCCTTCTTACAAGCGTCATGCAGCTCAGGTTCTAGTCGAATGTCCTCTGACTGTAAACAAAGAGGACAGAGAATGTGACATTTAATTCAGTGTCATTTATTTTTAATGGTGCTTTTAGGTCCTTGATTGTATAAAATCACAGTTCACTTTTGTTGTACAGGAAAGAGGGTCTGAACGACATTAGGGTGAGTGTCTAATTTAACTAGAGTAACATTTATTTACCATCTCCAGCTCTTCCACCTTCAGCTGTTTCCGACATTTCAGAGACACGCGCTGATCTTTCACATCCTGTAGCGTGTCGTTCCTCACTGTGGTGCTCAAACAGATGACTACATCCGCCCTGAGGTGGAAGAAACACGAAATGACACATGAAGAGGGTGAAAGAGACACTAGGAGGGCAGAGGATAAAAAAAGTATTTGGTTCAAGAGGATAAATTTGTGTCAGCGAGAGAGAAAGCAAGCAAGTGCAAGAGAGCCAAAATAAGAGGAGACACACAGTGAGGCTGTGATGATTTAAGGCTCTATGGATAGATGTTATATAATAAATAAATCACCATCAAAATTGAACAAAAAAAATTAAGTTTATGCAGAATGTTTCAAAACCTGCAAAACAGCCACGAATCATATCAGCAAAGTAGATCTGGGATTTGTGAACTCACTTCTTCTTAATGTTTGGACAGAGTTTGAGTACGTCCTCCTTACAGGCCATTTTGAACTTGTAGGAGAAGCGGAAGTCCTTCATCTGAACCTATAGGGTAGACAAGTACACACTTGAAATAAAAATACATCCCATAACTCACAAGGACTGTTGGGTAATACACCTTATTTCAGTGCGCAATACACAACCGTTCAAAAGTTCTGGATTGCTATGATTAACTTTTTTTTTTTTATTCAGCAAGAAATGTATCAAAAAAGCTATTCTAAAGACATTTATAATGTTACAAATATTTCTATTTCAAATTAATGCTTTTCTTTCAGTTAACTTTGAATTTATCAAGAGAACCTGACAAAAATCTATCACGGTTTCCACAAAAATTATTAAGCAGCACAACTGTTTTCAACATTGATAAAAAGAAGAAATGTTTCTTGCGCATCAAATCAGCATATTAGAATGATTTCTACACAACATCCTTATGCATCGCTTTCTGGCAGGACTTTTTCGTGCTTTTCCCAAATCACTGAAGTCCGGGTTAGCAGTAGCATGAGCCGTCAGGCAAGTGTTATTTAAATGAACTTCTGCTTATTGTTTCACCAATTAAACTTCTGCTTATTTGCTTCACCAATGGAACCAATCACATTAATAGAAGGTGACATGTTAAGTCATGATTTAGGCACGATGATTTTGTTTTTATGTGTCATGTCTTTATCCTATAAAACCTGATGTATTATTCTATGTGGCTGAGTTTCTCTGAGAATTGCTCGAGAACTCTCCCGGCCGTGATTAAAGCATTTTGTCATTTATGCTGCGCAGCAAGTCAGTGAGACCCAGATATACTAAACGTTGTAGACGTTAGGGGACGTCGATTGAAGACGAGACCCAGATAGACTAAACGTCGACTGAAGACGTTCGGGGACGTCGATTGTAGACGAGACCCAGGTATACTTAGGTCAGGTGAGAAATAGAGAAAAATCTAGCACAGTTCCTAATGGTGTTCATCACAGCACCAAATACTTAATACTTAAAGACTTGATAGGCTACTACAACATGCTCTAGATATTGATTGAAAATGTTCTGATTGTAGTTTCAACATTTAATAATACATTATTAAAATCCAAACCTGAGCTAACATGAACTAACAATGATTAGAGCCTAAAAGACTCTCTACCATCCACATTGGACTCACACCAGTTTGCCTACCGTAGCAATAGGAGCACAGAGGATGCAGTCTCCATGGCACTGCACTCTGTGCTCACACATCTGGACAATAAGAACACTTATGCACGCATGCTGTTTGTTGACTTCAGCTCAGCATTCAACACTGTCATCCCAACTAAGTTAATAGCCAAACTTGGAGACCTGGGCTTCAACACCTCCATGTGCAACTGGATTTTGGACTTCTTGACCAACAGACCCCAGAATGTTCGATCAGGCTCCAACTGCTCCACATCCATCACACTCAACACTGGTGTACCACAGGGCTGTGTGCTAAGCCCGTTCCTCTACTCCCTCTTCACCTCCGACTGCAAGCCTGTGTACGGATCTAATTCCATCGTCAAGTTTGCGGACGACACTACGGTGATTGGTCTCATCAGCAACAACGATGAGACTGCCTATAGGGA
This sequence comes from Leuciscus leuciscus, assembly GCF_965113295.1. Classification (NCBI taxonomy): domain Eukaryota; kingdom Metazoa; phylum Chordata; class Actinopteri; order Cypriniformes; family Leuciscidae; genus Leuciscus; species Leuciscus leuciscus. The sequence continues at coordinate 27,782,582 of NC_138734.1, forward strand.
GGAGATCAAGCACCTGGCCACATGGTGCACCGAAAATAACCAGCTCCTCAACACCACCAAAACGAAGGAGCTCATCGTGGACTTCAGGAAAGTGTCAAGAGGCACACACGACACCATCCACATCAATGGAATGGCTGTTGAGCGTGTCTCCAGTTTCAAGTTCCTGGGGATCCACATCTCGGCGGACATGACCTGGACAACCAACACCTCCAGCCTGGTCAAGAAGGCTCACCAGCGCCTTTTCTTCCTGAGGACACTGAGGAAGAATCAGCTTTCCTCCACTATCCTGGTGAACTTCTATCGCTGTGCAATAGAAAGCATCCTGACCAACTGTGCTACAGTGTGGTATGGGAGCTGTTCTGTTGCAGAGCGCAAGGCACTGCAGCGGGTGGTGAAAACCGCCCAGCGCATCACTGGGACTCCACTACCTGCCATCGAGCACATCCAGAGGAAACGCTGTCTGCATCGAGCTCGCAGCATCCTTAAGGACTCCTCTCACCCAGCCCACAGACTGTTTTCTCTCCTGCCCTCCGGCAGGCGTTTCAGGTGCCTCCGGACCAGGACCAGCAGACTAAAGAACAGTTTTTTCCCCAGAGCTGTCTCTTTATTAAACTCTAACCCTCATTGATCCCACTCCCCTCATATACTGATTGACTCTCCTCTCCCTCCTCACACCTGCCTCCATTTTGTTATTTGCAATACTATAATGTTCATTTGCACTGCTGACTGTTATTACAGTAACAACTGTTTACATATGCATCTTGCACTACTACCTTGACTGGAATATGCTCAATTTGCACTGCCGACTGTTTATTTACAGTACCGACTGTTTATATATACATTGCAATATCGTACCTTAACTGTAATATGCAATTACTTTCCACTGCACTTTCACTCGGATAGCTTCTGTCCAAACTTTATTTGCACTACTTTAAATCCATTGTTATACTGCTCATTTTAGCCTAACTTATACATATATCTATTTGTTAAATTCTGTTTATAGTAATAGCCATCTGTATATTATGCTCACATTCTGTTTATAGTAACAGCCATCTGTATATATATTCATAGTACATATCTATCTGTAAAATTCTGTTTATAGTAACAGCCATCTGTATATTATATTCAGTACATATCTATCTGTAAACATTCTGTTTATAGTAATAGCCATCTGTATATTATTATATTCAGTACATATCTAGCTGTAAACTCTGTTCACAGTAATAGTTATCTGTATATTATATTCATAGGACAATCTATCTGTAAATTTTTGTTTATAATAGTATTCAACTCTATATTTATTCAGTACATATCCATGTTCTGCACTTATGGAACCACTGTATATCCTGCACTTGCTGCTATTGCACTTCTGGTTAGACCTAAACTGCATTTCGTTGCCTTGTACCTGTACTTGTGTAATGACAATAAAGTTGAATCTAATCTAATCTAATTAGTTATATGTTTTAGCTAACATTATCAAAGAATAATAGCTCATTGTTAATGTTAGTTAATGCATTATTTAACGATAACTAATGAGATCTTATTGTAAAGGGTTACTTATTGTTCTAATTCTTTTGCACTTTAATCTGTTAAAAACAATATCTAAAGTAAACAAATGTTTCAGTGTATTGTATTTAAATGTTCAGTTCTTCTTGTTATAAGAAAAAAGTTATTAAACGTGTTATAGTATGACAACACTTTTTTTTGTGCAACTTATCGTGATAAAACCATTTACCGTGATAAAAGCTTCAGCAATTATCGCAACATGAACATTTTATACCGTCACATGCCTAGTCAAATGTTAGCTGATTATTTAGCACGGTCAACATATGCAACCAACCCAAAACCATTAAGTACGATCTTGGATCTGGGACAGGATGACATTTAGTAAAACATTTACTTGTCATCATTTAAATATACTGTAGGGAAATTGGATGTGTGACTGGCTTACCAGCTGGAAATGAGTGACGCCCACAGCACATTTATCATTCATTTCCCTCTGATGTTTGTTCTGCACCAGGCATTCCAGAAGATTCCCTGTGTCTATCTGATTATCAGCTACGTCCTGGAAGGAAGGAGACCGAAATGAGAAATTCAGATTTAATAAATAAAGAGAATAATTAGATGTGTGCAGTCAGTACTAACGTGGCAGTGGTTCTGGATGACTTGTTCACAGGCTCGGATCAGCAGGGCTTCAATCTGAATGTCCTGTTAACACAACAGTATGGCCATATATATAAAAATAAAGTCAAAAGAAGTCCTACAATTATATGTATATATTTATAGATCTTTTAAGATATAAGATTATATAGTATAATTTAATGTTTTTGAAAGAAGTCTCTTACAATCACCAAGGTTGCATGTATCAAAAATACAGTAAGAACAGTAATATTGTTAAAATAATTGTTTTCTATTTGAATATATTTTAATGCAAAGCTGAACTTTCAGCATCATTACTCCAGTCTCCAGTCACATGATCCTTCAGAAATGATTCTAATATGCTGATTTGACACTCAAGAAACATTTATATTATTATCCACATAGAAAACAGTCTTTGCTGTTTAATATTTTTGTGGAAATTGGGATAACTTGTGATAAAAATGAGTGATAAACATGTGATAGAAATTCAGGATTATTTGAGGAATAGAAAGTTAAGAAAACAGCATTCACTTGAAATAGAAACCTTTTGTTATATTATAAATGTCTTTACTGTCACTTTTGATCAACTTTAATGCACCGTTGTAATTAAAAGTATTAATTTTAGAAAAAATTATAATAAAAGTAACCCATTTACGGTAACAGGATGTTAAAATATGAATGCTTGCATGGGAATGTTCAAATCCAAATCATAATTCATGCAAATATGCAAAATATATATTTTTAAATATTAAGCATAAAATGTATAAAAAATATAGCACACTTAATGCTAAAATGATCCACAAAACTTCAAATGGCGTTTGTATGTTAAGCAGTTGAAGCTGAATGAATTGAAAACGGTACCTACCTCGCAAGCAATTTCGTTTACGTGCATTATGTACCCGTTCACTCTGAGGTTTGTGTACCTGCAGTGGAGTAAGATATGAAACATACCTCAGATTCTAGTTCCGTCAGGTTTCCAACCACTTCTCTGCAGTTTGACACCAGGTCCTCTAGATGGTCCTGAAGACACTCCAACTCCTGATGCAGAAAAAACCCACCAGTGAATCACTGACAAAAGTCAGATCTCAAAATCACAAATCTCAGCACATTTTTTACCTGTCCAGTGTCTGTCTTCTCGCTGCACCATTTGCCCAGGTCAGTCATGCAGCGTTTCTGGAGCTCAGGGTCCAACTTCACATCCAGAGCTCTCTGGTGAAGAATTCTCTGGACTTCCACCTTACAGTCCCTGGTGAGCTGCACACGGGAGTCAGTGAATTTTTCCACATCAGCTGAATATTATGACAAAATACCAGTTCAATCATCTGTTTTGACATGCAAATTCAATGGCTGAATCCATAACTGCATGCTCTCCATTCTACATGCTTTTTGTTTCATATAAAGTGATTAGGGGTGGCACGGTACATGAAAAAACATCCGAACCGTTCGGTTCGCTTGTCTCGGTTCGGTGCGTGTGTGCGTCGCGCGGTTCGCACGGTTCGACGCATGCGCAATGTAGCCTTGTGCCCGTGCTACTGCTAATACAATGCTAAATCATAAATCAGACAAATGTAGAATAACATTACAATGTCCAGCAATCGATTTAAATAGTACACTGGGTTTACTTAGACATTTAATGAGATCAACTCCACTAGGCTATATGTTGTTTTTTTCACGTGAATAAATAGGCTACATAGATCGACTGTTCCACGTACCGGTATGTACTTTAATGGTCCAGTGGCAGAACTTGCCAAGCGTGTCAAAGGTTCTGAGTTCTAATCTGCACTCGTATATATTTTTCTTTTTCATCAAAACCGATTATGTTTATCAGCGGTTGTATATCAAGCAGGGACAGATTTGTATGAATTTTGTTTTGTGATTTCATCGGAACGAATAGAGTAGCCTAGAGTCTCCTCAACGGACTGAAGCGCGCGTCTGAGTGAAGAATGTGCGGCCGCTGCGGTGTGTGCGCGAGCCACGAGAACACTGTATCAGCGCCACTGATCGCAACGGCAACGAGCACTTTGATCACTTGATTAAAAAAAACACATTTCAGCGCTAGATTGCTTCTTATTTAACAAACGAACGAAACGAATACTTTGCTAGTTAACTGGAAATGTTTTATTTATTTGTATTGGTACATCCGTGCTGGGACATAATATCAACCCTGGCAAAAAGTGGTGACAAATAACTGTCCGACACAGCCCACGGGAAATGAGAAGCTGCGTTTTGCAAACACACCCCATTTATGAAATAAATTAATTAATAATTAGATAATTCAGCTATATATCATACGCTGAAGTAAATTTTTGGAGTGTTAAAGATTAAAAGAAAAAACAACAACAAGAACCTTACAGAACCGAAAACCGTGACCCTAAAACCGTGATACGAACCGAACCGTGGGTTTTGTGAACCGTGCCACCCCTAAAAGTGATCAAACACAGTTGACTTTTGTATGTTGGTCAAATACCCTAAGTGGGTAGTTCCTAGCCAGAAAGTGGAACAAACTTCATTCCAATTGTCTCTTCAGTGATTTAAAGGGATAGTTCACCCAAAATTCTGTCATTAATTATGTCGTTCCAAACCCAAAGACTTTCGTTCAACTTCTGAACACAAATTAAGATATTTTTAAAGAAATCTGAGAGATTTCTGTCCCTCCATTGAAAGTCTTTTCACCCACAACTCTGATGCTTCAAAGCATTTATAAAGAGATCAAAAAATAAATTCATATGATTCGATTTTATTCACATATAGACACTACGAACATTAACAGAAGCTCAGCCATACTTGCTTGACACGCAATAACAAATCTCATTGGTCCTTGCGGAAGCTCAAACGCGCTGAATAGCACACGAAAATGAACTTCATTGGTTCTCGAGTGTCAGGCAAGCGTGCATGAGCAAATTTTAATGCAAACAGTGTTCACTGATCAATGTTTATATGTGAATAAAAACATAAAATAAACCTGTTAATCATATAAAAGCGATTGTGTCTATGAATATGGATTTATTTTATGATCTCTTTATGAATGTTTTGAAGTCTCAGAGTTTTGGTTGAATAAACTAGTCAATGGAGGGTCAGAAATCTCTCCGATCTGTGTTTCGAAGATGAACAAAAGTCTAATGGATTTGGAATGGCATAAGGGTGAGTAAATTACAGAATTTTCATTTTCATTTTAATGAGAACTGAGTTGACAAATTAAAAAAAGGCCATTATTTGTGCTTCTCACCCTTCTTCCCTGCTCTTCTGTCCGGTAAGCGTGTCGGTGCAAGCAGGAAAACACAGCGCCAGGAGGCATGAGATCAGTGCTCTCATTCCAGCCTGGCGTGTAGCAAAGTCTGGAAGCGTCATTCTGACATTTACGGTATAAGATTGGATCAAGCCTAGTGGAAAAAAAAACACATAGCAGACAAAAATCAGTCACAATCACAGTCCCCTTAACCTCAACCACTGCTATCAAAATGAAAGCACAATTGTGTATATACCTGAAATCAATCCTTCATTTTAGTCTATGTACACGTATAGCATAAAGTACACTACCGCTCAAAAGTTTTGGGTCAGTAAGACTTTTTTTTTAAAGAAATTAATATTTTTATTTAGCAAGGATGCATTAAATTGAAAAAAAAAAAAGCGACTATAAAGCAGTTAAGGCTTTCATTATTTTACAAAAGATTCCCAAAGTATCACGGTTTCAACAAAAATATTATTCAGTACAATTGTTTTCAACATTGATAATCATAAAAATGTTTATTGAGCAGCAAATCAGCATATTAGAATGATTTCTGAAGGATCATGTGACATGAGTGAATGTACAAAAATCTCACGGGTACATTCAGCGCATGTATCGAGATTTAAAAAAGGGCCACATTAAAGGTAAACATCTTTTGTCATGATTCAACCTCAAAAGAGAACAAAACAGCAGTCTCTCTATGGCTGTAACAAACAAAGCTGTCACACGGCCAGACTGTCACAATGGACCATCAAACCAAATTGCTGTTTCAAACGGCTCTAATTAAAAACCACTTGAATCTAATGGGCTGTGAATGAAGTTATGACCATCTAATGGTTTTATTATAATGGCACTGTGTGGGCATCCTTCTCAAATTGAACGGATGAGAGAAACACACAGTGAAGGTCGCATCACGCAGGCAAACCAAACTGCCGACGAGTGCTGAGCTATTAAACATACAAAGACCTCTGACTGACTGAATGGATTTGAACAACAAGCTATTATACAAACACACTCGAAACATTACTTAAAAGCATAAGGGGGTTTCAAGAGTCTTATTTTGTATGAGTCATCATGTACAGTAAGGTCAGGTAAAGAAAAAGGAATTTAGGATGATTACTTCCAGTCTCTTGAAATGAAGTACTGCAGCTCCAGCAGCCGGTGTTCACAGTCCTGAACCATCTTCTCTGTGTAAAGGTGCTCCATTAAACAAGACAGAATCCTACACACACACAAACACACTATTTGTCAAAATAAATTAAATAAAAACACTGAAAACACTTTGAATATTTCAAGTGAATTTAAGGCAACATTATAATGTACAGTATGAAAAAATGTTAACAGTGTTATTGACATTTTTGGTTTTAAAGGTTAAATTTAAGTGAGAATTAAATTACAATGCACAATACAATAACCCCTGATACTGATACATTTAACATCCCAATAATTTTTTTTTTTTTTACAAATATCATAATACATTTAAAAACAGAATGAATAAATTAACAAATGAATGAAAAATCATCTTTGCGTATTACAGTCTCTTTCAAAGCACATTTTCTACAAAAAAGTCATTAATAATTTATCTAAACATAAAGATAATTTTTTTTATATCTAAATAAAAAAATACATTTAAACGAATATAACCAAAACTTACTTTATTTAATTTAAAAAATATATATATATTTTTACGATATTTGTAAAAAAAAAAAAAAATGCATTGGAAGAGACTATATGTAACTTAAAAAAAAAGGAATATAACAAAACCAAAAACTTTTTTATTTGAGTATTACATACATTCTCTTCCAACGCAAATTTTTTTTGACAAATATCACAAAAAGAAAACAATTAAATACATTAAAAAATAAACAGTTTAGTTTATCAGTCTCTTCCAATGCGGACACTGTGTAACTGGACTCAATAAGATATTTTTTTTCCAAATGGCAAAAAATAAATAAAAAAAAATAAATAAATAGTGTATATATATATATATTAAACAAATAAATAGTTTGGGTTATACGTCTCTTCTAAAGGCCCAGATATTCTTAAAGCGAACTTGAAGAATGAACTGGTGTGACGTCATTTCGGCCCAAATCAGGCCAAAACTAAGTTCGTTTTGGAGTTAGTTTCAGTAGTTCAAAACAGCATGCCAAATGAACTTTCCGTAAAAAATTGGGATGTTGGGATATTTACTAAGAGTATACCACTTTAAAAAAGGTATTTTGAACTTCTTTTTACCCCTAAGTGAAGAATGAAAAGAACTTTGCCATGAGTATATTGAGGCCTTGTAACTGGACTGTGTTGTATTCTACAACTTGAATGCCTGTACCATCTTTTTCTCCTCTTAGAAAAAGAGAGTGACACATTTACACTCTACACACACTTAATTGGATTTGACCCTGTCCTCTAAATCCACTTCAGTTTAATATGGTGCCTGTGAAAGAAAGACTATGAGAAACTCGATAACCGGACAGTATTGAAGAATTGAACAAAGCATGAAGCCAAGTGGAATAATCTCTAGGAATTAAATCAACAAATAAATCCTGTGCCAGACTACAGTTACCTAGTACTGATTAGCTGTTTCCCCTGGAGAATTGAACATTGATGCTAAAGTAAAATACACCATTTCTTGAAACTATTTGCACTATATTAATGCACTATGACTCACATAGGGTCTCCGCTACGGATGTGTTTGCAGGCTGTCTGGATGACAGACTCACAGGCTTCATTCAAAGCGCGATCAATCCGGTAATCAGTGCCGGGGTCTGCTGACTGGATAAGAGTCTGCAGCTACAGGAGACAAATAATGAAAGTCACAGATGAAAAAATATAAAAAGAAGACAATAAAAAAAGTAGTCTAAGTAAATAAATAAAAATATCTCTGAGAAAGCAATTCATGCTTATAAGACTACAATAGTGTTCAAAAAGTTTAATAAATGCAGCCTGAGCATACTGAAAAGTAGAATTAAATCTATTTAAATGATTACTTGTTTAAAAAGTACAAAGTACTATTAAATATCCAATACCCTTTCCCACAATCCCAACGTTTCTTACTGCTGTCTGACAGAGGTTGTCCACCATGCCCTTGTCCCCGCGGGCGACTCTCATGAGGCAGTGGAGGGTTCGGCCCTTGCGGTGCAGTCCTGAGCAGTGCGCCTCGATCTCTCCTCGACAATGCAACACGATCTCAGGACTCAGAGAGAAATCCTCCATTAGCATGCGTCTGTAGTCCAGCATCTCACCCTGACAGTCTCCAGTCACCGTACGGCCTGAGATGACAGCGGTGAAAACCACGGGAAGGAACAAAACAATGGACAAGCTTATAAGGTTGCAGAAAATCAATAAATAGCCTAAAACAGAGAAACATGCATGAATGAAAAGAAACTATATGCCTGGAATAGAATTCTAGCACATTGTTTATGTCATACTGCACAGTATATACAGTATACTGCATGTAATGTTTTTAAAAAAAATGCAGTGTGCTCTATGAATGTATTTTGTGCAGACTAACTCTTGAGTTGTATACTGTACATTTTTCACACTTGTACACGACATACTGTCATCTGTTTTCTTCTATGCAAACAGAACATTCACATCCTGCATTCAATTTGCACACTACAAAATAATAGGGGTGCTAATATTCACTGAATATTTAAAGGGATGGTATAATGCCCCATTTTACAAGATGTAAAATAAGTCTCTGATGTCCCCAGAGTGTGTATGTGACGTTTTAGCTCAAAATACCCCACAGATAATTTTTTACAGCATGTTAAAATTGTCCCTTTTTGAGGGTGAGCAAAACCGGTCGTTTTGTGTGTGTCCCTTTAAATGCAAATGAGCTGCTGCTCCAGCACAGAGGGCGGAGCTTCAAGAGCTTGTGTGTGTGTGTGTGTGTGTGTGTGTGTGTTAGCAGCTCCGATGATCTCACACAGACAAGCACTGAAATGTCAGAAACTGTTCTGCCTTTAATGTTTAAACTGGAGTCGGACAATGATGGAGAGACTCAAGAAGAAGTGACAACATATAGTGTGGAACAGGACGTTTCTGAATGGTTAGTTGATGAATTTATGTTGCTGATGTGGAGTTAACTATCTTCAAGACTTTGATTAGCATATTCTGTCATGATATTCTACAAAATCGCTTGTGTGGAAACTGTTGTAAGATGCCTACAGAGTGACATGCTATTGCAATTGTGTTACGTTCTGTACTGCATGTGAAAAGACGGATGCGACAGCTTGAGCAGACTCACAAATGTGCTCTACTACAACAACTCTTCCTCTTCTCAACATGGACTGTGTTCTCGAGGGCGGGGTTTATAAAATTTTGTAAATTTTAGGGTTAGTGATGTCACTAACCTGGGAGGAATCTTGTGTAGTCCATAACAGCCGTTTCTTGTAGTCCTTAAAAAATTATTTCTTTAAAAGCAAATATCTTCCTTTGCTTTGAACTTTGAGCGTTGTAACTTTGTAGATGTTGTTTATGCTCAAACAGCAACATTACACACTAACTTAAAGGGATAGTTCACTTTGAAATACATTTTTGGTATGTTTTAGCTTACCTCAAGGGCATCCAAGATGTAGGTGTCTTTTTTTCCGCAGTTGTTTCAATTTTGATATTTTTAGGTCAAACCGTTCTTGTCTGTCAGTCATATAATGCAGGTCTATGGTCACCACCTCAAAGAGCAAGCACGGAGTCCAAATTAAAACAATTCCCCGTCGTCCAAATTAAACAATTCCCCATCGTAAGTACACATTGATGGCCTAAGACACGAAACGAGCGGTTTGTGTGAGAAAACGAACAGTATTTATATCATTTTTACCTCTTATACAAAGCCATGTCCAAGTGATCTGATCTGACGTGTACGCAGACTGGTGCATAGATATATACACTAGATGTCGCCTTAAAGACATTCGTTCCAATGAACTGCCGTAGACAAGGCGACATCTAGTGTATATATATCTATGCACCAGTCTGCGTACACGTCAGATCAGATCACTTGGACATGGCTGTGTATAAGAGGTAAAAATGATATAAATACTGTTCGTTTTCTCACACAAACCGCTCGTTTCGTGTCTTAGGCCATCAATGTGTACTTACGATGGGGAATTGTTTAATTTGGACGACGGGGAATTGTTTTAATTTGGACTCTGTGCTGGTGTTTTGAGATAATGACCATAGACCTGCATTATATGACTGACAGACAAGAACGGTTTGACCTAAAAATATCAAAATTGAAACTACTGCGGAAAAAAAGACACCTACATCTTGGATGCCCTTGAGGTAAGCTAAAACATACCAAAAATGTATTTCAAAGTGAACTATCCCTTTAAGTTAGAAAGGTGAAATCATAATCAACCATCCCCCTTTAATTACTTTATATTTATATTATAATGTATAATAATTCATTTAGATTGAATATTCTGGTGGATGCTGATAATTATTTTTTATTTTTTATGACTAGACTAATATTACATTTCCATAATATTTTGTCCAAATAAAAGAAAATACAATAAAAACTAAAAAGAAATGGTACCACAAAAAAAAAAAAAAAAAAAAAAAAAATGTTGCATGAGTACAATTGTACTATTCTACTACAAACATACCCAGATTTTGGGTAAATAGATGTATATTAACAGACCTCTGTGAACAGCAGATTCCAGGCAGAGGAGGAGGTAGGAGAGTCTGGCCTCTCGTGCACGGGGCATGCTGGTGTCCGGGTTACAATGATATTTGCGTAGGTCGGCCTTACAGGCCTTTGCAAGGGAGTAACTGACTTTATAATCTTGAGCAATGAGCTTTTGCCGAGTTGTCAGGGCGTTTCTGCACTGTGGACAGAGATGCTTATTAAGTACACGGACAGGACAAACACATACACTAAACTGACCACCAACATTCCTGTGGGTTCTTCTAGACTATGACTTCAGTTCAGAAACTACCCTCCCACACTGACATTTAATGCACATGCTGTTGCACTAAATTGGTTAAAAAATTTAATTAAATAAAAACTTGTTTCTATTACATTTGCATTTACATTGAATAATCATGTGTTTAATTCCCATAATATCAATAACTATACATGTGCCGCACCTTTTCTGACATCGCGTCCTCAAATTTATGGTTGAACAGGCATTTGTACACTCTTCCTTCTCCCACTTGGGTCTGAAAAAAAAGCAATAAAAGCAATAAAATGTTAAGCATTGACAGGTCAACCGGGAGATATTCAACACTTCATGTTCACACATGTGATATGTGCACACATCAACACATCGGCCCACATCTCCTACACAAAGCAGCTATGCGGTCTAAACCTGTCATTCTGACTCATAGCACATGATGGGCAGCTGTCAATCATGTCAGCCTACCCCCTTCATGATACTGGACCAGAAAAGTACATACTTGTAGTGAATAGTACAAGTATGCAAATTAGGTATATTAGAGAAGCTGACATACATTTTCACAGAAGCGCTCCCGGTCGTCTCGGCAGGAGAAGTAGAGGTAGCGGTCGAGGTGGAAATCATCCGCAGACAGTTCGGCCACTCTCATGATTGACTTTTTGCAGTCGCCCTTGATTTTATGAGCCTTATCCTGCTGCTCTGCCTCCCTGACCAGAGCCCTCTCCAGACACGCAATCACCTCACCCTGGGAATGCAGGTCCTAACAGGAAGAAAAAAAGAAGGACGAATTAGTTGGCTTTGGAGCTCACAGCTTGGCTTAGAGTTTATTTTGGGACAACAGATATGTTAGACTGAAGAGATAAACGAGAGGGAAGAAAAAGTTACTTTTACTTAAAGTAACTAGTTAGATGTTTTACAGAGAAAACCAAAGAGACTACCAATGATGCTTTTAATTAAGAGATGAAAAGACAAGAATAAATTAATTGAGTAAAGTTCAAAAAATTATTTTATTTAATATAATTATTTTGCTTCCACTTTATATTAGGTGTCTTGACTGCAAAGATTATAAATGAAATTACAACTATGTACTAATATTAAAATTAATCATTTGATACGATACACTTATTGTGTACATACATGTTTTTACATTGTACTTATATATTTTTTAAATACCTGCATGTAATTACAGCTGTATTATAGCTTTATAGCTATAAATGATAGCTTTCCTGTAGCTCAGTGGTAAGAGCATTGCGTTAACAACGCAAGGTTGTGGGTTCGATCCCAGGGGATTGCACATACCTATGTATAAATGTATAGGATAACGCAATGTAAGTCGCTTTGGATAAAAGCGTCTGCCAAATGCATAAATGTAAATGTATAATTACACTGTTGAGGCTTCCCTTACACCTTAACCAACCCTTAAACATACCCATACCACCAAACCTGTCCCTAACCTTACCCGTATCCCACCTCGATAGCACCAAAAGTGTTTTTAATACAATGATAACTCAATAAGTACATTGTAAAAATTTTTTTGATGTAGGTACATAGTAGTTAAGGACACCTAATATAAAGTGTGACCATTATTTTATTTAAATAATTTCTGTTATAAGCTTATTGGCTTTATTATATAGGAGAGAAAGACAGGAAAGTGCAGGGAGAGAGTAGTGTTATTTTACTATTATTTACATACTATTATAATGTATAGTATTTATTAATATTTACATTTCATTTTTTCATTTTAATAAATATATATAACATGTACATATTATAGTAGTTTAAATTTTTTCAGTTTTAATTTAAGTTTTAGTAATTTGTATGTGGTTTTGTTATTTTGATTCATTTTTCTATTTATTTTATTTTATTTTTTTCTGCAGTCCATAGCTTTTTTGGGTTAAAAAATTATCCAAAATAAATTTGAGCAAGTACATAACCAGCCAGTGTTCAAAACTATCTGCTTGCCGTAGCTTGATTCAAAACGGTAAGCTTGAAATAATGTAAAATACTAAAAATACTTACAGATAACATTTTCCGGTGAAAATTCTTATGTTGGTCATACTTCAAAAAAGTAGAATCTGTGATTCCGAATGACAGTATCCACACCGGCGCGGCGACTGACAGCCGCACATTCTCCTCAAAACATTGGATTCATCCGCACTGTGCCGTGCCGAGGCACAACCCAAGTAAAGTTGAAAATTTCCGCGAATAACTGCAATTGCAGATTTCGAACAGAGATGGCGACAAAGAGGAAAAACTACGTTTGCAGCTTTAAAGGAACCGTATGTAAGATTGTGGCCAAAACTGGTACTGCAATCACTTTCAAATTACTGTAGAGCGGTGTATCCCCTCCCCCTCCCCCTCCCCCCTGACTCGAGGTTGCCAGATAGGCTTGGATTTTTTTTTTTTTTGACACGTTTGTAGATGCAGCTGTGGTAACTAGAGCAGAGCTGGCAAACCGGATGCTGAAACACTACTGACTTCGTGATTGGTAGATAGGTGGAGGGTGGAGCTTCAGGCCAAAACACAAGATGACAACATCAACATCAGTTGAGGGCTGCAACTTCACTTTTAAATTACAATATCCTGGCCGGACTATTGTTGATAGTGATATAAGTATTTGAAATGAATATGATTTCTTAATGTCTAATGACATATCAGGGCCATTTTATGATTAATTGAAATACATTTCTTACATACGGTTCCTTTAAGTACTATATTTCATTTCATTTGCCAAGGCAAGATTTCTAATTTTCTTTTAATTTAAGTTTAAATTCTAATATTTATTTCAGCTTTAGTTCAAACTATTAGCAGTTTTAGTATACAATAACAACACTGGGACAGTGAGAGATATTAAATAAAGATCAAATTAAATAAATTGAATACAAATTAAAAATACTATATATATATATATAAACTCGAAAAAAAAAAATCTGCTAAAGAATGTTGCCAATTCTAGATCACTCGCAAGTGAATTTAATTGATGGCCCAGTCTTAAGCCACTGAACACTTCTTGAGGCCCCAGAAAAAACACCAACTAAGGAAACTACAAACAAGTAAAACAGTGTTGATGATGATATTCAAACATCCACTCAGTAATTAAGTGCCAGAATTTAAGGCACGCAACTTCATGACAAAATGTAAAGGCTTTACAGAACGGGAGCTGTCAGTTACTCTTATAATAGTACCTAATTACTACATAGCCCATGATCTAAAAAGCCATTGAAATATGTGTACACCCACTAAGATGCTTAATATAATTTTCATTCCTCACTTGCCATCTTGTCTGTGTGGCAGTCTGAGCTTATTTAGGATATTTTAAGTGAATGAGCAGACAAGTCTAAAGTTAACTTTTTTAATTTCAGCAGAGAGCACCCGGGGGAACAAGGCAAGTGCAGTGATCGGGTGCCCAGTTTCAATCATGCCTGGAGGAATGTGGATACTTTGGGAATGGCAGAGTCACTACATAACAGAGCCATCTGGTACCAAGCCAACATCCTATGGTTTCCCAAAGGGAGATTCTAGAGCTTTGCGGTTTTAAGTAGGCTAGGAGTCAAAGCATTCTCCACTATTATTGGAACGCAAGCTTACTTTTTCTCCGACAGTGATGCTTCCACACTGCAGGGTGTTGATGTCTTCTCTGCAGTTATCCATAAAGCCGCATATGAGCCGATAGTCGCTGAAGACGATGCTGGTCATCTTGGTAATGTACTGATGACACTGGCGTTCTGTGATGTTAGCGCGGTGGTCCACCAGGCAGGACATCAGATAGCCTTTCCCTCGCTCCTCATCTGCACACTCTTTCAGCTAAGAAACAGATTAATGCTCTTTTTTTAATTATCCGTGAGATGGAGCAGTCAGGCATCAATGCTACAGATATGAAGAATTTTCATTCCCTATTTAATATCAAGTCAATGTATAATGGTAATTAAATTGTGAATTCAACCACAAATGTGCATCAACACACACACACACACACACACACACACACACACACACACACACACACACACACACACACACACACACACACACACACACACACACACACACACACACACACACACACACACACACACACACACACACACACACACACACACACACACACACACACACACACACACACACACACACACACACACACACAAACAAACACACAAAGAGGGTAGTGAGAAACTTTTGTCTACTGAGATTCATTTTAATTACATTATGGCAGCTTAGAGTGCAGTCAAACATAAAACCACACTGCATTATAAATGTAGACGGCAGTTCCTCTGCACCATATATATAAAAAAAAAAGACTGCAATATATATTGCAATATGAAAAAATTCAGGAATTTCTACCAGAGCCATGAATAGCTATATTTGGATTACTCATTCTAGAATTACTGGGGTGGTTTTGTTGGAGAGTGCATCTGCATAAAAATTAAATAAAAAAAGACTAAAGACTTTTAGTGTGAGCCCTCCTTTTAGAGCTCAACGATTTAGGAAAAACTCTTTACAAGACCCAACTCTTTCAGTAATCATAACGTGAACAGAGTATTAAAGGAAATTATTTTTCATTGGCCATATTCCCACTGCTTTCGATCCATTCAATATGACTATAAAATAATAAATACGATTTTTATTGTGATTATTATTATTAAATATTAAATCCAGAGGGGATATTTGATAAGTTCGATTAAACCATCAAAATATTTTATATTTATATTTTATATATTTTTTTTTTATATTTTAAATATGAGAGATGAACAAAACACTAAGGTTAATGTATTTATCTGACAAAATTATTTGGCAAAAAATGCAACAAAGCTACAGGTTTTATTTTATTATGCAAAAAACAAAAATGCATAAAAAAACTAAAATCTCACAGAAAAAACAAACAAACAAAAAACACACTGACTACAACATAGGCTAATCAGTTATGGTTCTCTCTTGTTTTTGCATTCTCTCTCGTTTTCTTTGTATGACAGCCTGGACGAAAATGATGTCCACAATATTTGGCATGTTTTATTGCATTATCACAAATAAAATAATTTAATCCAGGCAACAAACAAAGCAAAATGCAATTTTTTTTTAATAATTTCCTAGGCTGGACATAACATTAGGCGACTACTGTAAAAGAACACAGTGCCGTGTTTCACTCTGAAACCTGCAGTGCATAGATTTATTAAATAAAATGACACACTCTCTGAAGTT
Organism: Leuciscus leuciscus; assembly: GCF_965113295.1. Lineage (NCBI taxonomy): Eukaryota > Metazoa > Chordata > Actinopteri > Cypriniformes > Leuciscidae > Leuciscus > Leuciscus leuciscus. The sequence goes on from NC_138734.1 coordinate 27,799,037, forward strand.
TGAGATTCCTCATTGGAATCCACTGCTGCTTCAATGTATATGTAATGAGTGATTATAATCAAGGTATTGATCAATATTTTTCCTTCTAAATATCAAATGAGTTGAATGACTTCTCTGGAGATTTTACTTTGTTATAGAAGTTACCAGTGTGATTATTGAAATGTTCTTTTCATGTATTCTTTAATGTCAGTATTTGATAACTGAATGCAGTAACAGTGCTTGCTTTTAGCCTGACTTCCAGAAATGAAAGATGGACATGTTTTGTGTTTGAGAAAGGTCTTCAACGTGTTAAAACAAATAGGGGTCATTGAAGTCTATAGTTTAAGGGACCATTTCTCAGTTAAAGCCTATATTTTCCATTTAGACTAAAGTGTCCTATCCTTGAGAGAAAGAACTTGTTATCTTGAGGTTTTGAGACGAGACTCCTGTTTATAGTTAGAGCCTGGCCAAATCCAACCTTGGAACCGTGTCGGTGTGTGTGTTAGTCTTCTTGGTTACAGGTTAAGGAACCACTGTCATTATTGGAGATTGACTGAGTTGTTGTTCTTGACATGCTGGCGCCCACCAACCCAAATCTGCGACCTGGAAGGTCACGACATGCCTAACTTCAGGGTCCGAGTATCAGCTGCATAATCGATGTAGATATGCTTCAGTCTATCTGTATATGTGTGGAAAATTAATATGTTCATCTATTTCTTAGCCAATGAAAATCATTCAACCTGTAAGCAATGACGTAGCTTAGACCTTGGTGAAGGGTATAACTGGTGTGTGTGGTGAAGGGTATAACTGCTGTGATCTTTGTAACTGTAAGTGTGGCGGCCTACGAACTCCTGTGTGAGTCTTGAAGCTGACTTCTGCTGATGAAACTGCAAACTATCTTCAGTAAAACTTTTCTTCAATTTATTATAATTCTGACTCTGGGTCTTCTTTCAAACATCTGGTCCTTGGGTCCTAAACTGTTAACCCCTAACACTCACATACACTCAAGATGAGAGAATCGAACAGATTGAACAGATAAGGACCAAAAGTAATATGATTCAGCAAAACAATGGCAGAACCTGACCTCTAACATGGTGCTCGTACACACTTCCAGCGCCACGGACTCAAACTTCGGATCCGTGGTCAGGTTCAGCTTGTAGTTCCACAACAGCTAGAAAAAGGAGAGGTAACATTATTAGAAATATGAAACATTACAAATATGCATATTAATGTAATTTATGTGTTGTAGTGATTTTTGTGAATCCACTGGCGGGAACATTTATCAGCAAATAAAGATGCACATTTCAAATCTGTTTTTCACACAAAGCTATCGTGATTTCAGAAGACTTGAAATAAAGTGTGACTTCTACGATGCGTTTGCATCTTTTTTGAAGCTTGAAGGCTTCGGTTCCCAATTTCTCCCTTTGACGTTTCACAGTCATACCGCTTTGGAATGACATTAAGGTGAATAAATAATGACAATTTTAATTTTCAGGTGAACTATTCCTTTACGTCAGTCAGTGCTTACAAAAGAATCTCTAGTTTTCTGGAGTCATGAAGTTGAACGCTGTACTGGCAGTGCAGTTAAAAAGATGTAATGCTTTGTTCATTTTATGGTTTGTGCAGAACATAACTGCCAAATAGAAAGTAACAGATTTCAGTTTAAAGAGAAAAAATAAAACATTCTTTTTAAATAATAAGATCTCAGTTGAAGTAAATGGCCTAGTAGTTACTGTATCACACACCAAAGCTCAAAACCTCTCAGTAATATAATTGCACATTAATAGTGACACTAACTAAAAGTGCTGATGAATGTTTCAAAACGGCAGAGAGCTCATGTCTTTATTATCATTATTGCTCAACTATAAGCCTTGCTTAATGAGACGGGTGACTCAGGCCTGAATCATATGCTTAAATTTTCCTCGTTTCTGATTTGTGGACCAGGCCTCAGCACCGCGGTCTTAATGAGAACATCAAAGCCACGAACGTTAGGGAAGGAGATCAGAAACAGATACCTCTCTCGGGGCCCCGCCAAATTAATTGCGGGCTGCAGTCATCATTAGAAAGTGATTAGGCCATTATTCTTCTGAAATTACTTGCTGATCTTACTAGTCTCTAAATCCTACTGAGGCATTCTCTCGTAAAGCTACAAAGAATTGTCTGAAAGAATAAAGTGCGCACAGGGGGTCTAGTAAACAGGGAGGAACATCACAATAAGAGAAGTGTGAAGCTGTGAAGATGTGAAGGAGATGAGTCATATTGAAGGACAGTAGAACGCAGATGATAATTATTATTAAAGGCAGGGCTTTTTGAGTACTTACATGGTTGCAGTCCGTAGAAATCTCAGTGTCCTGTAAAAGAAAGAGGGAGAGAATTTTTTTAAATGTGTCTTTTACTTTTCACTTCATTTCCTTCTCCTTATTCATTTATTCAGAATGATTTCCAATACTGACGTTTTATAGTCTGAAAATCATGGCAGTAAAGCTATATTGCTGGCAGTAAATAAAGACAAAAAAAATAAAATATATATATATATATATATATAAAAAAAAAAGTAAAAAACAAACAAACAAAAAAACACTTACTACAATAAGGTCTCATTTGTTAACATTAGTTAATTTATTAACTAACATGAACTATCAATGAGAAATATATTTGTTACAGTATTTATTAATCTTTTTAATGAATGTTAGTTAATAAAAATCCAGCTGTTCATTGATTGTTCATGTTAGTTCACAGTGCATTACCCTATAATGTTACAACATTTGATTTTAATAATGTATTAGTAAATATTGAAACTAACATTAACTAAGATTAATAAATGCTGTACAAAAAGTATTGTTCATTCTTAGTTCATGTTAACTAAAGTAGTTAACTAATGCAAACTAAGGAAACCTTATTGTAAAGTGTTTCCATAATAAAATTAAATAACAATTACACAATCTAATTCATGGTCCAAAATCAACCGATGCTGATGCATTTTTCAAATCCCAAATTTATGAAACAGAATAGATTTCTTTTGTTTTAGTTATGTCTTTGAGTCCATACAGTATCTTCCAATGCAGACACATTTGCTTTACAAATAAAACAAACAAAAACACAAACGACAACATTAACATTATAAATAAGAGTTAAACAGTTAAAGACGCTGTTTAGCATATAGAAGTACGGATAGTTCTGGTCCTTGATATGAAATTCTGATAGTGTTCCTCTCGTAATTGAAATGCAGTACAATATCAGCTATGTAACAAAACATTAAAGACTCTTAATAATTCAAGCACATAAAGAGAATGCCTTGTGACTTCTAGTTTTCCTCCCTCAACAAAATTCATTATTTCAGCAGCATGTCTGTTTTTTCTCTTTCTAGCAGGGTAAGACTACAGTCTGCAAACTGTCAATAACCACAGTCTCTAACCTAGCACAGTAAACAACTGCTGAGTGACTCATAGAGCATGAAAATGCAATTAGCAATTGTCAGGGGACGACAACAACAGAGTCAAACAGGCAAAAATCAATGTGCATTAACATACAATGCTCTAACAATGGCTTGACAATAATGTGTCATCCTTCAGTTGCCCTCAGACATCAAAACCAACCTGCCAGCGTGGACACAACGGAAGATATAGTGTACATTATAAAGTTGATCGAGAGTAGAATAGGTATAATAATAATAATAATAATAATAATATTAATAATATATATATATATATATATATATATATATATATATATAGAATAACAACAAAAATAATACTATTACAATAATAATAATAATAGTAATTATATATATATATTATTTTTTATATATATATATTTATATACATGTACCAATTATTATATAAATAATATACATTATAAATATATACATATAAAACTAAATGAATTATTTTTAAAAATATAATAAATTATTATGAATACTACAGAGAGACAAATTGATAGACAGATTGACAGAAAGACAGTCACAATCACCAATCACCGAACTAAAGAATATTCTTAACAACAATGTATTTTAAGTATAAAAAAAAATGAAGAGATGAGAAAGTCTTATGAATTGACAACTCTTTATTTATTGGCAAGCAACATGTGCAGCATATACCATTCCCTCTTTAAGGCTGCTTGTCCACCAAAGTGTTTTTAGCCAGCTGAAAATGTTAGGCGCTCTACTGAAAACTCCTAGCTGTGGGCACTTGAGAGCGTTTTGGTAGCGCAGCGGGGTTTTTTTTCTTCTTCTGTTGAGACCCTTTGTTTGCTATGATACGGAATATCCGCGGGAAGTGTTACTTGTAACTCATTTCACAGATAGTTTGTTTCTGTGTTGTTTCTATATAAAAATGTCGATACAATGTAACGTATTTGCTCTGGCTCTAGTTTTAAATACATTTTCCATTATTATGCTTCTTGTTGTCATCTGTTGAAGTTGAACAAGCAGAACGTGGTGGTTGGTCGGTGTGGTATTTGTCCCGCCCCTCCTCCACTGTGATAGGACAGCTGTTCTTCAACTCTCGGCGACCGGTAAAAAACAGCACTTCAGTGTGGAAAAGATCAGGGGGGCAGGGTTTCATATTATTTTGAAGTTTCCCCGGGCGCCGCCATTGGCTAGCGGACCATCACCTGCTGTTAGCATCCCATTGACTCCCATTCATTTTGGCGTCACTTTGACAGCGAATAACTTTACATCTGAGGCGTTTAAAGACTCCATTTGTCCATTATTTATTTCTAAAGAAACACGAAAATGTATAAAAGGCTCCATTACCTTGTATCTTACGTTATGGCCCCGTAGAAGCCGTTTTTGTAAAAATAGGCTAACGATTGCGTCATAACCACGCGACTCTCTGTCGCACAGTAGAGAGATTACCGTATGGACAGGAGGAGAAGCTCGCGCGCAATCGGGGGGACGTGGAGGCAAAATGACAAAGTAATTAATCAGAATACTTAGCAAAAGTTTCTCCTGCTTCTAGCTCATGGACAGCTCCTACTCACACTCTCCGTCTCTGCAAGTTTCGGAAGGGAATGATTCAGATTTCGCTTGGCACAGCTACTAGTAGATAGACGGGTTGCTCACGTCACATCTACGTCGTCAAGCTCAGTTTGAGTCTGCGCAGTACGCTCGACCATCAGGAAGTTAGTGCTTCTAACTGACTTCACTTGTCTCCGTTGAATCCAATGGGGTCGCTATGTCCAGTTTATATACTGTCTATGGAAAAGATGCTCGGCGTCTCGTTACGCTCACGCAGTTTTAAAAATGCGTCTCTCCCATTGAAATCAATTATAAAAATATGCCAGCTGCGTGAAAAAACGTGTTGGTGGATACGTACAGGACCTTAGAGGTAAATAGGAACAGCTTAGAGCTTAACAAATCTTTATCGACAGAAAGTAATCAAATGTGAAACAACACTGCATAGTCTTCACTGTATAAATTAAATATAGATTAATCCTACTAAATCTACTAAAGAGAAATTAGGGATTTTCTCTTTGTCTTTTAAAGACAAAGTTTGATGTTTGATTAACATTGACACAGATGGCACCAGTATTATTAGGTTGCTGTCACTTTAAAACGGAATGCACGGATCCATTATACTGTTACACATGCGATTTATTTCCCAACTGTTTATGTTCACCTAAAACAAAACCGACAGTGTTTAAGCAAATACTCACCAAACTGGGCATTTTGATATATTTCTGTGTGTATTTAACCATTTAGGCGCAAACCTGAAACTCAATGTTCACTTTGTCTGTCCATGTTCCACTTTGGTTTGGAGCGCGCACACAGAAAGCATTCTTGCTGTCATTGCTGTAGGGATGCTGTCATTGCAATGTCTCCACTCTCCGCAAAGACATTGCAAATTTATTGTCCTTTTCAGACACCTGGTAGAACTGCCAGACCGGTGAATGTAGAGAACCAATTTTAGCAGCACATAGAAAAAAATGTCTTGTGAGTTTAGCGTCATCTGATCGGCTCTTCTGATTGGCCTTTATAGGACAGACAGATAGAGAGCTAAAGACAGACAGATTTTAGGAAGACCTTGTCCTGTTTTTGTGACATTCTTACATAAAAAATAAAGCAGCATGTGTACAGAATCCTCATAGCACTTAACCAACAGCTGATAAAACTAGTACCATTAGTGTTCTATACCCACATAAAACTACTAAACAGATTCATCGTTAACGTTCATGAAGGGAATCAGAAGATGATATTGCCGCAGAACCACATAACAGGCTCTAAATAGGAACATACTGATATCTGAGCTCAGTAACCACACCCGGATCAATCATCCAGTTTCTCGTCGGGAGCCAGAACAGGATATTTCTATTTGTACGTCAGGGAACTGTGATTACAGGGCGGTCAGGGCATACATGGATCATCTACTAATTCTGAGAGATTACACATTGCTTGCTTTCCTGTAATAATTTGATAAAGCTTGAATTTGGACGATTTGGTTCAAAGGGTTCACAGAATTCTGCTGGGATTCACTTGTTCGAACTACAGTAAAATCACTACAAGTTTTTATTAGTGACATCAATCTTCAGTGACTTTTTCTTTTTCAATTAATTTGGTTCATGTATCCTGTGATCAATTTAAAAAAAATAAAAACTAACAAGGCATGTGTTTTGGATCACATAGCAATGAAAGGTGGTCGGGTGGGTGGAACAGTTGAAATGTCAATGGTCTCTCTATGCAATGAATATCAGTTATCTTCTAAACTGTAAGTCAGTCTGATTCATTAAGAAGCAGAAGGAAATATTATAGACCACTGGACCATTTTCTCAATAATCCACATCAGGCAATGTGGGTTGAATAATAACTGCAGTCTAGGCTGACAAACACTTCCTATTACAATTTCTAGTAGACTGCAGACATCTGTGAATGCAAATGTACCGTTTTAAAGCTCCCCAATGATTTCTACTAATAGTTGGCCATCCATCAAATTTTTTTCAATGATGATTGTTGGTTATGACCCAATAAGAGCTTTCCGACAACTTTCAAAAGAAAGAAAAAGAAAAATAACAACCAAAATCTGGTTAATAATAACAACCAACTCTCCAGTTCTTTTATAACTAGTCTGACTGGGGTTGTCATATTTATCGGTACTTCGGTACCAAGTCAATACTTTAAAAACTTAACGGTACCAGTTTTTCTGCAGTAACGGTAGTATCGAATACCGGGTCAATCCGGTATCCGGTGACAGGCACTACTTTCAAACTCTCCCGTGAAGAGCATCAAAGGTTTAGATTTACAACTTGTTTTTGCAGTGTTGAGCATTGTAGCCAATAACACACATGCTTGTCAAATGCGTAAAAGCAATGGCCAATAAGAGGTGTTAAGTTCATCAAAATCTGCTCTACACACCAGAGTATATATACGAGGTATAAAGACAGATTTGTTTATTATAACGGGAGTTTTCACTCAGTCAATGAGCTTTCGCTTCAGCCGAACCGAGGTGATATCAGCTTCATTGACTATAAAGATAGCGCTCCTTTATATAACCGATTCATAATTTGAATAAAAAAATTATTTTTCATGCTGTCAAGTACACTGTAAAAAAATTATATGATCAATAAGTTATGACAACAAGATTCAACTTCAGTCAGTTTAATGTATTTAAAGTTGAAATGACTTAAACATTCAAGTTGATTGCACTTTAAAATTTATGACAGCAACTTTATTTTTTACACACTGCAAAGTTTCGGGAGACATGACTGTATTAAAATGAGGGATTGATCCTGAAACTGAGATGATTGATAACAAACAAGACAAACAAAAAAAATCTGAAGTGTCAAAATAGATCCGTGCATTAAAGTGTAAGACCTGCCACTTGTTCTGTTGCCTGTAAAATGTTTCTGTTTTTCCTTCAATTCATTTGATTTTTTTTAATTCAATGTTTATTTAACTGAACAATATTTAAAGGCTACGTGCTTATGTTTAACATCTTTAATTTATTTCATACATTTCATTTGCAAATAGTCAAATTAAAAAAATATTACAACAAAATAGTCACAACAGTTTTGCTTTGAAACTGAAACCGTGAAATTTGACTGATACAGACTACTGAAATTTTGGTAAAGTGACAATCCTATGTCTGACTAATTGTTTTGTGCAATTCGAGTTTAATCAGAAACCCAGTCCTGCTCTGAAAAAACAGGCTTCAAAAAGCCAAACAATTCCTTAGTATGAAAGTATGGTAGTTTTGTTGCAGGACTATAAGACCATCTAAAGAATAATTAAAAGGGAAGATGAATGTTTTACAATAGGGAGGGAACAAAGTCTTTTCCCAAACTTCCTTCTAAAGTAGTGAGATAATGTTTAACTTGGCTGATACTTTGCTTAGAAGGAAAATCATTTAAAATAAAACTAGATACACCCAAAAAATAAGGTACCCAACCAAACAAAAGTTGAGACGGTAAGATTTGTCTTTTATATGTCTCTTTTGTTCACAAAGCCTGCATTTATTCGATAAAAAACAGTAAAAAAAACAGTAACACTGTAAAATATTATTGCAAGTTTTTTTATTTAAAGTGTAATTTATTCTTGTGATGCAGATCTGAATTTTCAGCATCATTACTCCAGTCTTTAGTGTCACATGATCCTTCAGAAATCATTCTAATATGCTGGTTTGCTGCTCAAGAAACATTTCTGATTATTATCAATGTTGAAAACAGCTGCTTATAATTTTTGTGAAAACCGTGATACATTATTTTGGGTTTTTGTTGATGACGTTCAAAATTAAACAATTGTTTGTTTGTTTTTTGACTGTGTATTTAACATAAACATACATAAATAGTTGAATTTAATTTATACAAATTTTTCCTTGCTTAATAAAGTATGTTTATTTCATTAAAAAAGTTTCTTACAACATGCCAGTGCATTTTTATTTTTATTTTGAGTTAAAAACAAACAATCACAACAAGTAGCATTTCCGACCTGAGTCTATGTTTGCTTCACATAACTAAGCTGAAAATATATGGAAAAACACAATCTTTCATAAAATAGGCTTTTATGAAGCAACATAATTGGAGAAAACTTCTGACCAATGGTTTGAAAAAAATACATCTGCAGGGCTTAATGCAAATTAGACATGCAGTGACAATTAAGCAATTTACGGTAATGGTTTGGGTTCTGTTAGATTAATTACCATTTGGATATATAATGAACAATTTCGTGATAAATCTCAATAGCCAATTGAATTACTAAATTACTACTGTACTACTTTATAAACAAACCTTATCTTTCTCTGACTGAATCTGACAGGATGGATGGTAAACTGATCTCTTTTGAGCATGCTCATCTAAAATATTCACGTCATTATTTTCTGACAAGGTTTGTACAATTATAATTTCTGCTTTTGCTGGTAAAATAAATCAGTTGTGAGGGACAGAAATCTCTTTGCTGTGACACCAACAGCCCCTCTGCGCACCGGGTTCAGGGTTCGTCATAAGTAATAAAGAGTAGACGGAAGTCATGGATGAACCAACGTCAACAAGTGCAGCTTCAGTCAGGTTGAGACCTGATAAAAAGGTGAAGTTTCACTCAGTCAGGGATTTGCTTGCAGTAGAGCGCATTAAGCACTCGCTCACCTCTTTCATGCACAGATGAGTGATTATGACACCAGCCTTGAATCTCTCCCTTCTCCCTTCAGGGAAACCCAAACTCTCTGCTACTGTATTAGCATTAGTATCATCGGCACATTCTCACCTCCCAGAAAACCACCTCCTGCACTTGCAAATGAAATGTCGATTTATGATCGAGTATTTTAACAGTAATTTTCCACCGTGTTCCCAGTAACCCTCAAAATTTTTGCGGTTATAAACATTACGCCATAAATGGTGTCATTTGAGCTTAACTTGTGCTGAACTTGGTATAATCCTTTCCTTTGAGCCAAATTAATGAAGCGTCACTATTTGAAACTGTTTTTGTGAATCAATACAGACTGGGAGGAGTGTGACAGGAGAAGCACGGAGGGAACAGTGGTCGTGTTTAATATTATATGTTGAAGCATAACCACTTAAGGGCCTGCCAAGTGCAATGATCACAGCACGACTCTGAAAGATGTGGAAAGTGGAGAGAATACAACCCAGCGTCTGTTCGCCCTCTGAAACGGCTCTGGTTTCTGTTCAGTGAGATGCACTTTCAGTGAATAAAACATCCATCCTCACTCAGGTCGTGCAAGAGCGAATGTGGCAGTAATGCAGGGAAATCGAGTGAGTGATTCAACAGGGTGCTTACAGATAACAACAGATAACAATGGGATAGTTTGAAACTGCATATAAAGACACTGCAAATTAAATATGAAACAAAAATAACATCATGTGCATGCTAGTAAATCAGCCAGGCTGTTTCCTTAATCAAAGTACAACAAAAATTATATTCTAGAAAACAATTTTTATCAAACCCACGTATCGGTAAGTCTGTTTTATTGACTCTCTCTCTCTCTCTATATATATATATATGTATATACACCTGTGTGTGTGTGTGTGTGTGTGTGTGTGTGTGTGTGTGTGTGTGTGTGTGTGTGTGTGTGTGTGTGTGTGTGTGTGTGTGTGTGTGTGTGTGTGTGTGTGTGTGTGTGTGTGTGTGTGTGTGTGTGTGTGTGTGTGTGTGTAATATATACATACTGTATATATAAAAACAAACATAGTACAACGATTTATATAATTGAAATTTCATAATATTATAATTGAAATTTTATAATTATTATAATTGAAATTTAAAAGTGTATATACATAGTAAATTAATTATATTATATATTTCACTTGCCATCAATCAATTGTGTGTGTGTATACAGTACCGGTCAAAATTTTGGAAACATTACTATATTTTTAATATTTAATATTTGTATTTATTTAATAAATGTATGATGATAATAAATCAGCATATTAGAATGATTTCTGAAGGATCATGTGACACTGAAGACTGGAGTAATTGCTGATGAAAATTCAGCTTTGCATCACATAAATAAATTATATTTTATAGTAAAATAAAAAAAACATTACTTTAAATTGTAATAATATTTCACAATATTACTGTTTTTCCTGTATTTTCGATCAAATAAATGCAGGCTTGATGAGCATAAGAGACCTTTTTTCAAAAACATTAAAATTAATGATGTTTCCAAACTTTTGACCATTACTGTACGTAGGCTATATGTGTTACTGACATGTGTACCAAGTGCATAATTTCCTTTTAAAATAATTTGATAAATTCATGACATATATATCACTTTAGTTTATTCTATAAAACCTATTTAGTTTTAATTCATTTTTAGTCAATTTAAATAATACACATTATTTTATGTTTTGTTATCTTAAACCCCCAAAATGTCAGGTGGTGCAACGGTCCAAACAAATGAACAGACTAAGAAAACTAGTTAAAATGGAGTCTTAATAATACAAAATTAAAAACGTAATATTATGGCATCATTTTTGGTTTGAAACCTTTCATATACAAATGGTAAAAATGGTTAAACCAGGTTTGGTTTGGTTAAAAAATGGTTTAACCGCCTGACATAAAAAGTCAAAAAATTTATTTAAACATTTTGAAATGTTATTTAACAACTGAAACTTGTTTAAACACATTATTTACAAAAATATGCATTACATCAGTTTTGAAAAACACCTTTTTTGAAGCTTTATTTGTCAATGACATACATACATTCATACATACATGAAAGTGAAAAAAGTGAAAGTGACACGTGACGGCCAAGTATGGTAACCCATACTTGGAATTTGACCTCTGCATTTAACCCATCCAAGTTAATGCACACACATTAGGAGCAGAGTAGTGAGTAGTTAACACACACAGCAAACGTGGATACACACACCCAGAGCAGCGGGCAGCCTTGTGTGGCGCCCGGGGAGCGATTAGGGGTTAGGTGCCTTGCTCACGGGCACCTCAGTCATTTCCCACCGGTTCTTGAATCGAACCAGCAACCTTTGGGTCACCAGATCAACTCCCTAACCACTAGGCCATGACTGCATGCATGCATGCATGCATGCATGCATACATTCATACATTCATACATTCATACATACATTCATACATACTCTGTCATACTCACACTGCACGGACGTACACTTAATCATATCGCTAGAAGACATGAATTATAATAATCCGAGTGCTACAAGAACACCTGTTCTTACACTACAGAGGTAAACAACATCAGACGTTCCTCATTGCCATTCGTGCTAAATCTTTTATGTGGCAAAGCTAACAAGATGGAAACAGCCTACAGGATGTTTATTTTTAGACAACAACATTGTTCAAAGAAATAGAAGTCACAATGAATAATCAGATTCACATCAGACTAAGAAAAAGTTCAACCCCCCCAAAAAAGGCCCATGGCTTCTGTTTTAATAATGTTTCGAGACTGTTGAATTAATGGATCAAAGCTACAGTAGAGAATAGCAGTAACCTCTGTTTTGTCCTTAATACCAGGTAAGAAAAATATTGGCTGGCAATTTTAAAAAGTGTTCCACTGTCTGTCATAAAAAAAATAAAAATAAAATTGGCCAAACATCAGTTGAGAGGTCAAAAACATGTCGCGCCTTTGACCGAAGCAGACACACGAAAAAAGAATGGCTGAAGAACAACCACATGATTGCAGTCCTGCAAGCCCATTTTTGTGACTGCAACACATTTACTGACAGTCAAAACTATGATATCTGATAGCTTTTCCTCTGACAATAGCAGTCAGAGACTTGCCTTTGTTCAAGCCATTACAGGATTTCTGCACCATTAGTCAAAATGAAAGCAATTATTCAACACTGACCCTCACCAATTAAAAAGTGAAATCAAGAACATTTCTAAATCATATTTCCTCTTGAAATAGGGACTACACGACATTCCTCCCGGGTTAGTGACATCACCAACCCTAAAATTGACATAAACCCCGCCCCCGGAACACAATTTATAGATTATCAAGACAGAATATGCTAATCAATGACTTGAAGATAACTACACATAAGCTACATAAATTCATCAACTAACCATTCAGAAACGTCCTGTTGCATTCTACATGTTGTCACTTCTTCTTGAGTCTCTCCATCATTGTCTGAATCCGGTTTGAACATAAAATGCTAAAAGTTTTTGAAATTTTCAGTGCATGCATGTCTATGTAAGGTAAAAGGACACAAGCTGTTGAAGCTCCGCCCTCTGTGCCGGGAGCAGCAGCTCATTTGCATTTAAAGGAACAGACACAAAACGGTGCGTTTTTGCTCACTCTCAAAAATTTACACTTTTAACATGCTATATAAAAATATCTGTGGGGTATTTTGAGCTAGAACTTCACATACACATTCTGGGGACATCAAGGACTTATTTTACATCTTGTGATAAGGGCATTACCATTATTGACATTCATTTGCATTATTTTTCACATCCATCCCAAATCTTATTACAATAATGCAAAAATCTCTATGAAATATAAAGTAAAATATTTTTCAATTACATTAGTTATATTGCCTTATTTAAATATTAAAACATTAAATTGGAGTAATGAGAATCTTGTAAGAATATCACTGAAAATAATGAGAAATACAATAAACGTAAATGTCCAGAAGCATAAGAGAGAGAGGAAACATTTTAATTGACGAAGACAATGTCACATAATGCAACAAAATCATAATGGTCACAAAAATGGCTTTCTTTTCAGTTAACACGTTGCTTTGCATTTAAAGAAGTAGGCTAGCCATCTACCAAGAAGAAACATCAGGCCTGGTCACACCAAAACCATCATGCTATGAGCTGTCAAAGCCACAAGACATGATTTCCCCTTTAGTGGAACACTGAAAGAGTTAATTTCCCTTCATTTTAGATTCATTAGTGTTTCACACAGACATTTCCAAACTAATAGCTTTACAGTCAACAAAAACATACATAGGCCTACACAAAAAAAACGAGGTAGCTCATTTAAAAAAAAAAAAAAAAAAAAAACACAATCGATTAGCTGCCTTATTCATTCCATTCTGCTATATCAAACAAATGTTTGATTAAGAGCTAAGCTCCTTCATTTACTTTATCAGGATGTCTCCCCTCAACCCCGGATCCCCGCGGGAGGTTCTCATATCAGTCACGCTAGCGGCTTTGTTTACAACAAACCAACCACACCGTCCCACCAGTAGAGGAACCTGCTAAAAATGCAAATTACATTGAGACAGACGTGCTGCAGCTGTGCCACGACCACCTTACCTCCCTCCTTCAAGCGTTTGCAAGGGTTCGTTCACAAAAAGGCCGACCCGGAGGGGTCAGACCTCAGGGAGATGGGAGAAAGATTTATGGACATCATTTACCTCTTCAGAAGGCCACAGCTGTTACCGAGCCTCTGCAAAGCAATTATCCCAATAATTAGAGCCACAGTCCGGACTGCTGAAGCAACCGTTCGCGGGCAAATGAACTTGGCGTGCGGTGCAGGAGGAGAGACTGAAGGATGAGTTTACAGCTTGTCTTGATGTTTCATTCGTGCAAGCATAATTATAATTTTCTATCTGCTGCCAATGCCAAAACCAATGAACTGCTGTTGGCATGGATGCTTGTAAGTGGTTCTTTTGTATACATAGATTATAATTACATATTTACATATACATATATTACTAAGGTACTTTTCCAAAAAGTGATTGCAACTCCAAATAAATATATACTATACATATGTACTACCCCGATACTTGTCCAAAAAAATTATTCACAAAAGTGAATATTACTAATACATAAATTACTAGTGCTGTCAAATCGATTAATCACATCTAACATAAATATATACACATAGGCGCAGGCGCGCACACACACACACACACACACACACACACACACACACACACACACACACATTATTATATTTATATATATATTATATGTGTGTGTGTGTGTGTGTGCCTATGTATATATATATATATATATATATATATATATATATATGAATATAATAAATAAATATAAATAAAATCAATTATATATATATATATATATATATATATATATATAAATATATACACACACATTTATAATGTAAAAAAAAACTTTAATGTTAGATGCGATTAATCTCGATTAATAGATTTGACAGCATTAATATATATATATATATATATACACACACGTTGTTCTCTGCAAGCTACAGCACACCAAGTGCACATATTGCTCATAGACAGCATTTAGACCAATTACTACAAGCATATTACCACCGAATACATCAGAGCAAGAAATGAAGCCACCCACATTTCAATTTTCAGAGGCATGAATGGATGATTAAAAAGAAATGAACTCGAAGCGTACATCAAATTGCATTTCAAGGCTAACGAAACAAAGATTCGACACCCTAAATGGGACACGCATAATAGCCGTGTTTCAGACAGACCACTATCTGAAATGTCCCTCAGGTGTAGAAATTAGTTATCACGGACCAGAGAGCAAGACCTCGCTTCAACACTAATGAGAGCCTGAGTCAGTGAATTACGGAAGACAGAGAGAGAGAGAGAGAGAGAGAGAGAGAGAGAGAGAGAGAGAGAGAGAGAGAGAGAGAGAGAGAGAGAGAGAGAGAGAGAGAGAGAGAGAAAGAGAGAGACATAGTGGGTTTAAAGCTGTGACTTTAATGAGAGCTGGATTTTAGCATACTGTGGGCGAGACTACGATATAAGAGACATTTCAACAGAAGAGGTTGTGAAAGTCTAGTGGAGAAAACTGCTGTAGTAAGATGTTACTCGCCTTAAATTAATTTGTGTCTAGTTGCAAATGAACCTTGGCCCTTGTGATTGCCAGATGAAAAGTGGTGCACCATCAGAGCTAAGCAGTGACGGAGGAGTAGCTTAAAACAAATGTTTAAGTATCATCGCTCATGTTTAATAAGCATACATGTCTTAGATCACATCAAGATCTGCACAGATAAAAGTCTTCTTTTCTTTTTTTGGTTTAGTGGCCAGGGACTTTTAAACTCCAAAACGAAACAGAAAAGTATACATTAAAAGTTAGTTGAACTTGTGCACTATATTACAAGTGAGAAGCCGTATGGCTACAATTTGAGATATTTTTCACTCTGAATGTAGATCTTGAATTCAAATTAATTTGCATGAATTCAAATATGGTGCATCAAGACATGCCATGGAACGTTTGGTGTCTAAGACACTGAAAAACTATATGTTTAGTCTTGTTCAGCACACAAAACTATTGTATGGCTTCAGAAAACATTTTTATATACACTATTGTTGGATTATTATTATTGTACAAAAAATGTAAGCATCCAGACTTTATCATTCCAAACTAATTTTATTATGAAATTAAAACTTGGACATCAGCTGTGGCGGGACAAAAGTAATCATTTCCTCATCCACACAACTAGGCCACTGTGCCAACAAGCACGGCACGGCAAGCTACAAAAGACAAATCAAGTTTTTAAGGTTGTTCTTTAATTAGTTCAATCCACATTAAAGGTCTGTGTTTGTGCAGATTTAATGCAGAGACAAACAAGAATGTTTCGTTACTTATATATAGCCTAAACATTTACTTATTCATTTAGATGTTATGGTCAGAGTCAAAGCTTATGCACCTGCGATTAAAGACTCCGTGAAAACGTGGTCAGGATGTCATTTCCCTGCAGATCCACAATAGTTAGTCACATGGTAGTGGTAGCCTATATTTACAGCTCAAATGATTGGGTGAAAACAACCTGGCCTCAGAACTGAGAAACTGCACTTGAGATAAACAGAGATGCTAACACATTTCTGAGTTTATATCAGATATTATATGGACCTCCTTGGTCAAAACAGGGAAGACAGACAAGTGTATTCAACAAGGCATTTCATGGAGCCTTTAACAAAATAAATAGATAATATTTGAACAAAATTGTTTCAACAGGAGTTTTGATCTGGAAAGCTTGTCTACTTCACTTATCAGTGTGAAATTAACAAAACTAAATGACAGAAGATAAAACAAAAATATCACCCTGAGTTCAAGTTTACAATAATAATACAAATACATATATATAGTGTGTATAGTTTGTAGTATTTTGTAACATTTATATAGGCCACATATATATAAATAAAATACTACAAACAAGTATTATTATAAAATATTAACACAATTATATATACAAAATGTATTGTGTCAAATTATTGTGTATCTGTTCATTTTTAAATGCATATAATTATAGAAAAATAAGCATCATCATTAGGATTCCTGCTCACCTCCTTTTTGTCCTGCAGGCATTCCAGTACAGACAGGTTATTTGTCCAGGTGTGTTTTGGACACAGCCGGGTCACGTCGTCCCGGCAGGCCTGCTCTTCTGCCAGCTTCCAGCCGGTGGATCTTCGAGACTGAAAACCGGAGGACGCGGCGGCAGCGGCAGCAGCAACGGCGTTATTCCCGGCATTCGGTGGCGCGGCTCTGAACTGCTGGTTCATGGCGATAGCCGGAGGATGGACATTCCCGAAACCTGGAGGAGGTTTAAGAGCCTGCACGGTAAGAAGGCAGAGAGACATGAGGAGCAGCAGCAGCAGAACACGTCCACACGCCGCCATCTTCGGCCACAACAGCTGAATCAAGCTCCCCACTGACTGACTCTTGCTGCTGAAGATACAGCGCTGAGTGACCAGACAACCCTACTACGGCGAAAGGCTTTGCTTATGAATATTAATTACGTAAAGTGACGTAGGCCCAGTAAGCTTTACTGATTGGCTATATATCTCACGCTCGTAAATAAGCCTCAAACAGCTGTCCAATAAAAGATTCTTACTACGAGAAAGGCATGGACCATGAATATGAATTAAGACACTCCGGGAAGGTTACCAAGCAACCGTGTGACCTTCGTCATAGTGGGATCAGTAAATCGAGTCCGCCTCAGAAAACTTGACGAGTTCGATAGGACTCACTTCACATATATATTGTTGCTAAGAAAATGCAAAACCAATGCTAGGGGTAATACAATTGGGAATTCAATTAAAGGTTACAAAGTCAGGAAAATACCACAACAATGACACAGTGAGACAGTTTTAAAGGCTTTGGAGTTGCTGGATGTAAAGGAGAGTGTCCAGGTAGGATTTAAGTTCCTAACAAAAAAAACGAAAAAGTAGGGCTTAGCACCCTGACATTTACATTAGTGTAAGAAAACTTTGCTAGGAAAATGAATAAATGTATTAAAAAAAATATTGGTCCTTTACATCTTTATCAAAGTTGTGATAACCAAATAAAACATATTTGAAAAACAAAGAAAAACTCCTTCCAGAACAGACTTGAACATTCCAAGAAGAGATGAGGAATTTCAGACTCGTCTTCAGCACCACACACACAGACAAAAAAAAAAAGAAGAAAAATAAAAGGAGTTAATGTCAGGAAACATCTTTTTGAATTAGAGCTTCACAGGATAAAAAGATTACTTTGTAAGACATCCTTTACCTTATTGGTTATTAAAAATAAAATCCCCATTCTTCCATGGAATGTCGACAAACTGGCCATTCCAGTAGGACACAATGCATTGGAGAAAAACAATCTCAAATCTCAATCTGAAATAGCTGTCTAATTCTCCTGTTCCAAATAGAAGAGTTAGATTAAAAATAAATATTAAATTCCCAATCATTGTATCAAAGGATGAGCTACTGACAAAGGAGACGGGGGTCAAGCTGAGTCTTTGAGAAGAGTTATGGCCCCACAAGCAATGGCATCCATCACAATAGCAAACTCACGTGGAGTGATGTCATACCTGTTCAAAAACTCTCAATAGGATTATAACTGTCCATCAGCATTTTTTTTTTTTAAATTGAGAGGTCAAAATAATATTATTATTGACCCAATCTTGGAAAAACAAAAATGTATTTTTATAAAGAATATAAATTATTCCAAATAAAAAAACGGTGAAGACTAAAATTATGTTTATATATTAGGTGCCAGGCCAAAATCACTTGTTTATTAAGATTTGCTAATTTAAAGGGCAATTTAGTGATGTTGTAGTTACATAACAATAAGAAAGGGAGACATCCCACCTTCCCAAGATTGGGAAGACTATTCCAAAATGAAACAGGGTTTGTTAAGTACTGTTTTAACAAATTTATCTTGAAATTATTATTAAGGTATAACATCAAGAAATTTTAGCCCACCACAATTATTTGTTAATAACCACATACTTTTTAATGCTTCCACAGAAAGTCAAATAGCATTCGATATCTGCCCCTACAGATTTACCCACGTATAAGGACAGAGCAGGGCAAGTCATTCTTGAGATCTTGAGAGCTTTAACAATAAGGGTTCGTCCTCTCAGAGATAAATCTCTCTGTAACCATGAATTGAATTTCCTTTTAGTTTTTTCAACAACTGGGTCAAAGTTCAGTTTGCATCTGACTTCATCCTCCAATATGGATACACCAAGATAGGTCACCTGTGACTTAACTGCAGTACTGTAAACGGAGAGAGAAGGACAGGTTTTAACAGCAAACAACTCACGTTTATTAAGATTTAAATTTAAACCGGAAGCTTTAGAGAAAAATTGTATGTGTTGCATGGCAATCGGAATCTGTGATTCATCTTTTAAAAACAGGCTAGTGTCATCAGCTAGCTGAGTAATAAGTATATGTTTGTTGGCAATAGTAATACCTTGCAGATGACTCCTCGAAAGAAAGGAGGAAAGAAGTTGTGCAGCCACAATAAATAAATAAGGGGATACAGGGCAACCCTGACAAACTCTTATATAAGGTACCCGATTTAAGGTTGATGGAACAGTTGGCATTATTATAAAGAGTTCTTATAAATTTGCAGAATGGATCACCAAACCCCTGCTTTTAGAGATATAGAAGAAAAAAAAGGTGTTTGAGAGAGTCAAAAGCTTTGTAAAAATCTACAAAAAGAATAAAACTGTCATCATTAACTAATTCGCTTTAGTCTAATAAATCTAGTACAAGACGGATATTGTTTGCTATATGTCTCTTTGGCATAAATCTTGATTGAGTGAGTCTCATCAATAACAGAACTCAGGACACACTTAAATCTTTTGGCCAAAGCCCAAGCTAATATTTTATAATCATTATTGAGACGACAGATATGCCACCAATTATCTATCAAAGAAGTAACTTTTTAGATTTAGGTAGGCTATAAGAGTTAGGAGTCCTTGTGTTAAACTAGAAGGCAAAGTTTCCTACTGAAAACTCTCCAAAAACATCTCTACCAGGAACGTTAATTCTTCAGCAAAGCTTTTGTAAAACTCGGCCGTAATGCCATCGGTTCCTGGAGATTTAGAACAGAAGCTAATCAATGCATTTGTCGGTTGCTTTTTAAGCTATCGCCACATAGTGATAAGGCATACAGATCGATGATCATAGTCGCCATAGTCATCCTGTTTGTTTTCCTCAGTTTTTAAAGTATTTTAATTATGAAACACTACAGTACATTTTTATTTATTTAGGGGTAGATTAAGGTAAAGGTTTAGGCTTGGGGGATAGGTTTTTAACCATTAATGTGATTGAATAATTTATTTTATGTTTAACTAATAGCTGTAATTTCATACTTCATAAGATTCGAAAGCAATATAAGCCTTACAAACCATCATACATAGAACGTAAAATAATTTACTGCAAAAGATGGTTTTAGTCAGTGACATCCACGCTTGTTTCTTCGCAGGAGGCATAACCTGTAGTAGAATGCGAACTTGCAGGGGCGTGGTTTGTAGTCCTGTGGGACTTGTGAGAAATGCTGCCAGTATAGATCTGGCAGAAACATACTGAGTGATACAAATTGTGAAACTGTTTCCAGCTCGAATGCTTTCGAATCGCTCTCGCGGTACTTTGATGTCATACACCGCTCGTTCGGTGCAGCACTGCTTCAAGTCGAACACAACGATTAGTACACTCAAAAAAATGCTGGGTTGTTTCTGTAAACAAATTGTTGGGTTGATTGTGCTGGGTCAAAAAGTTGGGTTGTTTGGGGTACTGTAAACACATTATTGGGTTGCGTATGCTGGGTCAAATGAGTTGTAAGGGGGTCATTCACAAATGAACCGCTGGTTGGGTTATTTTAACCCAGCAACTGGTTACCTTTTTCATTCTTTGCGGAACTTTCTGGATTCTTCTTCACTTCTGACTCGAGGAGCACACCACTCGACTCGGAGCAGGCAGTGTTTTATGGTAAGTTAATATGAATGTTTACCTATATTTTTAATAAGTTGTGGTGGTAGCAGCAAGCTAATTTCACTGTTCAACATACAGTCTTTGATATGGAAGTGTGAGGGGTAACGTATTTATTCTGTGAAACATTAATTAGCCACAGCTAGCCGGTTAGAATTTTTGACAACATGCTGCATCGTTAAATCCTTAGTTGAAATTAAACCAGCTATATCAGCAGCCTTTTTGAAAATTTAAATTCTAAATTCATCATGTAATAATCGTAGGCCTATTCATTGTGGACGTTGCATATTTAAAAGTGAGAAAAGCGTTTTGTATGAAATCCCTACGCGCAGTTTCCCTCACAGGGCTCGCACGTAAAATCAGCGGGAAATGAGTCTCTATATAGGCTACGTTAGGCTAGCTAGTGAGTTGTGAGTGAAAAGTCTGCTGGCGTAGTTTTAGAAATACCCGTCTGAAGAAGTGACTGAGGTAAGTTCCAGCACAGTCTGCGTGTGTCTTCTGTAATGTCTCGAACCACCGTTTCTGCCAAAAAAAAAAGGCTTTCAAGAGCTTGATGTAGCCTTTTTTTTTAAAGGGACAATGTGTAGCTTTTTAGGTATTTTATTATCTAAAATCTATATTTTTATTCATAAATATGCCCTCAATGGTGTACAAATACCTATGCCAATGTTCAGACTAATCCTCGTAAACGAAGAATTTATTATCTTTATATACATGGGACGGGTAAGTCCCATAGACAGTATAAGAAGGTAATGGTGCGTTCAAGTCCTCCTGGGAATTTCGTACGTACGAGGTGGGAAGTCGTGTTGACGACGTGAGGTGCGTTCAAGTCAGTTTCGTCGGAGCAAGATGGTGGTGTACCTTCTTTTAATGAATAACACGAAAATATAGCAAGTTTTGTTAACTCTGCTTATAGAAAATGAAGAACAAAGAATGCGCATCGGGTGTGTTTTTCTTTTTATGTTTTTAATTAACTTATGAGGCCAATGTAAATTAACTGTATCATTATATAATTAGTTAATTGTTATATTACAAGTAGGCTATATCATATTTTGTGCAGAGAGCTTACTTTGTTATAAATGAAAAAGCCTTACAATGTCACTGCTAAACCTGTAAGTGATAGGCTATATTTTACTATCACTTTGCTCAACTACAGACGTTGCATTCATTGATTCCGCCATGCTTCTCACTGACACGCCCCCAACTCGTACAGATCGGGGCTTAAAGAAAATCCCGAGCTCCCCACTGGTATTTACGACATTGTGGTGGCGTTCATGTGCATTCAACTCGTAAATACGATCTATACGAGATGACTTGAACGCACCATGAGTCCACGGAGGCTTCCATGTAGTTCCGCCATCTTGAAAAACTATAATAGCAGAGAGGGACAAAAAGTACTAGGCCAACGCGTTTCCACAACGCATTTCGTTCAGAGCCAGCGTCACGTGACTGAAGCCAGCAGAAGCGGAGGAGCAGAGAGAGGCGCTTGTCACTGCCGCGGCAAGTTTAAAAGGCTGCACTGCACGGTTATTTATACACCGTTCATTCATACATACATATGAGTCACAGGATAAGGAGTCCTCGTCGTCGAAAAAGTCCAAAATAGATCGTAAAAGGAAACGTGACCGGAGATTACAAAAACAAGGGTTACTGTCAGGATAGCTAATGCAGGAGAAAGCTTTCAAAAGAGACCCTGAAGTTGCCTGCTTTCTTCTCGACAGGTAAGTCAATGTTACAGTCTTAATTACAAGCTTTTTTTTCATTGCTTGGTTGTGTACTTTATTATATAGACAGTCGAACATTTATAGTTAAAAGTTAAACAGGCTCTTTGATGAATAGCAGCTATTGAGTAAAGTAACGTTAGAGAAGGCTCTGATGATGATGATATCTAACAATGCACATACTTCAAAAAATATAACGAGTAAAGGCGGCATTACTACTAATTACCATAGTAATGTTTTTGACAGTCAGTAGTTCATACTGTAACATTCCAACATTCCCTTGGATTACATCCAAGATGGCGCCGCGGATGGCTGCCTCGGTGTTGAGCTCTCCAGTTGTTACACTGTTTTTGTTAGTTTGTCCTGTTTTATGTTTGTCATACGCTA
This sequence comes from Leuciscus leuciscus, assembly GCF_965113295.1. NCBI lineage: Eukaryota > Metazoa > Chordata > Actinopteri > Cypriniformes > Leuciscidae > Leuciscus > Leuciscus leuciscus. The sequence goes on from NC_138734.1 coordinate 27,822,208, forward strand.
TCAGTTATACCAGGGACGAACTGCTGAACATTCGGCAGTGCACACCAACTGATCACCAACCAGTTTTTGATTCTTCTGGCGTTTTGCGGAACATTGTCGTCGGTTGCGCCGCTGCACTGTGGAAACAGTATAAGACGCGCAGGCGTGGGAAGCGAGCCGGCACACTCGTTAAGCTCAGGCAGCGCGGATTCAGAACGGCGCTGCCTAGCATCCATCTGGCGAATGTCCGCTCTCTCCCTAACAAAATGGACGAACTACTTCTGCTCTCACGCAAAAACAAGGACTTTACCAACTCTGCTGCTCTTTGTTTCACGGAAACCTGGCTGAACGAAGCCATTCCGGACAGCGCGTTACATCTACCGGACTTTCAGCTGTTCAGAGCAGATCGCGATATGGAGTCAACGGGTAAAACGCGCGGTGGTGGGACATGCTTTTACATCAACAGAAGGTGGTGTACTGATGTAACTGTGTTAAGGAAGATGTGCTGTCCTGATGTGGAAGTGCTTTTCCTTAACTGTAAGCCGTTCTACTCGCCGCGGGAGTTTTCCTCGCTCGTTCTCATCAGTGTTTACATTCCACCGCAAGCACACGTGAGTACGGCGCTGCAACAGCTGGCTGATCTGATCACAGAAACAGAACAACAACACCCGGACTCTGTTCTTATCATTCTCGGAGACTTTAATCAGGCAAAACTCACACGTGAGCTGCCTAAATTCAAACAGCACATTACATGCCCCACCAGAGACAATAATATTTTGGACCATTGCTACACCACAACAAAGGATGCATATCGCTCCGTCGCCAGAGCAGCTCTAGGACTTTCCGATCACTGCCTGGTTCATCTTCTACCAACTTACAGGCAAAAACTTAAAACTGCTAAGCCAGTAATAAGGACTGTAAAGAGATGGACCAACGACACAGAGCAGGTCTTACAAGCCTGTTTTGAATGCACTGACTGGAGTGCTTTTGAAGCTGCTGCCAGCGATCTGGACGAGCTCACAGAGACTGTAACATCATACATCAGTTTCTGTGAGGATTTATGCATCCCTACCAGGACTTACTTATCATTCAACAATGATAAACCATGGTTCACACCAAAACTCAGACAGCTTCGTCAGGTCAAAGAAGATGCCTACAGGAGTGGGGATAGGATCTTGTATAATCAGGCCAGGAACACATTGACAAAGGAGATTGAAGTGGCTAAGAAGAGCTATGCCAAAAAGCTGGAAAACCAGTTTTCCTCCAACGACCCTGCATCAGTGTGGAAAGGCCTGAAAGACATTACCAACTACAAGACACCATCCCCCAGCATCGACAGCAACAAGCATCTTGCGAACGAGCTGAATGTCTTTTACTGTAGATTTGAGACCCCCGATCAGACACCCCATACCCGCCCTGACCATCTCTCTACACAGCCATCAACACCTCAAGCCATCCCCCTCCCCTCCCACCCTGCACTTCAGATCAGTGAGGATAATGTGCGTCAGATCTTCAGGAAACAGAAGAGAAGGAAAGCACCAGGCCCAGACGGTGTTTCACCAGCCTGTCTGAAAACCTGCGCTGACCAGCTGGCCTCTATCTTCTCACTGATCTTCAACAGATCACTGGAGCAGTGCAAAGTCCCTTTCTGCTTTAAACGCTCCACCATCATCCCAATCCCGAAGAAACCAAAGATCACAGGACTCAATGACTACAGACCTGTTGCCTTAACATCTGTGGCCATGAAGTCATTCGAAAGACTGGTGTTAGCATATCTGAAGGACATCACTGGACCCTTGCTGGACCCCCTGCAGTTTGCCTACAGAGCAAACCGGTCTGTGGATGATGTGGTCAATATGGGACTGCATTACACCCTACAACATCTGGACAAACCAGGGACCTATGCAAGGATTCTGTTCGTGGACTTTAGTTCTGCCTTCAACACCATCGTCCCATCACTGCTCCAGACCAAACTGACCCAGCTCTCTGTCCCTAGCTCCGTCTGTCAATGGATCACCAGCTTTCTGACAGACAGACAACAGCTAGTCAGAATGGGCAAAATCACGTCCGACAGCCGCACCATCAGCACCGGTGCTCCACAGGGATGTGTTCTCTCACCACTGCTCTTCTCCCTGTACACAAATGACTGCACCTCTAAAGACACCTCTGTCAAGCTCCTGAAGTTTGCAGACGACACTACTGTTATCGGACTCATCCGGAACGGTGACGAGTCTGCGTACAGACAGGAGGTGGAGCAGCTGGCTCTTTGGTGCAGTTATAACAACCTGGAGCTGAACACGCTCAAAACAGTGGAGATGATCGTGGACTTCAGGAGAAACCCCCCTGCACTCCCTTCACTCACCATCATGGACAGCACTGTGACTGCAGTAGAGTCATTCAGGTTCCTGGGCACCACCATCTCTCAGGATCTGAAGTGGGACACTCACATAGACTCTATTGTGAAGAAAGCCCAACAGAGACTGTACTTCCTGCGTCAGCTGAGGAAATTCAACCTGCCACAGGAGCTGCTCGTACAGTTCTACTCAGCTGTCATCCAGTCCATCCTCTGCACTTCCATCACCGTCTGGTTCGGCTCTGCTACCAAAACCGACCTCCGTAGACTACAGCGGATAGTTCGGACTGCTGAGCGAATCACTGGCACTACCCTTCCCACACTCAAAGTACTGCACTCATCCAGAGTGAGTAAAAGGGCTCGCAAAATCACTCTGGACCCGTCACACCCAGCACACTCTCTGTTTGAACTGTTACCGTCTGGTCGACGCTACAGAGCACCGAGCACAAAAACAACCAGACACAGGAAAAGTTTCTTTCCCCAGGCCATCTACCTCATGAACACTTAAATGTTCCCCTACTGTGGAACAAACATGTGCAATACTTCCCTCAGACATTTCATAATAGCACCTTATAACTTTATATATATTTATAATTTATAATCTTTTTATTTTATTTTTTCAATTTTAATTTTTTTTTTATTTTTTTTTTTTTTTTTTTTTTTTTTTTTTTTTTTTTTTATACCTGTTACTTGTCACTTGTCTTGTCACTTTGTATTGTATGTGTACTGGAAGCTACTGTCACCAAGACAAATTCCTCGTATGCGCAAGCATACTTGGCAATAAAGCTCTTTCTGATTCTGATTCTGATTCTGATTCTTTTTTTCGTTGTTTCAAGTTTCAGTTTGTTTTAAATAACAAACATGTTCACCCGAAGAAAAACTCGAAGTGCTATTATAAGACATCCTGTCATAGCTTTTTGGTACATAACGGCAACCGTAGATGCAACGCGCATTTGAAAAAGTGAGGCGCTGGAGAGCATTATTCGTTTGAATGCAAAATACAATTTCACCACTAGATGGGAGAAATTCCTACACAATGTCCCTTTCAATCTTTATAAACATCGACTGAGGAAAGGAGAAATAAATGGACAGGCGCCAGTTTTGAGAAGAAAAGTATACCCGTAGTTGAACGAATGATCGCCAATATTTAAAACTTAGAAAATTGTAAACTTACATGATAGCCTACCCTACCACCATGCATGTCATCTTTCATTTTATTGTGTGCAAGTTAACATCTAAACGATGCGATCATCAGCGCTGCCAGTCAGGAGATTAAGCAGCTTTGTGGGTTTGTGAGTTTTAATGTTAAAGACACTATATCAACATTACAGTAATATTTTACTTTTAATAATAATGTTTTATTTTAATGCCTTAATGTTGATAATATTTGTCCAAATTACTCTTTTATTACTATTACTATAATTCAGTTTGCAAATACTACACATTTTGTTTGTTTTTCACATTTGGTCATTTGGTAATGTTTGCAATAATTTTAATTGCATATTCAATAATAAATTGATACTTCCACAAAAAAAGCTTAACTTGCATGTCAGTTTTATAGCAAAACTCTAAGTGATTGTCCGGGAAGCAGACACAGAGTACTCTGTCAGTTTAAATCTAGAAAAACGCATCTCTTTTACCTGGCATTCATATAGAACATTATACATTTCTATTATTCAAATCAGTTAAATGATTATTAGGCTGCATAGGCCAGCCGGAACCGGGGACACTTTCCTATAACACCTGATGTACTCATTATTTAATAAGAAAAATGGCCTCTATGCTAATGTATGTCTTTCTGTTCATTCTAAAGTTTACTGAAGTCAGCCGGATCCAGGCCGTATCCAGATCAGAAGGTGGACCTGCGCCTGGACCCATCCATGACGCATCCCTGAAGGGCCAGCCTCATCAGCCCTGTGAAGGCCTCATCGACACGACTGATCCTCAACAAATTCGTCTCCATACCGGTGTGATGACTTCCAACCAGATGGAACTGGATAAATATTCTGAATGTTCTGATCCAATCTGACCTCTGACCTGTAACGCTGCCTGGATCATAATCATACACTGTTCGCTCGTTGGCCAGAGGAGAACTGAGCGACTGAGACTGGGTTCTCCCAAGGTTTTTTCCTCCATTCTGTCACTGATGGAGTTTTGGTTCCTTGCCACTGTTGCCTTGGCTTTTGGCTTGCTTAGTTGGGGACATTTAATATTCAACAATATTATTGATTTGCCTTAAGGTGGACGATGACGCAATTTTCTTCTAGAAACAAACTTTGTTGTATTATATTCATGTTACAGTATCACTGTGAAGCTGCTTTGATACAATCTGTATTGTAAAAAGCGCTATATAAATAAAGATGACTTGACTTGTGTAATCAACAGGTGAGGATCAACATGGTTGAATATTTACAAAATGAGATGACCGGTGAATTGCTGCACATTCTGTGCCTCAGGGATGAAATGAGGGGGACATGTCAGACCTTTGACATTGATTAACATTTGTATTTGATAAAGAAAAGTATTAAAGAAATGTATAAAATAAAAAATGAGATTGAAATCATACAGTGGCCTCTCTGGTTTATTGTATTACAGAGATAATAATTATTTTACATTCATAATATAACAAATATTTGTTAATGGTTCTAATTTTATTAAGGCAATGCAACAAAAAATAACCCAGCACATGAGTAAGACTTAACCCAGCAAGAGGGCTAATTTCACCCACTGGTTGAGTCAAATGAATGACCCAGAAATATGGGTTAAATGGTAAAACCCAGCACTTGGGTCAAACCAACCCAGCGCGTGTTCTGTCCAATAGTGACCCAGCGGCGTGGTTAAGGTTGGGTTATTTTTTAACCCAGCAGTTTTTAGAGTGTAGAATTTGGCCGCGTTTCCACCGAAATTACCCGGAACAATTTGTCCCAGGAACTTTTTTTCCCCCTGACATGTTGCTTTCTGCGTTTCCACCGAGGTCTAAAGTACCATGAAGATTGGGCAAATAAGTCTATCAGGACAGGACTGCACGCACCGCAATAGACTTTTTTTAAATGGTGGTTGAAATGAAATGCATGAACTCAACCAATCAGCAGGTTCAGCGCCCAAGTCCCATCCCCGAAAGTTTCTGAACTTTGAAAAAGTACTACCTCGCAACGCAAGCAGGGACTTGCTAAGGGGGATATTTTTACCCGGAACGTAATTTTTTATTTAGGCTCTTGTCTCTGCGGTGGAACCAGTACCACCCCAAAGTTCCTAGTTCCTGGGGAAAGTTACTGGGGTGGAAACGCGATTTATGCCATGACTGGAAAAGGCTCAGCCAATCAGATTCGAGAACCACAACTAACTGTTCTATAAAAAATATCATATAATATGATCAAATATCATATAGCCTAATATTTAACATTTGCACTGTGAGAAAATAACATTTGTGTCAACATACTTTGTGTTTGTTTGATTTGTCTTTGCTTAATGATTTGATGTTTGTTTTGTGCTTGAGCACATTGCTTTGTCTTTATGTAGGCCATGTGCTCCCCATGTCTTCCTTTACCACGCCCCCTAGTTTAGTCCCAAGGTGTGTTCGACTTGAAGGCGCGCTGTGTAGACCAATCAGAGCATGACATAATAGGAGAGCTATTAGAGAGCAGACGGCCCCTTATGCTTTCAAATCGCTCTTGGTGTAGCCTGTTCTTTTACTGTCATACACATATCGGTCTGCCCAGCGCGCCTCTTGTCTAGTCCTCGTTTCACTAATTGTACACAAAATCTAGCTTTTGTGCGCATGCACACTTTTAGGATGAAATCTACGGAAAGTTTTATACATGAGGCCCCTGATGGTCCTGGGCTCTCTTCCCTCATGTGTTTGCCAGTTCGTTTTGTGGCATATGGAGACAGTTTGCTGCTCTATATATCTTTGTCTGGCCTTGCTATTTGCTGTGATTACTGTGTATCCTTGCTATAGTTTTTGCTCTTGATTTCTCTTTTGCTTTGGTCACTATCGTTAATTATTTCCTTTACGTATTTCCTTTAGTTACTCTCCAGTCATCTGACCTATAGTACATACTGTGAACATGTTTAAAATTGTTTCCAAATAATGCTTCATATAATCTAATTTCAAATAATCTGATATGCGTGTATCTCGACAACAGTATTATCTAAATGTGATGTTTAGTATTGCTGTGGAATTCCTGTTCCGCAGCATGACGGGGACATTCTAAAACGCTTAACGTGGCATACTGTACTAAGACAGTGATATTAAAAGACCAAACTCAGTAAACATCATATTAATAAACCATACTATGTATAAAAAATCAGATGAGCACAGAATATGAACGCAATGCATTTAATTACACGTTAAGCATTTCCTCCCATAGAAAAGGCTTAACGTAGAGTAAAAAAACTTTTCCTCTTCATCTCCCTTTTGTGAACACGCCCCTTTTTAGAGCATATGGTTGCCTACAACCAAAAAGCAATTCTACATGATGTTGAGAAATACAATGAGTTAATTTCCAGCTAACCACCATTACATCCAAAGGGTGATGATGTGTTCCTTTACAAAAGTTCACAGTCAGATAAACCTAACATGGACTTTAGATTTGATCAAATGATGTGGAAGCAGAAAGGTTCAAATTATCACAACATTAGAAAGTATGGGGGAAGAGTTCTGAAACGCTACTATCACATTAGAGCTGGTGAATGTGAAAAAGGCACCTCCTCAGAATTCAGGAAGTGCATTTACTCTCTGGTTAATCATGACAAAAATTTGGCAACAAATTACTATTTGATTCATTACCTGGGAAATGAGACTGTATATGTACCACGAAAGCATGGAAATGCCAAAACGGACAGAGTGATTATTCCCTCTAAAAAAGAGTCAAGCCCCTTCAAACTGTCCTTGCTAAAACATGCAGTGGTAATCTAGAGCACATGCCAGTAATCACCCCACGAAACCTTAAACAAGTCCAGAACAACCCAGACAGCATTTACATCTGTGCCAGATCCGTTTTTGAATCAGCAGATTCGCGCAGCAGTCACACTCACTATGCAGATCTGCACCAACTTTGCGCCAGACTTGTCTGTAGACAGTCCGTCCGGCGGGTGCGGCGCCGATACGGGACAGCTGCGCAGACCAGACGCGCCACAACTGAATTGAGTCCGCCCTGCAGCTTTGGGCTGGATCCGCGTGAGCTGCGCAGACCAGACGCGCCACAACTGAATTGAGTCCGCCCTGCAGCTTTGGGCTGGATCCGCGTGAGCTGTGCAGACCAGACGCGCCACAACTGAATTGAGTCCGCCCTGCAGCTTTGGGCTGGATCCGCGTGAGCTGCGCAGACCAGACGCGCCACAACTGAATTGAGTATACTTTAAAGTATACGCACAACGATGCAACCAACGAATCTCACAAGATGAACTGTTTAGTTTGCATGAATTGGCATACTAACTACCCGGTTTCATATGGCACATTACAACATTCCCGGACCTTCTTGTTTATGCCGACATGACAGACATTGTTGATTTGGCATGTGCAAACTTAGATGAATCAGTGAGGTTTGAGTACCCACAAATGATAAGTTAAGACACAACATTTCAAATGGGGGATTTTATGTGTCTCTGCTGGCTATGAGAAACACTGCACTAGTCAATGACCCAGTGTATCCAGTTGGCTTCATGTTACATGAACGTAAATTCATGCAACACCATGAGAAATTTCTGACTGAGATTTTTGGAAAGCTGGGAATTTGACCTCCATTGTCTTCCTGGTCCTCCGTGTCTCCTATCCTGTGACTCCGCTACTCACCAGTTCCCTCACCGTGGGTATGTGCTCCGTCTGTCATCCACGATCAAATCCATCTTCTACAACACAATAGACTGTCAGTATTCACTCTTAAGTGGTCTGCAGGCAGCTAAGGAGCCGACCAATCATTGATTTAGTCCGCTTCAAAGTCTGTTGGTGTCACTGTTGCTGTGGGTTAAACAAGGGAAGCCTGGCAGAATTCTGAATCTATTTTATGCATTATTGATAAAGTCTATTGTGAACTTTGTCACCCAGTCGGCCTATAGTAGGCTAGGCTAAAATTAGGAAACATTACTTGTGAAAACGCTTAATGAGAAATTTAGCTCATTGCTTTAAAGGGATAGTTCACCCAAAAATGAAAATTCTGTCATCATTTACTCACCCTCAAGTTGTTCCAAACCTGTATGAGTTTCTTTGTTCTGCTGAACACAAAGGAAGATATTTGGAAGAATGTTTGTAATCAACAGATCTCGGTCCCCATTGACTTCCATAGTAGGAAAAAATATATACTATGGTAGTCAATGGGGACCGAGATCTGTTTGGTTCTCGGTTCAAAAGTTCCTTTTGTGTTATTTTATTTTATTTTACTTGATTTAATAAATTACTTTTAATTAGTAGGCTACAATGTATGGTTAGGATTCTGAATTAAAACAGTGTAATGTTTCTCCACAAATATTATCAGAAATATACTGAGCCCCCAGGGGTCAGGCAAAAATTGTTGAAACAATATAAACCTGCATTGAAAGATAAGTCAAAGAGCAACAGACCACAACCCTCTCAGCTCAAGACCAAAATTTGTTGATATCTTCATCTGTTTTAAGGATGAAATCATGACCTTATGATTATAGCAACCGTAACTGACACATGGGAGTAATATACATTTTTTTACAATTCCACGTTGGGGCTCTGAAGAATTGCTTGTGTAAATTTACATCTGAATACATAAAATATGTGTTTTAGAATGGATAGAGTTGTATACTTTGTTTTCTACCCAACTCTAATTGAACTGTAAAGTTAAAATCTTGTACATGACTTATTTTGTATTCAGTTTTCTTGCTTTTATTTATACAGGATAGTACAGACAGCGGGCAAGAAAGTGAAGAGGAAGTGATGGCATCGGAATGGACCTCGAGCACATTTATCAAGTAAACATTAATAATAATAATACATTTTATATAGGTACCTTTTTATGGCACTCATGGACACCTTACAAAATCCATAAAAACTATAGCATTAAATAATAAAGCCAGATCAACAACAGACATTAAAATCACATAAAGATCACCAAAAAAAATAAAAATCACATAAAAGCCGGCCTAAGCAAATACGTTTTAAGACGACATTTAAAAACCGGAAGACTTGAACTATTGCAAACTTCTACTGAGAGTGAGTTCCATAAATGGGGAGCAGCACAACCAAAAGCTTGTGACCCCATGGAAGTTGTCAGAGTGCGTGGAAGAACAAGTGTAAGTGCAGAAGCCGATCTTAGGATGTAGTGGAGGGAGTGTATATGAAGAAGATATGAGGGAGGCAACTTGTTTAGTTATTAAAATTGAACTAAGAGCCAGTGCAAATGTTGTAAACCAGGAGAAATATGTTCTGTAACATAACATTAGAGCGAGCAGACTTTGTAAAGTTGCTACTACTTGCATGTTTCAAGTGATAAGCAATATTTGGATGAATGATGGGTAAATGTTTGGTTTTCTAACTTGCCCTGGGAACCCTCAGTACCGCACACCCACTTCAGATCTTGCAGTTTCTATTAATGAGCTAATGTGATGAATCAGGTATATTAGATGAGGGAAACATACAAAGTCTGCATCTGAAAACTTAGGCAACTGACTCATTGCCTCGCTGCCCTATCAGGCAACGACTTGACAGGCAGCGTTTACACACTAAGGTGCCTCACAAAACTGATTTCAGACAGACTTATGATGAGGCAGCATAACGGTTTAATGATCTACAACACTAATTTCTAGAAATGACTTCAAAAGTGGTAAAAGTTGTTCAAAATGTACATTTTGTGCCTCCAATATGTGTAGTGCCGGGGGTGTTCCAGGACAGGTTTGAAAACCCCTATCTAGATAAACTTGATGTGGGGCACCAAAAGGCTAACCTGACACATCTGTTTGAACTGTGAAAAGGAATGAAAAAAGTGGCATAATGGTTGATTAATTTATTTTCTCTTTTCAAAGGGCCGTTGGGAGAGCGACAACAGAGGAGTGAGAAGCTACACTGTTATTGTTTTGTTTATGAAATGGTTAATTTTTCAGATATGCATAAATAACAATAAATAAAAAATAAAATAAAAATATTAACTGAATAAAAAATAACAGCTGATAAACGACACGTCACAGCTGTCAGATGACGCTTCTGAGGAAGACTGCAGGTTGCAGTCGAAACATGTCAAGGTAAAGAAAAAAGTTTTTTTCTCCACACACTAAAAAAAAATGGTTCTTCAGGGGTTCTTTGCGGTGGTTAAGGTGCTATATAGCACCACTACCATTTAAAGAACCTGTTAAGCCCAGTTTGGTTCTTCAGCGGTTCTTTAGCGGTTCTTTGGGGTGGTTAATGTGCTATATGGCACCTCTTATGGTTCTACATAGCACCATTTGACAAAGGTAGGTGCTATATGGCACTTAAAGTGGTTCCCCTATGATTACAAGCCAATGAACCACTTTTAGTGCTATTTAGCACCATTTTTGTTTAGAGTGCACCTGAACTTTTTTGTCTTTTTAGAAGAAAAAACTATCCACATTTAATCATTAAGAAGACATTATGAAAATTTTTGAACTATGCATAAATAACTTTTTATATATATATATCTTTAACTTTTTTCTTTTCTTGTTTTGTGATACTTGTACTTGCTTAATAAAGTAACTTTAAAAGTGAACTACTGGTTTCTGTTCATTGAATACCTTTAACATTTTAGTGGATGACAAGTAATGTTTGTATTTAGGGGTTTACTGTAAAATAAGGTAACCCAAACAGACAAATATGGTAGCCCATATATATACCCGTTGTGGTCCAATAGAGCCCTAGATAAGACCTATCTGGGTCCCATCATCAACCCATGTGGGCAGACTCCTGTAGGCCCTAAATGGGAGCTATACCTAGGTTACCCATATGGGCCCGATATAGATCCCCATCATCAACACATCTGGGCTAACCCATGTGGGGCCTCCATGGAAACTGAGGACAAATTTAGCTGGGTCCCAGGTGGGCCCCAGATATCAACCCAAATGCAACCCCTTTGGGCCCCACATAGGTTTGTTGGCTGGGAATCCTAGTGACGTCCCTGATGCCACGTTAAGGAAATGCCTCCGTTCCAGGAAATGACATGTATTCTTTGACCAGACATTACCAGATTGCCTCACACACATTTCACAATGCCCACCACGGTAGAGAATCCAACCCTGTATCTGAACGCAATTGTTCTGTACGAATCGCCAGTGGCTAGAAATCTGTAATATAAAAGGGAGTTATAGTTACAGTGAGTAGTGCAAGAGCCTAGACTTTATTTTAAAAATGTCCAGGTATATGTTCATACATAGCACAATTGCCCATTTGAGTTGCAGTCTGCCTTGACCTCTAGGTGAATGTGTCTGTGCATAATTTCAGACGTAAATATTGTGCTTTTTACTTTTCCTATGTTTGTCTAACACTTCTAATTAGTTACTTTACAGATTGAGTACTGATACAAAATATATGACTAAATATTAACTTATAAATTAGGCTGTACGACCACAGGTTAAACTACCCAGCAGGATATAGACTATTAACATTTTACAAAACGTTACACATTTACAAGCAAAAACATTACCTAACGTAAACAAATGCTCAGCCGCTCAGCAGGACCGATGGACTCGGACTCCCTGTATTTGGTTGTCATTTTAGTGATGCTCGAACCGACGATTGACAGCAGGTTGTCAAACTGTCCCCGACAAATCCTAAAATAAGCCTTGAACCGACTATCATCAAGGCGAAGCTCCTGGACCAAGTGGTGGTAGCCTACTCCCCGCGGTCTTTCTAAGGGTCTCATGTAGGCCTACCCACATGGATCTCCGTTTCCCTGTCTCCTGAGTGTTTATACAACTCTCACCCTCGATCAAAGCCAGAGCATGCTATGCTTGTCCTTCTTTTTCTTTTCTTTTTTAAGTTTACAATGTGACAGTTTACTGAACAGCAAACCTATGGGATGAATATAGTATCAAAATGATTAACCCTTGCAAGCACTATAATCCATGAACTTGATAAAGGTTGCAGATATGTTTTACTATCTACAACCAAATGCCTTTCAACTTGCGTGTGCAAAATTCAAAATTGAATGAATGTGTAGCAATTTGTACAAATAGACATTTTTGTGAATACAAATGTCTTCTTTTGTTTGGTTCTTTTTGCAGTTAGATTAGCAATGAAGGTAGCTAATTGTAAACCTACTACTCTAAAGTACAAACAACTCCCTAACAAATTCAAGTCATGGGGCTTGAAAATCAGTTTAAAAACCATGTATATCCCTTCATTCATCAAAGTAAATCCTTGATTTTACAATATTTATAATCAAAATTTGACCTATTTTTATATCCAAGCGTGTTGACCCATATTGGGATGCAAGAAAATAAAAGCAGGGGGTTGCACCCAAACAAAGATAAGTACTTTAGAATGAAGAGATTCATACAAAATAATATCTTTCTAATATCTATGTATACTTTCATTCGCTTGTCACACCACAGGTTCATCTGGAATTAATTAGTGAAGACAAAATGCTAATAAAAAATGGCACAAAAAATAAAAACATCTGTTTGTGACCAGTTACAGGACCCCAGACACGCTCATCTTACACAGATATATCCATTTTGATTTTAAAATACTGATTCAAAAAAAGTCATGGGCATGTTAGATAATCAACCATACATACACAATATTGAGAACAAAAACTGATATTTTAATTAAATGTATACTGGTTTATGACATGAAATGTACTGTACAAATACAGTGCAAGATTAGAAGTCCTTTTTCTCAGTGACCATTTGAGCTTTTTCTTCTCGGTATCCTTTCAGAAGTTGGTTTACCAAGCTCAGTTCACGGACACGTTTCATGGGGGACAGAGGAGGGAAAGGGTTGCCTTTGTACTCAGGACAGCCATGGCTGCGTGGTTCAGATTCTCTCTGTTAGGAATGCGGGCCATGTGCGTATATCCACCTGTCTGATTCTTAAATCTTACCGCCAGAACTTTGAAGAGCTTGGGGATCAAATCTTTTGTAGAAAATAGAAATAATATACAGTACTGTGCAAAAGTCTTAGGCTTGTTAATATATAGGGGTGGTGGTGGCGCAATGGATAAGACACATGCCTTTGGTGTGAGAGACCCGGGTTCGAATCCACTGTGAGACACCAATGTATCCCTGAGCAAGACACTTAACCCCTAGTTGCTCCAGAGGCGTGCGACCTCTGACATATATAGCAATTGTAAGTCGCTTTGTATAAAAGCGTCAGCTAAATGAATAAATGTAAATGTAAAAATCCCAGAAATAACTGAGACAGACTAAATCCAGAAGAACTTCGGGAACGTCTCCAAGATGCTTGAAGAAACCTTCCTGCAAAGCTACCTGAAAAACTATGCGCAAGTGTACCTGGACAAAAGCCATTTTAAACGCAAAGGGTCGTTACACCATATATTGATTTGAATTAGTTACTAGAAGTTAAATCATAAATAAATTAAATTGGTGATTTTATTTTTGAAAGCATTCTCACTTTACAGCATTTTAACACAAGTGCCAGTACTTTTCACAGTACTGTAGCTTTGCAGGAAGGTTTCTTCAAGCATCTTGGAGACGTTCCCGCAGTTCTTCTGGATTTAGTTTGTCTCAGTTTTTTCTGTTTCTTCATGTAATCACAGACAGACTCGATGATGGTGAGATCAGATCATCCTGGATGTTGTCGGATTCTAGCCTGGCTAACGTCAGACCTTGTCTCATTGAGACGTGGTCTGGGAACCACATGTTCATTTTCTCGTATTTGAGGCGTGGTTTACGAATGCCCAGAGCCGTTTTTTGGGCGCTACAAATGTCTATCAAATGCGCCTGTATACGTAGCTCATAGCCAATCGTTTCAATTGACGTATGTAGAGCGACAGAAATTCGACGAGGAAGAAGACGAAATAAACTTGCGTTCTAAACTACTTAGAACCATAGACAGTATATAAACTGGACACAGCGACCCCATTGGATTCAACGGAGACAAGTGAAGTCAATTAGAAGCACTAACTTCCTGATGGTCGAGGGTACTGCGCAGACTCAAACTGAGCTTGACGACGTAAATGTGACGTGAGCAACCCATCTATCTACTAGTAGCTGTGCCGAGAGAAATCTGAATCCGAAACTTGCAGAGACGGAGAGTGTGAGTAGGAGGTGTCCATGAGCTAGTAGTAGGAGAAACCTTTGCTAGGTATTCTGATTAATTATTTTGTCATTTTGTCTCCACATCCCCCCGATTGTGTGACAGGTTAAAGGAAATACTTACTGTACTGTTATGGGTTAAAATGTTTTATTAAATTAATAGGATGTGAGTATCTTAAAATATTTAAGGTTAAAAAGCTCATGCGTTCAGTACTAGTAATAAGGATTTATACAATTCATATAATTGAGTTAAAAAGTTTAAATCTGACATGTGTACAAAGGGTAACAATCATAAGAGGAATATGTAAACGTTATATTGATTACTTCATTTTGTAGTGCCTAATTTACGGGTAAAAGGTGTTAATCTGTGATCGCCAAATTGATCTTAATCTATGCGCCCGTGATTGATTGATTTTGTCTTCCAATCCTTTTCTCCGGGGAAATCGCGGTCTTTTCCTCATAACACTAAAGTTTTCAGTGAGGAAACACCCATATCACTCTTGTGATTATTTCTCCCCTTTTTCAGGGGTGTAACATTTTGGAGGCACCGCTGGGATTGCTGTTCAGATGTCCAGTGGCCACATACTGGTCGCTAAATTCCGAGCCAGCTAAATCCCCCCCATAACAACCCGGGCAGGGAGGAAAGTGTTGCTGTTCGAAGGGACCTGGATCCTGGTGGTTAAGTACGTGTCAACTGAGGCCATTAAGAGATCATCAGAGACAGTAAAGACCATCTGATTCAAGTCCTGCACGGTAAACGTTTCTCCTGTCCTGTCAACATGACAACCACCTTGGAAGAGCTACAGGGAGAGTTAGTAGGGAAATTGCACACCCTGACTAAAGACGAGTTACTAGAGATATGTGATTTTCTTGGCATATCAGGTGAACAGAGAAGAAATGTCCAAGACAAATCCCGCATATCATTGATGACTCTTATCATGATGTTCATTGAAAGAGAGGAATTGGCAGAGTTAGAAGATGACGGCATGTCGGAATTGTTACTACTTAAAGACAAAATGGCGGAGATGATCAGTGGCATGGATAACAAAACAGAGCAAACTGAACATGATATGGAAACAACAGGAACACATCGCAGAACAGAGGAACCGAGAGCTGTAACCTCACAACAAGGAGTGAAAACTGAGCAGGTTACTGCAGTCAATGCAATGATCAGTGATTCTCTGCGCCAGCCCCAAACCCCTGTCCATCCTCAGGTGAGCATGCAGCCCTCACCCAGCGCTCAGTCACAGCCCAGTCAATACTGGCGCAAAGAGTTTAAAATTTCTGGGCAGATAGGTGAACCGGGCCAGAAAGAGAAACTTATTTTTTCCAGCCTTGCCCATCAGATTGAGAATGGACTTAACAGAGGTTATCCTGAGGTAGAGATTGTAGATGCAGTAATCAGGGCTATTTCTCCAGGCTCACAGCTCCGCAGCTACTTGGAGGGTAAACCCCAGCTAACTCTTCCCACACTTAGATGCATCCTGCGTTCCCACTTTCAAGAGAAGAGCGCAACAGAGCTTTACAAACAGCTAACTTCAGAATCACAGCATTGCAAGGAGACCCCTCAAAGCTTCCTGATGCGCGTCTTCGATTTGAGGCAGAAAGTACTGTTTGCGTCCCAGGAGTCAGAATCAGGACTTAAGTATGGCCCGGCGCTGGTCCAGCGTATGTGTTTACACACAGTCCTTACGGGTCTCCAGAGTGACAGTATCAGGATAGACATGCAGTCTCTCCTGCTAGATAGTGAAACATCAGATGAGGTTTTGCTAGAGAAGCTTAACATTGCTTGTGCTAATGAAATAGAAAGACGAAACAAAAAACGGTTTAATGCCACACAGCCTGCTACAACTGTCAGTCTAGTCCAGTCAGAAGATACGCAATCTGCAAAGTGTTCTGTGAAGGAAGTCAAAGCGAAGATACCCGCAGAACTATTAACAGAGTTAGCTGAACTTAAGACGGGTGTAGCTTCTCTAAAAGGTCTCAGTGCAGAGATAGCTCAGATTAAGGAGACATTACAGCAGCCTATGTTTCAGTCACAGCCTTATGCTTATGCCCCACCTCCAGTTAGGAGGCCAGATAGGGAACCCCAGCCACCTCTTCCCCAGCAGCAGTATTACAGCAACTACAGTCAGCCCCAAGCACCACCTGACCCTGCACAGCATCAATATGCACCTAACTGGTATACAAACCGCTCTGCTCAAGCTACAAGGAGGTGTTTTATCTGCCAGCAGGCCAGAACCGATGAACGCTGCACACACTGCTTCCGATGTGGGAGTGGAGAACATTTTCAAGCTGGATGTAAAATCCGGGGAGTCAGACCATCAAGAGAGGCCCCTTTAAACGGGAAAGGGTTACGAGTGTTAACCATAGCTATCGAAAAGTCCCAGAAATGTGCAAATTGTGCCAGAGAAGATTTAATTGAGAACCTGAAACAATGTTCATCATGTAAAGAGACACTGTATTGTTCCAAAACATGTCAAAACCAGCATTGGACCAAACATAAGGAAAAATGCACTCACCTGAAAATTGACTCTACCAGTGAAAAGCTTTTCTGCACAGAGGAAAATGCCCACTCTTTGCCATCTCTAGCACAGGTTTGCCACCCCCATAAGGTCACCTCGTTAGTCGGGAGACAGTGTCTTGTTGAGTGTCACCTGAATCACCATCACCTCCAAGCTCTATGGGACACCGGCTCCCAGGTTTCAGTCATTGATGAACGATGGAAAGAGGAATTCCTCCCAAACGCAAGGCTGAGGGATGTTTCAGAAATCCTGGACTCACCTGATGATCTAAGATTGACAGCAGCAAATGGGACTGAAATGCCGTACCTGGGATGGATTGAGACAACTTTTCGGCTAGCCTCTGAAACTGACCAAACAAGAGAACTGATCATCCCAGTGCTGGTAATGAAAGGCTGTCACCTATCTCATCCCATCATAGGTTTCAATGTTATCGAGCACATCCTGGCAATGACCGAAAAGACTAAACGGTACAGTACAGTGAGAAAAGCTTTTCCAAGCCTTAAAAGAAACAAGGTGAGCGCTTTTATACAGGCTGTTAGCGCAGAACAGACAGATGAATACGGGGTGAAAATAAAGGAAAAGAAGGCTGCTGTACCAAAACACAGTAGTATTCAGATTGAGTGCCGTGTAGCTTCCCCGCCTTTCAAAGAGGACACGACAATGCTTTTTCAGCCAGACCTGAACCCTCAGTGGCCAGATGGACTTGAGTTCTTTGATACATTAGTCAGAGTCAGGAAAGGTGTTTGTCCAGTCATTATGCTTGATGTCTCTAACCCCACTGGCCACGACATTGCCCTGTTAGGACGCACAATAATCGGTACAGTACAAACCATTATGACTGTGTTACCTGCCCAAGTCGTTGAAGAAGCTGTCACCTCAGCCACAGTGAATCATACCAGCATTCGAACCCAATGTAATTTTAGTGAACTGTGGGATCCACCAGTAGAGTTAAGTCACCTAACCGAAGGGCAGAGAGAGGTAGTTAGGCAAATGCTTAGAGAAGAGTGTCACTCCTTCTCCAGAACAGACAATGACATTGGCTGCATTGAACGGTTGGAAATGACTATCTCTCTAAAGGACTCAGAACCGGTCAATCGCACATACATGTCAGTGCCCAGGCCACTGTATCAGGAGATGAAAGGTTACCTTCATGACCTCATAGCTCAGGGCTGGGTTAGAAAATCAAACTCTTCATACTCTTCACCTGTTGTGTGCGTTCGGAAAAAGGACGGGACCCTCCGGTTGTGTATAGATTACAGAGAGCTGAACCGAAAGACGCATCCCGACCGCCAGCCAATCCCTCGGGTCCAAGACATCCTGGACAGCTTAGGTGGTAATTCCTGGTTCTCCCTCTTAGATCAGGGAAAAGCATATCACCAGGGGTTTATCTCTGAAGAAAGCAGACCACTGACAGCATTTGTGACCCCGCATGCCATTCGGTCTCATGAACGCTCCTGCAGCTTTTCAGCGTTGTATGGAGGAATGTCTGGAAGGGCTCCGGGATAACATCTGCATTCCTTATCTTGACGACACACTAGTTTTCAGTAAAACTTTCGACAGCCATGTGAATGATGTGTGTAAAGTTTTGCAGCGCCTCAGAGAGTATGGCATCAAACTCAAGCCAAGTAAGTGTGACCTCTGTAAACCCCAGGTCCGTTATTTGGGAAGAATAGTGTCTGCAGAGGGCAGCAAAGTTGACCCAGCCGATTTTGAAGCAGTAAGAGCATTGAAAGAAATCAGACCAGAGACGGTGGGCCAGCTCAGGAAAATGCTTGGTTTACTCACTTACTACAGACAGCACATCAAAGACTTTTCTAGGAAGGCCAGCTGTCTGTATGACCTCCTGAAAGCAGAGAAAGTACCTGACCACCCACGAAAAACTAAAGCAAAGAAAATAAGTCACGTTGTGCCCTCAAACAAGCCAATCCTGTGGAGTGACCAGCACCAACAGTCACTTGAACAGCTGATTGAATGTTTGCTTCACCCACCAGTCTTAGGTTTCCCTAATTTCACTCAGCCATTTGTTGTACACACCGATGCGTCACACCAAGGCTTGGGAGCAGTTCTCTATCAAAAGCAAGATGGGAAGCTTAGGGTCATTGCTTATGGCTCTCGAACATTAACAGCAGCTGAGAAGAACTATCACTATCACTCTGGCAAGCTAGAATTTCTAATCTGGGCATTCACTGATAAGTTCCGTGATTATTTATACTATGCTCCGGCATTTACTGTGTACAGCGATAACAATCCGCTCAGCTACATACTGTCTACTGCAAAACTGAACGCAACCACTTCCAGGTGGGTTGCAGAATTAGCTGATTTCCACTTTACAATCAAGTACAGGCCGGGCAGAGAGAACAGTGATGCAGATGCTTTGTCAAGGATGCCACTGGATGTAGAGTCACTGATGAGAGAATGTTCTGAAGAGCTTCCACCAGACACTATTACTGCCACGATACAAGCAGTTGAGGTACAGAAAGAGTATGTCGCAACTTGGTCACTCTCAGCTGCATCTATGTCAGTATCAGTTGAAGGTGAGACAACCGCTGCATCCATCAGCTCGATTCCAAAAGATGAGATAAGAGAAGCACAAAAATCTGATCCGGTCATCCGTCCTGTGCTCGATTTCAAACTTTCTGGTTCCAAACCACCAGTTAAGGAGCAAAAAGAATTCAGCCCAAAGATAAAATGCTTATTCCGAGAATGGGACAAATTGACAATAGACAGTGATGGGATTCTGTACAGAATCACTACAGCCCGCAAGCAGTTAGTTCTACCAGAGCAGTACAAAGGTAAAGTGATGAAAGAGTTACACAATAACATGGGACACCAAGGTACTGACCGCACTGTATCACTAGTCCGTGACCGCTTCTTCTGGCCATATATGCAATCTGACATTGAGCACTATGTGACTAAAACTTGTAGCTGTGTCAAACAGAAAAAGCCAAGCCATGAAATAAGAGCTCCTCTGACAAACATTGTGACAACACAGCCATTTGAACTGGTATGCATAGACTTCCTCCATCTTGACAGATGCAAAGGCGGATACGAGTACATCCTCGTTATTGTTGATCATTTTACACGTTTCACGCAAGCCTATGCCACCACGTCAAAGTCAGGAAAAACTGCTGCAAATCTCATCTTCAATGACTTTGCCCTGAAGTTTGGGTTCCCCGTCCGCATCCACCATGACCAAGGGGGAGAATTCGAAAATCAGTTGTTCCATCAGTTAAAGAAACTCAGTGGCATGGCGGGGTCCAGAACAACACCCTATCACCCGATGGGTAACGGTCAAGTGGACCGTATGAACAGAACCTTGTTGCAAATGTTAAAGACACTAACTGAGACACAAAAGTCAAATTGGAAAGAGTCTCTGCACAAACTAGTTTATGCATATAACTGCACCCGTTGCGAAGTGACTGGCTATTCACCCTTTTATCTTCTGTTTGGGAGATCACCCAGGCTTCCAGTTGATATGCTCTTTGGATTGTGCACAGAGGCAGGTCCCAGTAACCAGCGAGACTACGTGGAGAAATGGAAACAAGGGATGGAGGAAGCAAACGCCATTGCAAATGAAAATGCTCAGAAAAATGCTGAAAGAAGTAAGAAGTACTATGACACCAAAGTTAGGAGTGCAGTGCTACAGCCTGGCGAGCGAGTAGTGTTGCTTTCGTCAACGAAAATTATGACGAAATATTGTCGTCAACGAACCGTTATCACCTGACGAAAACGAGACGAGACGAGACGTAAATGCTGGTCATGTGACGATGACTAAAATACATGTATAATGCAATATCGTTGACGAATAAGAACGAGACTAAATGTGGTTTACAAAATAAAAACTATGCTAAAATGTCTCTTCATTTTCGTTGACCAAAACGAGACGAGACGAAATGTTATAACGTCACGACGAATGAGAGAGTTGTGCGTGAACCCATAGCTTTGTCGGGTTTAAATTCTGGTTTGCGATCTGGTCACCCGATTATCAGCGAATTTAACAATATTACTCCATTAGTTATTCTATTAAAATGTCTCATTGATATATTTGACACATTCATAATCATTACTTTTGCCGGTTCTTTGTGACAGCTGTATGTTATTGGCAGCGTCATGGTATCGCTAGAGGAGCTGGTGCTGCGGCGCATGGGCGGGGCGGGCCGGAGCAGGAGCCCGTGCAGTTCTTCATCTGCTCCAGGGTGTCCAGCAC
Organism: Leuciscus leuciscus; assembly: GCF_965113295.1. Taxonomy (NCBI): domain Eukaryota; kingdom Metazoa; phylum Chordata; class Actinopteri; order Cypriniformes; family Leuciscidae; genus Leuciscus; species Leuciscus leuciscus. Next base: position 27,843,461 of record NC_138734.1, read on the forward strand.
CACGCCAGGAGCGTGTTTAGCAGAACTCTGCCGTTCCAGCTCCTTCAGCTCATTCAGAGCAGTGTTCATCGTCTCCTCTATGTCCTACAGGAGAGAGACAGTGAATTTGAGTGTGAAGGTGGCCGAAATTACAATGTAAACATCAAACAAATGGCAATACATGCAGACAACATGCAAACGTACATATTTTACGAATTGGCCAATTCGTATGAATTCATACGAATGACCTACCCCTGACCCCGCCCCTTAACCTACCCATCACGTGGGTTTAGACAAATCGTACAAATTCGTACGAGTGAGGTCGTACGAATTAGCCATCTTTTTATCATTCGTACGAATTCGTACGAATTGGTCGTGAGATAGCGTTGGCTACATCACATCTAGTGAGATAAAATAAAAAGTACTTACAATATGTGTTCATAAAATGGTCAGATTGTTAGTATTAAAACAAAGAGACCCATGAGGATTCTTCTTAGTGTGCGACATCAAGGTTTTTTTGGACTCAATAAAACCATCTTTGTTACGGAACTATTTCAAATATGAAAATATGCCTTATTGATGAAACACAAGCAGAATGAGTGTGTGAACTGTTTGTAAAGCCATTTTTACTTTACTTAAATTAAATTAACTTCTGGTATTTCGGTAGCTTCAACAAGGGGGCCATTATGGAGCCTCAGAAAACTTCCAAGGGTTTCAAATGAGACAAAACAAGTTTTAAAATAATCAACAACAACAACAACAACAACAACAACAAAAAATGTAAACAATGTTTTCCTCTTCCCCTGATTACTATACCTAAAATAAAATAAAATATATATATTTTTGAATTAGAAAAACATTCAAAGAAAATATAAACTGAATACGAAAATATTTTTTTCTAATTGATCCCTAAAATATTTTATTGGGTAGAAAATGCTCTTTGTGCGCAAAAATATTTTAAAAAGTTTTTATTCAGTAATAATCACAAATGACTGGAAAGTTAACGTAAATTCACTAGGGTCTCAGCAAACTTATTTAAAATAATAATAAAATATAAAGACATGGACATTTCTATAATTCATATAAATATCCAAATCATTTTACTGGGTAGAAATTGTTCTTTGAGAGCAAAAATATTTGTAAAAATCATGTAAATTAATTTGTCAAAAAGAGTGAGAAGCCTAAAGAATTTTAAAGAAAAGCCTTTTCTGGGCCAGCAAGTTTCAATCACTTAGAAGCCTATGGAGCAGTGATCCAGCTCTCAGATTTAATCAAAAATATCTTAATTTGTGTTCCGAAGATGAACGAAGGTCTTACGGGGTTGGAACAACATGAGGGTGAGTAATTACTGACAGAATTTTCATTTTTGGGTGAACTAACCCTTTAAGAGTTTTTCTTTATTTCTTCTGTAATTGTGATTGTTAAAAGTTCATGTTGTTATCGTTTTGTTCCTTTAATGTTAGGGGTATTCAAGATTTAACTAAACGAAAGGCTGTTTTTTTGTATTGCAAGAGATTTAATGTAGATTTTTATTTTTTTTACAAGAGACTCATGCTTGTTCTTCAGATGTGAATTTTTGGAAGTTTCAATGGGGCAGCGAAATTTGGCATTCTTTTGGAAGTAATCACTCAGCAGGAGTTGCAATTTTAAAGGGTTCATTTAAAGGTAAAATTGTTAATAGCAAAGTTCACATTGGGGGTAGGTGGATAATTCTAACGATATCCATTGATGGGAAAATGTTTTTGTTAGGTACTGTATATGCTTCAAATATTAAAAAATATAATGTTGATTTGTTCTCTGATATTGAAAATGAGATTAAGAAAGAAAAAGATTCCATGATATTGAAATAATTCTAGGTGGGGACTTTAATATTGTCCCAGATGTTAAGATGGATAGAATTCCTATTCCAATTAGACCATCTACAGGTGATTCAGAGCTATCTGTATTTTGTGAAAATGTAGGGGTAATTGATATATGGAGATATAAACACCCACATTTGAAAGAGTACACATGGGGTAATAGGGATAAATCTTAACAGTCAAGAATCGATCTTTGGATAATTTCTAATTCATTAGAACAAATTACAAACAGAGTATCAATTGAACCATCGATATTGTCTGATCACAAAATGATTTATCTTTGCATCAAAGGGAATAATGAAACTTCATATAAAGGCTCTTAGACTTATTGGAAACTTATTAATAGATTATTGGAAATTGATAGTTTTCAACATGAAATTAAGAAGATAAAACAAACATATTGGAATCAAGCTTAGCGAACAAATTTATACTGTAAAAATTGGGAGCTTATGAAGTTTCAAATTAGACTTAGTGCAATTGATAAGGCAAAGAAGTTGCAAAGTCTAATAAGTCAAAGGAAGAGGAAATTATTAGAGGTATTTGTAACATCACTAATAATACTGAGGGGAATTCGAATTTGTTAATGAATCTGCAGGCTGAGTTAGATAAATTATATATAATCAAGGCAAAAGGAACATTTGTTAGATCACGAAGACGTTGGTTAGAGGAAGGGGAAACTAATTCCAGATACTTTTATAATTTGGAGAAAAGAAATGGAGAGTATACATCTATTAGAAAGCTTAATATTAATGGCCATGAAACACAGGACCCTATTATTATTTCAAAATATGTTTCAAATTTTTATGGTAAATTATATTCCAGCAATGCATGTTCTGTAAACAAAATAGATGATTTTTCAAAGCCCGCTTACTTAGACATCAGTGTGTGTTTTTCCCCTCAAATTATAAATGGTTCGCTAGTACTTGTGTATTTAAATGCCTAAAAAAAAAAAAAAAAAAAGACATTATTTGGTTGAAAACTGTCTGAACGTGTGATAAATGACAACTGACACACAGTGCAGTGCAGAGAGCTCTCTGGCTCAGTGCCAAACGTGCGAAAGCAGCGCTAATCAGCGCTGTGATCATGCGTCAGTGAGATACAGTGCTATACTACAGTGATTATTACAACTCTGATCTGTGGTTTTAGAAGGTAGGTCAAGTCTTTCCAAGTCACTCACAGGGCTCAAGTCCGAGTCAAGTCGCGAGTCATTAGTCGCAAGTCATCTTTGATTATGGCAAGTCGAGTCGCAAGTCATCAAATTTGGGACTCAAGTCCAAGTCAAGCGACTCGAGTCCACAACCCTGCAATTGAACATGACTTTATTTTTTAAAACTCTTAAATTCTTCGGTTTTGGGGACACATTTCAAAAAGTAATCAGAACCCTATATAATAAGATTCCCAGCTCTGTAAAATTGGCATATGGAACTTTTCATAGATTCGAAATTAAAAGGGGTATTCGACATATGAATACCTGCCCTATTAGTCCATTACTTTTTTTGTTGGTTACACAAATTATGGCCATTCATATTAAGAAAGACATTTTTCGCGGTATTAAAATAGGAGATACAGAAATTAAATGCACACAATTAGCTGATGACACTACTCTTTTCTTAAGAGACTGAAGTTGAAAAAGCAATTAATTCCCGTGCAAAAAGTTATCAAATATTTGGGTATTAAGATTTAAAAAAATAAGGAAGTCAGGAATGAGTTAAACTTCACTCCCATCATTCAATCATTTGTAAAAGAAACTGAATTCTTGAGAGATCTCTCTTTCACTGGTCGAGTGTTATTGGTTAAAGCTGAGGGTTTATCCAGGTTGGTTTATGCTGCTCAAGTGTTAGATGTCCCCCCCTCATTAATTAAAATGATAGACACCAAACTCTTTAAATTTATTTGGAAGGACAAATCACATTATATTAAAAAATAAAATATTTGTAGGTCAAAAATTGAAGGAGGATTGAATGCTTTGGATTTTAAGACCTCTAACACGATATTTAAAATAAAATGGCTCCAAAATTATAAAAAATAAATAAACAAAGTATAGTACCTAATTTTATATTTCAAAAAGTAGGTGGTATAGAATTTATACTGAAATGTGATTATGATGTTAACAAAATACCCATTAAACTTGCAAGTTTCCACAAACAATCATTACCCTCATGGACCCAATGGAGGGACCCAATGGTCTCCAATGTCCCAAGACCCAAATGTTTTGGAAAGAACTCAGTAATTACTTGCAAAGAAAAGTTATGACTCTTGTTAACTTTGAAGAAATTGATGTTATGTTAAAATGTTTTTCATTTGAGGGTGATACAAATATTTTGTTTATTTTAGATTTAATTGTTTTAATTGCCCGTTATATTCATAAAGTCAAATGGAATGGAAAACTACCACATTTTGAACATTTTAAAATTGAACAATGTTAAAATATATTTAGAAACAATATCCAAAAGTAAAAACCTATAAAAGCTAGGAAAACTACACAGCTGTTTGACAGGTAGGCTACAGGTGTTTTTTCTTTTTTCTTTTGGCAATTTTTTTCTTTTTTTTCTTTTCTTTTCCCCTGACATGTATGGTTATATGTACTCTTGTATGTAAATTATGTTTTGTTTTTGTTAAAATGCAATAAAAAAATAATAATAAAAAAAATCAGTTGTCACTCAAAAGTTCAGGGGTCAGCGGCCATTTTGACGTCAAAATAGCTGTATTATTTATATGTAATTTGTAAGTTTACCCAGAGACAATTTATATAAGAGACATGCCACTTCCTCAATCCTCAATACAACTATATAAGGAAAACCATAGACAGTATAAGAAGATTACAGCGCAGTCTTGCCCTCCGCAAAAAGGCGGACGCGTTGACGTATCGCATTTATTATGTCTATCATAGATGTCTTTTTTTTTAATTTATTTTTTATGTTTTTATTTATTTATTTATTCCAGACGAGGTTGGATGTGGGACTATCCCAAATTAAATGTTACAGGCAATTAGACGTGACGTTCAAATGTTGGCCACATGATGTCGCCACGACACAACGAGAGCATATCGTGTTTTTGTGTCAAATATGGCAAAAAGAGAATAAAAACAACATAAAATCGCTTAGAAAACCGCTGACGAAATGTAAAAACGTACCATGAGTTCACAGGTCGAAAGTCCGACGTTATTTCCAAAAACGAGGTGGTAAAAATCCACATTCCGAGCTGTCTTTTTTTTATTTTATTTTATTTATTTTTATTGCTAAGAACGTACAAAATCAATGCCAGGGGTAAATACAATTGCGAGTACAGCTACAAATTATAATATAGTCAGGAGAATATTATGCAAATGACACAGTGAGACAGTTTTAAGGGCTTTGGAATTGCTGGATGTACTGAGAGTGTCCAGGTAGGATTTAAGTTCCTTATAGAAAATAAAAAAGTAGGGCTTAGCATCCTGAAATTTACATTTGTGTAAAAAAAAATTTGCTAGAAAAATAAACAGGTTTATCAAAAAATATTGGTCCTTTACATCTTTATCAAAGTTGTGCTGACCAAATAAAACATCTTTGTATAACAAAGAAAAGCTCTGTGATGAAAATGTGCGCACAAAGATACAAAAATCCTTCCAGAACAGACTTGTATATGTGCATTCCCAGAAGAGATGAGAAATGGATTCGTGTTCAGCACCACAAAAAGAACATAAAGTGTCAATATCAGGAAACATCTTTTTTAAGTAATGCTTCACAGGATAAAAAAGATGAAGTAATTTGTAAAACACATCCTTAACCTTATTGGTTATTAAATATTTAGATGACAAAGTCCACACTTTCTTCCATGGAATATTGACAAACTGGCCATTCCAGTACGACACAATGTATGGGAGAGAAACAATCTCATTTTGAAATAGCTGTCTAATTTTTCTGTTTCGACTACAAGAGTTAGATAAAAAACAAATATTTCCAATCGTTGTATCAAAAGGATGAGCAACTGATAAAGAAATCTGGGATCTAGCTGAATCTCTGAGAAGAGTTATTGCTCCATAAGGGATGGCATCCATTACAATAGCAAACTCTCGTGGAGTGACAGGTATATTGTACTTGTTCAAAAACTCTGAATATGAATACAGGTATCCATCAGATATTAATTAATTGAGAAACCAAAATAAAATTATTCTTAACCCAGTTTTGGAAAAACAACAACTTATTTTTATAGATAATATCACAATTATTCCAAATAAAGTACCGGTGAGGACTAAAATTGTGTTTATAAATTAGGTGCCAGGCCAAAAGCGCTTGTTTATGAAAATTTGACAATTTAAGGGGCAATTTGGTGATATTGTAATTACATAACAATAGGAAAGGGAGACCACCCACCTTAGAGAAAACAAGACTAGGAAGAGTATTCCAGAATGAATCAGGGTTAGTTAAATACTGTTTTAACCAATTTATCTTGAAAGTATTAATTTAAAGAAGTAAAATCTAGAAAGTTTAGACCACCACATTCATAATTATTAATAATCACAGACTTTTTAATATAGTGCCTCTTATGCTTCCACAGAAAATCAAATAGCATTCTATCAATATCTGCACATGCAGCTTTATCCACATATAAGGAGAGAGCAGGGTAAGTCATTCTTGAGATACCCTCAGCTTTAGCAATAAGAGTTCGTCCTCTCAGAGATAAATCTCTCTGTAACCATGAATTGAATTTCCTTTTAGCTTTCTCAACAACTGGGTCAAAGTTCAGTCTACATCTAACTTTGTCATCCTTACATATGGATATACCCAGATAGGTCACCTGTGACTTAACTGGAATACCGTAAAGAGAGAGAGAGAAGGACAGGTTTTAATAGCTAGCAACTCACATTTATTAAGATTTAAGTTTAAACCGGAAGCTTTAGAGAAAAATGTAATGTGTTGGATTGCAATCGGAATCATAGTTCGTCTTTTAAGAACAGGGTAGTGTCGTCAGCTAGCTGACTAATAAGAATATGTTTGTTGGCAATAGTAATACCTTGCAGATGAGTACTCAGAAGAAAGGAAGAAAGAAGTTGTGCAGCCACAAGAAATAAATAAGGGGATACAGGGCAGCCCTGACGGACTCCTCTTGACAGTTGAAATCTAGGCGAGGTACCCGATTTAAGGTTGATGGAACAGTTGGCATTATTATAAAGAGTTCTTATAAACTTGCAGAATGGATCACCAAACCCAAGCTTTTGGAGAGCTAGAAAAATAAACTTGTGTTCAAGAGAGTCAAAAGCTTTGTAAAAATCTACAAAAAGAATAAGACTGTCATCATCAACTAATTCGCTATAGTCTAATAAATCTAGAACAAGTCGGATATTGTTTGCTATATGTCTTTTTGGCATAAATCCTGATTGAGTCTCATCAATAACTGAACTCAGAACACTTTTAAGTCTTTTGGCCAAAGCCCAAGCTAATATTTTATAATCGTTATTAAGAAGACAGATGGGTCGCCAATTATCTATCAATGTTGTATCTTTTTTAGGTTTAGGTATCAGAGTTAAAAGCCCTTGAGTTAAGCTAGAAGGCAAAGTTTCTGACTGAATACTCTCCAAAAACATCTTTAGCAGGAATGGTGCCAATTCTTCAGCAAAGCTTTTATAAAACTCGGCCGTTAGGCCATCGGTTCCAGGAGATTTGTTATTTTTAAGGCCCTCAATCCCCTCAATTACTTCAGTAATAGTTATAGTTTTATCACAGGCAAGCTGCTCATCTTTAGATATTGATTTAACCTCCTTTAAGAAAACAAAAAAGAGGAAAGCCTCAGGCCCGGACCTTATATGGTCACACATTACACCACTGTGCTGGACAACTCAGTGGTGTTTTTTCCCATCTTTTTCAAATGTGTGTTGATAACTGCAAGCTCCAAACTATTTGGAATTCTTCCATTGTTATTCCTATCCCCAAAATCAATAGAGCTAGGGGATTACAAGATTTCAGACCTGTGGCGCTTACTTCCCTTGTAGTAAAAAACCTTGAGAAAATCCTAAAAGAAGAGGTTCTCATCTTGGTCGAGGGCAAACTTGATTCTCTTCAATTTGCCTATCAGAGGAATAAAGGTGTGGATGATGCTAAGCTTTTCATCTTGGACACACTTTATAAGCATTTGGAGAAACCCCAATCTCATGCCAGGCTTTTATTTGCTTACTTTTCATCAGCTTTTAACAAAATGCAGCCTCTCATTTTGATTGAGAGGCTTGCTTCTTATTTTAATCTGCCCGATCAGCTTTTAGCCTTGTTCTTAAATTTTCTGACTGATAGGACACAGAGGGTTTTAGTAAATGGGGTTACTTTAAAAACCCAAGTCTCCAACACAGGTTCCCCACAAGGCTGTGTACTTTCCCCGCTACTGTTCATTTTATACACGGATAGTTGTAGGTCTCTTAAAGAGGATAGTTTTCTTGTTAAATTTTCTGATGATACTGCTCTGCTGTCACTCCTCCATGGCACAGTGTCAGATCACGGACGTGCACTTCCTGATTTCGTTAAGTGGTGTGATGACAGCCTTCTTGAAACTAAGGAACTCATTATCGATATTAGAAAAAAAGGGACAAATACTTCAGTATGCAGGATCCATGGCGAGGATGTGGAGATCGTAAATTATATAAATATCTGGGTACGGTTTTTGATTCAACTGAAGTTTGAAAGGAACTCTGAATCAGTGGTCAAACGGGCCCAGCAGAGAGTACATTTATTGCGCAGGATAAATTCCTTTGGGGTTTCTAAATCTATACTGTGCACTGTGTATTTGTCTTATATTGAGAGCCTTCTTACTTTTGCTTTCATTTGTTGGTTTGGTAATATTTCAGTGAAGGACCGAAACTGTTTAAATAATATTGTGAAAGTCTGTTCCAAAATTATTGGAATCCAAATGTGCGACTTAAATTCTCTTTGGGAGAAACGTGTTCTTCCAAAAGTAAAAAGTCTGATGAACCAACATCATATTCTGGGAGATGAATTTGTTCTTATGCCATCAGGTCGGCGTTACTTGCAGCCCCCTAGAAAGACAAACCGTTATGGAAGATCATTTATTCCTTCAGCAATTATGCTGTTAAATATTGAGCTGAGGAAATAATTATGGACTGATCTGTTGTTGGCACTATGCACTTTAGGAGCTACGGATATGTGCAATTCATTTTTTATTTACTTGTTATTGTATTTTTTTTTTTTCTGCTTTTGATGTCTTTTTATTTATAAACTGTCTTTGGACCTGGACCCTATCATGTTACCCTTGTTATATACTACATGCTATGGCTGTGTGAATGGTTGTATGTTTAGATGGTGTACTGTAGAAACTAAATTGCCCTTTGGGGATTAATAAAGCTATCTGTATCTGTATCAACAGGACATCCACTGACTATTCAAAGTGAACTTTCCAAAGGCCAGGAAAGGACAATGCACGATCAAACAAGTGAAGACACCACCAATGGCGCTTTTCCATTACCAGTACCAGCTCAACTCGACTCGACTCGACTCGTCTCGGCTCGGCTCGCTTTTCGCTCCGTTTTCCATTGCAGATAGTACCTCCACAATAGTACCTGGTCGTCATAGCGACGCCGCAGTAAACTGCCGTGACTTAATCTTTTACGCGAGACGCGCGAGATACACCCGCTACCCACACACACAGGACAATGGAGGAAATCGAGTGTATGCTGTTTTTGGATGTTTTTGTTTTTGTTTTTGCTGTTTTTTATTCAGGATACTCCGTCTGGCGCGTGCAATGATGACGCAGTGAATAGTGACGATTCTCTCTGACCAATCAGCAGTCTGCTGTGTTTCCACGTCACATTTTAGTATCGCCTCAGCTCGCTTTAGAACCTCGCTGGAGGTGGTACGAAAAAAAGTACCTGGAAGCAGGTACAGTGACTGATGCTATACATATTTATTTGTCTTTGGGTATGTCATGTGACTGACTTCATTTGGGTGTGGTGCTGTATGTGACATTATTACAAAGGGTTAATGGGCCACTAGCACACATAAGAAACAGCACTATCTCACGAAAGTACTGCCGTAACAGTCTCTGAGTCCATGGCTATTGGCATCATTCCCTTGTTTGGTGAAACAACAAGAATTATTGCCTTAAAAGTTTCTAGAAAAGCACTTGCATATGACAACTAAAAGGATTATCGTTCATGCTTATAGGGTAGAACCGAGCCGAGGGCTTTAGACAGCTAAGCAGACAAAGAAATGATTCTCGTAGCCTATCCGCATCAAACTCTAAGCAGCACTTGAAGAACTTTACTTTTTTGGCAGCTAGACTTTACTATTCACAGATTACATCTAATTAAGCAGAGAGATACTAAAAAAATAATGTTTATAGTGAGCAGTTGTTCCAAATTGGCCTGGGAGAAATTAACGTACATAAAATACCCACAAAACATTTATATACACAATATATTCTTTCATTCTAAATAAGAAACTGAGTGAAGTACTTAAAAAAAAATAAAAAAGTAAGCGGATGTGGTTTACGCAAACTCCCTGGGCATATATTCAAATATTACTATCAAAAATATAATATTCAAAGCAAAGCCTTGCTAATTCAACTTAGAATCATTCAACATCAACAGCCAATCAGGGCGGGCAAAAGATGTGACATCACATGCCCTTATATGGCAGTGCGTTTCCAACCTCAACATTCCACACATCATCACTTCAAAGAGTCGTGACCAGAAAACACTCTTGAGATGTAAAGACACATTTCCCACAATCCTTATGCTGTAAACAGAGAAACCAAAGACCCTGCTTAGTTTCTGTATAATTCACATTTAACAGTTTTTCTAGTGGATGTAAACTGCTGATATTTAAAAAGTCACCCTAAGAATATAGGAAGCTGTAGTGATTTGTTGCTTTCTTTAACATCATTGAATCTATTCACACAGAGTATTGCGGAAACAAATAAGGTGTCGGACAAGCATGCAAACAGTTTTTGGATACACATAAATAGCTTTCTGTTAGTCGCAGGTGTCTTTCGAATATATTTAAGAATGTCCGTTTGAATTCACTAAACAGGTCATGAGAGAAAATGTAACTCTGAAATAGTAAACACCTGTTTAAGTAACTCTTCTGAACCATGCTTAGTAACCGACGTTATTCTAGTTTATTAATAAACCCTAAAATAGTGTTGGAATTCTATACACACACTGTTTTAAACTAACACCTCATTAATGCTGACCATTTCTAGTATCTTTAGGGCCCGAGCACCGATGGTGTGAGGACCCTCTTGGAATTGCTCTGTTTTTAGTTACTTATATTTGCTTTAGTCCACTCTCTAAAGCGAATGAAATGTTGCGAAATGTTCAATGGCATTGAAATCCACTAAAAACCTGGCTCTGACTGCAATGGTCCTAATTTTACATTGTTTCCTCACTGTCGCTCTGAATGCACACAGTTAATCACATGGTGCAGGATTTGTCCAGTGGATCCTGTGGAGGGGGCGCCGGATGCTGCGCCGCTCCCGTCTTGGGTATCGCCACCATGGGTTTGGGCCGCAGGGCAGGGGGCTTGAGCTGCACCCCCATGCGCGGGGCCACGGCGGGTTTGAAGGTGCTCATGGTATCGCTAGAGGAGCTGGTGCTGCGGCGCATGGGCGGCTCCGTCGGGGCGGGCCGGAGCAGGAGCCCGTGCAGTTGGCTGAGGGACTCGGTGGAGCTGGCCGGTGTGGGAGCGTTCTTCATCTGCTCCAGGGTGTCCAGCACCACGCCAGGAGCGTGTTTAGCAGAACTCTGCCGTTCCAGCTCCTTCAGCTCATTCAGAGCAGTGTTCATCGTCTCCTCTATGTCCTACAGGAGAGAGACAGTGAATTTGAGTGTGAAGGTGGCCGAAATTACAATGTAAACATCAAACAAATGGCAATACATGCAGACAACATGCAAACGTACATATTTTACGAATTGGCCAATTCGTATGAATTCATACGAATGACCTACCCCTGACCCCGCCCCTTAACCTACCCATCACGTGGGTTTAGACAAATCGTACAAATTCGTACGAGTGAGGTCGTACGAATTAGCCATCTTTTTATCATTCGTACGAATTCGTACGAATTGGTCGTGAGATAGCGTTGGCTACATCACATCTAGTGAGATAAAATAAAAAGTACTTACAATATGTGTTCATAAAATGGTCAGATTGTTAGTATTAAAACAAAGAGACCCATGAGGATTCTTCTTAGTGTGCGACATCAAGGTTTTTTTGGACTCAATAAAACCATCTTTGTTACGGAACTATTTCAAATATGAAAATATGCCTTATTGATGAAACACAAGCAGAATGAGTGTGTGAACTGTTTGTAAAGCCATTTTTACTTTACTTAAATTAAATTAACTTCTGGTATTTCGGTAGCTTCAACAAGGGGGCCATTATGGAGCCTCAGAAAACTTCCAAGGGTTTCAAATGAGACAAAACAAGTTTTAAAATAATCAACAACAACAACAACAACAACAACAAAAAATGTAAAAAATGTTTTCCTCTTCCCCTGATTACTATACCTAAAATAAAATAAAATAAAATATATATATTTTTGAATTAGAAAAACATTCAAAGAAAATATAAACTGAATACGAAAATATTTTTTTCTAATTGATCCCTAAAATATTTTATTGGGTAGAAAATGCTCTTTGTGCGCAAAAATATTTAAAAAAGTTTTTATTCAGTAATAATCACAAATGACTGGAAAGTTAACGTAAATTCACTAGGGTCTCAGCAAACTTATTTAAAATAATAATAAAATATAAAGACATGGACATTTCTATAATTCATATAAATATCCAAATCATTTTACTGGGTAGAAATTGTTCTTTGAGAGCAAAAATATTTGTAAAAATCATGTAAATTAATTTGTCAAAAAGAGTGAGAAGCCTAAAGAATTTTAAAGAAAAGCCTTTTCTGGGCCAGCAAGTTTCAATCACTTAGAAGCCTATGGAGCAGTGATCCAGCTCTCAGATTTAATCAAAAATATCTTAATTTGTGTTCCGAAGATGAACGAAGGTCTTACGGGGTTGGAACAACATGAGGGTGAGTAATTACTGACAGAATTTTCATTTTTGGGTGAACTAACCCTTTAAGAGTTTTTCTTTATTTCTTCTGTAATTGTGATTGTTAAAAGTTCATGTCGTTATCGTTTTGTTCCTTTAATGTTAGGGGTATTCAAGATTTAACTAAACGAAAGGCTGTTTTTTTGTATTGCAAGAGATTTAATGTAGATTTTTATTTTTTTTACAAGAGACTCATGCTTGTTCTTCAGATGTGAATTTTTGGAAGTTTCAATGGGGCAGCGAAATTTGGCATTCTTTTGGAAGTAATCACTCAGCAGGAGTTGCAATTTTAAAGGGTTCATTTAAAGGTAAAATTGTTAATAGCAAAGTTCACATTGGGGGTAGGTGGATAATTCTAACGATATCCATTGATGGGAAAATGTTTTTGTTAGGTACTGTATATGCTTCAAATATTAAAAAATATAATGTTGATTTGTTCTCTGATATTGAAAATGAGATTAAGAAAGAAAAAGATTCCATGATATTGAAATAATTCTAGGTGGGGACTTTAATATTGTCCCAGATGTTAAGATGGATAGAATTCCTATTCCAACTAGACCATCTACAGGTGATTCAGAGCTATCTGTATTTTGTGAAAATGTAGGGGTAATTGATATATGGAGATATAAACACCCACATTTGAAAGAGTACACATGGGGTAATAGGGATAAATCTTAACAGTCAAGAATCGATCTTTGGTTAATTTCTAATTCATTAGAACAAATTACAAACAGAGTATCAATTGAACCATCGATATTGTCTGATCACAAAATTATTTATCTTTGCATCAAAGGGAATAATGAAACTTCATATAAAGGCTCTTAGACTTATTGGAAATGGAAACTTAATAATAGATTATTGGAAATTGATAGTTTTCAACATGAAATTAAGAAGATAATACAAACATATGGAATCAAGCTTAGCGAACAAATTTATACTGTAAAAATTGGGAGCTTATGAAGTTTCAAATTAGACTTATGCAATTGATAAGGCAAAGAAGTTGCAAAGTCTAATAAGTCAAAGGAAGAGGAAATTATTAGAGCTATTGTCACTGATAATACTGATGGGAATTCGAATTTGTTAATGAATCTGCAGGCTGAGTTAGATAAATTATATATAATCAAGGCAAAAGGAACATTTGTTAGATCACGAAGACGTTGGGGAAACTAATTCCAGATAGGCTACTTTTATAATTTGGAGAAAAGAAATGGAGAGTAGGCTATACATCTATTAGAAAGCTTAATATTAATGGCCATGAAACACAGGACCCTATTATTATTTCAAAATATGTTTCAAATTTTTATGGTAAATTATATTCCAGCAATGCATGTTCTGTAAACAAAATAGATGATTTTTCAAAGCCCGCTTACTTAGACATCAGTGTGTGTTTTTCCCCTCAAATTATAAATGGTTCGCTAGTACTTGTGTATTTAAATGCCTGAAAAAGAAAAAAAAAAAGACATTATTTGGTTGAAAACTGTCTGAACGTGTGATAAATGACAACTGACACACAGTGCAGTGCAGAGAGCTCTCTGGCTCAGTGCCAAACGTGCGAAAGCAGCGCAGCGCTGTGATCATGCGTCAGTGAGATACAGTGCTATACTACAGTGATTATTACAACTCTGATCTGTGGTTTTAGAAGGTAGGTCAAGTCTTTCCAAGTCACTCACAGGGCTCAAGTCCGAGTCAAGTCGCGAGTCATTAGTCGCAAGTCATCTTTGATTATGGCAAGTCGAGTCGCAAGTCATCAAATTTGGGACTCAAGTCCAAGTCAAGCGACTCGAGTCCACAACCCTGCAATTGAACATGACTTTATTTTTTAAAACTCTTAAATTCTTCGGTTTTGGGGACACATTTCAAAAAGTAATCAGAACCCTATATAATAAGATTCCCAGCTCTGTAAAATTGGCATATGGAACTTCTCATAGATTCGAAATTAAAAGGGGTATTCGACATATGAATACCTGCCCTATTAGTCCATTACTTTTTTTGTTGGTTACACAAATTATGGCCATTCATATTAAGAAAGACATTTTTCGCGGTATTAAAATAGGAGATACAGAAATTAAATGCACACAATTAGCTGATGACACTACTCTTTTCTTAAGAGACTGAAGTTGAAAAAGCAATTAATTCCCGTGCAAAAAGTTATCAAATATTTGGGTATTAAGATTAAAAAAAATAAGGAAGTCAGGAATGAGTTAAACTTCACTCCCATCATTCAATCATTTGTAAAAGAAACTGAATTCTTGAGAGATCTCTCTTTCACTGGTCGAGTGTTATTGGTTAAAGCTGAGGGTTTATCCAGGTTGGTTTATGCTGCTCAAGTGTTAGATGTCCCCCCCTCATTAATTAAAATGATAGACACCAAACTCTTTAAATTTATTTGGAAGGACAAATCACATTATATTAAAAAATAAAATATTTGTAGGTCAAAAATTGAAGGAGGATTGAATGCTTTGGATTTTAAGACCTCTAACACGATATTTAAAATAAAATGGCTCCAAAATTATAAATAAATAAATAAACAAAGTATAGTACCTAATTTTATATTTCAAAAAGTAGGTGGTATAGAATTTATACTGAAATGTGATTATGATGTTAACAAAATACCCATTAAACTTGCAAGTTTCCACAAACAATCATTACCCTCATGGACCCAATGGAGGGACCCAATGGTCTCCAATGTCCCAAGACCCAAATGTTTTGGAAAGAACTCAGTAATTACTTGCAAAGAAAAGTTATGACTCTTGTTAACTTTGAAGAAATTGATGTTATGTTAAAATGTTTTTCATTTGAGGGTGATACAAATATTTTTTTTATTTTAGATTGAATTGTTATAATTGCCCGTTACTATTCATAAAGTCAAATGGAATGGAAAACTACCACATTTTGAACATTTTAAAATTGAACAATATTAAAATATATTTAGAAACAATATCCAAAAGTAAAAACCTAAAAGCTAGGAAAACTACACAGCTGTTTGACAGGTAGGCTACAGGTGTTTTTTTCTTTTTTCTTTTGGCTATTTTTTTTCTTTTTTCTTTTCTTTACTCCTGACATGTATGGTTATATGTACTCTTGTATGTAAATTATGTTTTGTTCTTGTTAAAATGCAATCAAATAAAAATAAAAAATAAAATCAGTTGTCACCCAAAAGTTCAGGGGTCAGCGGCCATTTTGACGTCAAAATAGCTGTATTATTTATATGTAATTTGTAAGTTTACCCAGAGACAATTTATATAAGAGACATGCCACTTCCTCAATCCTCAATACAACTAGGCTATATAAGGAAAACCATAGACAGTATAAGAAGATTACAGCGCAGTCTTGCCCTCCGCAAAATGGCGGACGCGTTGACGTATCGCAGCAATGTTCCAAAGCGGCCAATAGGGCGTCTATGTATTTATTATGTCTATGTGTCCGATCTGATTGGTTAATAATAATCCTATTTCAGTATCTTGCCGCACTATTGGCTCGACTTATATAGTAGGCAACCGCGTTTGCCTGCATATTTACGGGTCGTGCAATATAATTTCGGGGGGAAATGTGCAATAAATGGGAGTGGCAACACTTTTCATATCGTTGAGAATAAAACAACCGTCCCAACTTTACAAATCCAGGTTCTCCCTCCATGGGGATCATCCATTTCGAAAAGTAAAGCAGATACGGACCCTCGGCCCACGCGAGATGCAATGCGATTGGTTGCTGGACCAGCCAATGGAATTAATCTGTGTAAATCCTATTATTTTTATAATAAAAAAATCCTATTATTTTAATAGGATTTAAAATTGCCTAGTCATTAGATTTGTGAATTCTCTTTCTGAAAAACAAAATTATATCATTAATCTTTTAATTATTTTGGAGAAGTTTTATATTCATTAGACAAAAATAACTCAAAAGAAACCCTCCTATATTACCTTTTATAACACTGATCTCACAATATACTTAGAATATCTTTTAAACATGAGATCACAAAACAAAAAGCTTATAAAAACAATACAAATTTTAAAGCTTTTCAAATACATATAACTGCCCTGATATTATAAACTTTCATTTCTGTATTTATTATTTATTTTATTATTATTATGTACATTTATACTTTAGTTGTTGTTGTTATTAATACATTTTGAATTGTATTTACAGTGCCTTGTATTCATTTTGTTTTTTGTTGCATTGTACTTGAAATGTTTGTAATTTAAATAAATAAATAAAAAGCACAATATGTTATGTATACCGTACGTAATAAGATACATTTCTAAAATCAATACTTTCAATATTCAATACTTTAAAAAAAATTTTTTTTAAGCAAATCTGGATGCTAATGAAATGAAACAGATGAGAATCATTTCCCCATCTAAATACAGTTGATTTTATTGTAATGTGATGAATCAGAAAAATAAAAAAATATAACATTCGCTTAGGCTGTTTTTTAAATGGACCAAAATAAAGTGAAACCAAAGTAACAATTTGAAGTGACCAGACCACTGACATTGATAATGAATATTATAAACAAATATATAAGATGGCACCACAAGACGACTTTCACTTGCAGAGCAAATTTAGCACGTTTATAGTTAACTGGGTAGCAATTGTGAACAATTTTAATAGAGAATTAAAAAATAATTTGGATTTCTTCACCACTACGGTTAGATGGCGTATTAGTGATACTGAAAGCTGATTGGCCTTGATATATATGCGGAAAAGGGCCAATTTAATTATTAATTTATATGATGTCCGATTTATATGATGTTTTTGCGCGCATTTTCCACGGGTTTTAATAATAAAACTGGTCTGAAAGAATGAATATCATATTAAAGAAAACGTCAACATTAAGGTTGCAATTATTTAATAAATCAGAGTCGATGTGCGCGTGCATGCGTGATTCGAATTTTAGTTGCTAATAGCGACGCATTTTATGAATCTGAACAATCTGCATATATCTAGCTACTCCGCGATCGACCGCTGTCTGTTGGTTGAGAGACGAGGCGAATTGACAGACTGACTTTTGCAGAGCGAAACTTGAGACTTTTAACCTGTTTTTTGGATTTCTGAGAGGAGACTTAACGTTATATTCTTGAAGGACATCGGAGGATATATCCTTTTTGAAAGCGTCATATAATTTCTGCTAATACTTTTGTTTGATTTTTTTTTTTTCAGGGGAGTAACGTTAGCTGCTAACGTTAACGTTATTTCTGAGGAGATTTCTGTTGTATTGTATTGTGTTGTCTTGTATTTTGTACCATTTTATTGCAGTTTGGGGAGGTTGGCGATGGCTCGTCGTAACCACATGATGGGCGAAAGAGGAAGTGAGTGCTTTAATTTTTGTATTTATTTGTTATGGTGTGTTGTACAATGACTGACTGATCCCATTTGATCCCATTTATTTGATTCCTTGCTTGTGAAATAAACTTGAATTGAATTTGAGTAACTTAACTGAAGTAAAAATCTGTAATTGACCACAGACATTGATTATTGATTATTATGATTAAACTAACGTTATGTGATATGTGAAATATTCCATCCTAAGAGCACTCCAGATCCAGGAGAGCTGCTTTCGGTCAGACGGCTGGTCAGGAGGTTTGGAGGCCCGATTCTGATGACCGTGATCAGGATCCGCTGCCTAGAGATGGACAAAGTAAGTTACACAATTTCCTTACTTGAGTGAAAGTAAGTTACAGATACTTCTGGTCAAATATTACTCAGTTACAAGTAAAAGTGGAAAAGACTGATTTTTACTTGAGTAAAAGTACAGAAGTAGGCCTACTTGTTTTTAAAAGTACTTAAGTATCAAAAGTAAAAAGTAAATGTCAATGCATTGTTTTATTATTGTTTGTAATACGTATAGTACATTATGCCTCTGAATCTATGCCTGCCTACCTACCCACCCTCATATCAATATGAAATTTATTTCTAGAACACAGTTCCTGTAGTGAGATTGAATGTGAGATTGTATAAGTGCTCTCAATAACGTCCACAATAGTTTCGGCTGTTCCCTCAAATAGTGCCCTATTTAAAAAAATTTGGCTTTTAGGATGAATATGTCAGCCACTGTTATAAGCTAGTGTGCTCCAAAACAATGACAAATGAGCATTTAGAAGACCAAACCCAACATTGAAAATGAAAGTCAGATTGATGTCAGAATCCAACTACTTTCTACTCAAGGACCTTGACAGAAATGTAACGTTAGTGGAGTAAAAAGTATGATACTTGTCTTTCAAATGTAGTGAAGTTAAAGTAAAATGTTTCCAGAAAAAATAATACTCAAGTAAAGTACAGATACTCAAAAAGTGTACTTAAGTACAGTACTCAAATAAATGTACTTTGTTACTGTCCACCTCTGCCGCTGCCAGACCCGATCCAGACACAGAGCCAGGATCGTCCTGGACATTTACCATCTCTGTCTTCTGAGTTTTCTGTTTCTGTGTCCACAGGTCAGGCTCACGGGGCGAGGGCGAAGCAGAACCCAGATGTTGGACGTCCGTCCACTTCATCTAACCACTCTCGCAGAGGTCAGAATAGGCTTTTAATAAAGATGTAATGGCTTAGTTTCTATTTCTATTTTCAATGGCTGATTTGTCAACTAAACCAACTAAAGTAACGATAACACTTTATTTTGATGGTCCCTTTTGAACATTCTGTCGACTATACGTAACTTTGTAACTACATGTCGACTAACTCTCATTAGAGTATATCAGTAGACTCTTTCCTTAATATCTGCAAACTCTTTATTGTAATGCTCCACCAACAGACACTCTACTGACAACAAGTAACTTTTCAACTACATGTCAACTTATTCTAACCCTACCAGTCTATTAATACTCTAATGAGAGTTAGTAGACATGTAGGTGCAATTTTACTTATAGACAACTGAATGTCTGTTGGGAGGAGCATTTTACTATTAAGATTTGAATAGTAAAATGTAAGTTATGTCATTGGTTAATTTGATGTCAGAGATGGGTCTAATAGTTGTTTTCATTCGTTTTTTCTTCATTTCAGAAAAAGCTCCAGAACGTCTTTGCCTCAGGATCTGGAAGGCTACGAAGGGTGTTTTCAGCTGCTGTTTCTGTGGTGCTGTGACTGTTGTGGAGCCTTTTATTCCTGAACCATCGTCACCTGCTCCAGATCACTCCGGTGTCAAGCCAAATAATGGTAAATCATTATTTCTCCAACATTATTTTAAACAGTATTATCTTGTTTTCCACTCAAAATAAGGCTTGTTTTTACAGAATATTAAAATTATTTCCCCCATTATAATATTATTTTCTCGACCAGCACTGACATTTTTAAAATAAAACAATGGATTATAAAATTATAAAATAGAATGTTCCTTTAACCAAGATAAAACATTTTTGAAACGTTGAAAAAACTGGACGTTTTGAACGTTCAGGGAACATTTAGAAATAATGTTTTCTTAATTGAATGGGAATGTTAGCAAAACGTTCTCAATAAGGCATGAGCTCGATGGCTGTCTGACACACACCCGAAACACACGCACAGAATGCCGCTTCACAGACAGCATACGATCCAGAAAAGAATTCAATTTCACCACTTATTTCTCTTGAATTGTCAAAAACATGCAAAATTGTCAAAATGGCTGTCGTGCCGAGTATTACAGAGTCAGTTATGTCATAAATAAGACATTGCTATGCATTTAATAAATGTCAGTGTTTAATAAAATATATCTATATTTAGATATGGCCCATATGATCTTTACCATTACAAAAACTGAGCCACATGTGCCAGAGTTGGCCAAATGAAGCCTGGAAATGTATGTTTTCTTTTTAATTAAAGATCAGATAAAATAAGAAAAATAACTTTAGCGTTGAATCGGAATCACCAGGCTCCACCCTCGTAATCGTGATAATAGTGAAATGAAATTACTATTACTATTGTGAAATAATATGTTGGGACATTTATGCAGGCATTAAGCAGAAGTCAGGTGGATAGCGTGAACAATTCCCATTACTTTAGATCTGTAACTTTACAGATAAGATTTGAATAGTAAAATGTAAGTTATGTCATTGCTTAATTTGACGTCAGAGATGGGTCTAATAGTTGTTTTCATTTGTTTTTTCTTCATTTCAGAAAAAGCTCCAGAACATAGCGAGAGACCTGGTCTTTGCCTCAGGATCTGGAAGGCTACGAAGGGTGTTTTCAGCTGCTGTTCCTGTGGTGCTGTGACTGTTGTGGAGCCTTTTATTCCGTCACCTGCTCCAGATCACTCCGGTGTCAAGCCAAATAATGGTAAATCATTATTTCTCCAACATTATTTTAAACAGTATTATCTTGTTTTCCACTCAAAATAAGGCTTGTTTCTACAGAATATTAAAATGATTTCCCCCATTATAATATTATTTTCTCGACCAGAAAAAGCTCCAGAACGTATGAAGAAACCTGGTCGTTTCCATAAGCTCAGGAAGGCTGTTTTCAGCAGGTCTTCCAGTGGTGCTGTGACTGTTGTGGAGCCTTTTATTCCTGAACCATCACCACCTGCTCCAGATCACTCCGGCGTCAAGCCAAATAATGGTAAATCATTATTTCTCCATCATTATTTTAATTAACTGCAGATGTTTTGTTATTGGATCATTCGTGCCGCGAGATGTTTTATATAGGGGGCGGTGAAAAAAGTCAGGCACCGAAATCAGGCACCGAAAGTTGCGTTCTTATTCGGTCTCGATACTACCGTTTACGTCGGAACCGGTTCCCTATTGGAACCGGGTTTCGGTACCCAACCCTAATCATTGCTTAATTTGACGTCAGAGATGGGTCTAATAGTTGTTTTCATTTGTTTTTTCTTCATTTCAGAAAAAGCTCCAGAACCTGGTCGTTCTCTCAAGTTCTGGGAGGATACGATGGGTGTTTTCAGCAGCTCTTCAAGTAATTCTGTGACTGTTGTGGAGCCTTTTATTCCTCCAGCAGATCCTGTTCCTGAACCATCATCACCACCTGCTGCAGATCACTCCGGCGTCAAGCCAAATAGTGGTAAATCATTATTTCTCCATCATTATTTTAAACAGTATTATCTTGTTTTCCACTCAAAATAAGGCTTGTTTTTACAGAATATTAAAATTATTTCCCCCATTATAATATTATTTTCTCGACCAGCGCTGACATTTTTTAAATAAAACAATGTATCTAGCAACAGACACTCTACTGACTATAAGTAACTTTTCAACTACTGTACATGTCAACTTATTTTAACCCTACCAGTCTACTAATACTTTAATGAGAGTTAGTAGACATGCAGGTGCAATGTTTCTTATAGACTTATAGAATGTCACCAAAATAAAGTGAAACCAAAGTAACAATTTGATGTGACCACTGACATTGATAATTAATATAATAAAAAAAGTAATAAAAAAACCAAACAGTTTTTGATGTCTGAAATGTTCCATCCTCAGGAACTGTTTCCATAGATTCCTCTCCGGGCATCACGTCATCCTCAGCTTCCTGGTTCGACAGCCTCGAAGGGTTTCTGTGTCCTCCGCTGCCGGGTCAAGTTCCTGTCGAGCCAACAGAGACATCAACTGGCCGAACTGCTCGGCGTGCCGTGAGGGCTTCTCCAGTGAACAAGAGCTCAACAGGTGAGACTGAAATAAGGCTGGGCAGTGCAAAGTCTACAGATAGAGATTTTGCTATTTCATGCATAACTGAGTCAAGTTTTTAACACGTCCGATCACATTTACTGTTGCTCGACCAGCACTGATATTTTTTAAATAAAAAAATGTATCTAGCAACAGACACTCTACTGACTATAAGTAACTTTTCAACTACTGTACATGTCAACTTATTTTAACCCTACCAGTCTACTAATACTCTACTAATACTTTAATGAGAGTTAGTAGACATGCAGGTGCAATGTTTCTTATAGACTTATAGAATGTCTTAAAGGGACCAAAATAAAGTGAAACCAAAGTAACAATTTGATGTGACCACTGACATTGATAATTAATATAATAAAAAAAGTAATAAAAAAAACAAACAGTTTTTGATGTCTGAAATGTTCCATCTTCAGGCCGCTTCAGATCCTGGAGAACTGTTTCCATAGATTCCTCATCCTCAGCTTGGTCCTCACCCCCCCCTGAGGCCCATGTCGAGAGGAGATGTCAAGAGTCGTTGAATCTGTGCAGCCGAGGCTCGTACAGCGTCGACGAAGAGGGTTTGTCCTGGTCCGACAGCCTCGAAGGGTTTCTGTGTCCTCCGCTGCCGGGTCAAGTTCCTGTCGAGCCAACAGAGACATCAACTGGCCGAACTGCTCAGGGTGCCGTGGAGGCTTCTCCAGTGAACAAGAGCTCAACAGGTGAGACTGAATTAAGGCTGGGCAGTGCAAAGTCTACAGATAGAGATTTTGCTATTTCATGCATAACTTGAGTCAAGTTTTTAACACGTCCGATCACATTTACTGTTGCTCGACCAGCACTGATATTTTTTAAATAAAACAATGGATCTAGCAAGCTAATAATTGTCTCATGTTTTTCTGTTTGTTTTTCAGAGTCCTTTGAGTCTCTCTATAACATGGAAAGGTTAATTGGATCCGGAGGATTTGGCAGAGTGTTCCTGGGAACACGCAAATTTGATGGCAAAAGGGTAAATCTTACTGAATTGTACAAACATTTTGCTCTTGCATGCATCAAAACACATTTAAAACAATTTACAAATGGTTTAATACTTAATACAAGGCCAGATGCTTGAATACTGTTACTGTTATTGAAACTGTTTTTTTTTTTTTTTTTTTGCAGGTTGCCATCAAGCAGATACGCAAGATTAACAACGATCGTTATCTTAATATTGTAAGTTGGCCAAAACCTGAATGTGTATAGAGTTGTTTAAGTGCAGATTACTGTAGTTAATACACCCGTAGGAAGCATTAGGTATAAATGTGATCAACAAATAAGCCTAGAGGCACCAAATAACTCTGAGCTGAAAAGGCTCTTTTGAACGCATCTAAAAAGATCAAAGAATAATACATTTCAAAATGATGTTTTCTTCAGATTTTTACCCAGCTAACCTTCTGTCTGCTTCTTCTCTCTAGCCTGGGAATCCCGAACCTCTCGTCACAGAAGTGGCGCTGCTGATGATGATGAGGCGAGAACCCATAAGCCCCTTTGTCATACAACTGCACGAGTGGTTTGAACATCCTAGATCATTCACTCTGGTTATGGAGTATCCGGAGCCCTGCCAGACCTTGCTGGACTCAATGAATCGTCAACCTTTGAGTGACTGTCTCTTACGGGTCATCATGAGACAGGCTGTGCTGGCAGTGCAACACTGCATCCGTTGTGGTGTTTTCCATAGTGACATTCATACGAAAAATTTCCTGTGGAAGAAAGACACGCTAGAACTCAAGCTGATAGACTTTGGCTGCGGTCAGCTAGTTAGTAGTGAAGGCTGCGAGAGCAACACATACAAGGGTGAGCATTTTGGGAGTGTGGAAACCTGAAGGTAGTGACTTACTAATTATTTGATGATGCTTGAAAAAAAAAAAGCTCAACAATGTGCAAATGTCTTTCTTACAGGAATGATGGGATACCGCCCACCTGAAGTCTTTACAGAACCTCGATTCCACGCCGTCCCAGCAAATGTCTGGTCTCTAGGAGTGTTGCTGTACGAGTTGTCGAACGAATGTCTTCCTTTTGTTAGTAAAACGGAAGTCACACGAGCCGAAGTTACATTTGTAAACCCCGGCTTATCCAAACGTGAGTGAATAATGATGATAACATTGGAATCAGAATTTTCATATATAACTCAACGTATAGCGAAAGCCATCGCTGTTTTAAAAAATGCCAGGTCACATGGTCATGACTAACCAGCTCTCTCCTTATTAAAATGTGTACAGACTGCAGGGATCTGATTAGACAGTGTCTAGTTCGGAATCCAGCTAAACGCCCCAGCTTAGAGCAGATGTTACAACATCAATGGATTGATTGTGATCTACGCTAGATTGGAGAAGTTTAGGAGACTCATTCAGATGAGGCAGTATAACAGGTAAAGTAGGATTATTATCTTTTGTCTTAAATTCTGGATTATTTGTAGTGAGATTTTCAAATTTGTGTTCATTGTAATGTTCTTGTTATAGTCAAATCACCTATATAGCTATATCATTTATATAGCGCTTGATACTATACAGATTGTTTTAAAGCTGCATCCCTGAAGTAAACAGGAAAATAACAGAATCAGTAAACCAAACAGAATTCAATTCTGCTCTAGCTCTAAAAAAAACATTCATGAGTTGACTTGTTCATATTCTCTTTGTTTTGGATAGGAAATAACATACTTGCTGAGAGCTCTGAGCTCGAGACTTGACCCGAAGCCTGAAGTCCAACACCAACCTGACAGAAACTCAGAGCCTTTTATTCCTCCAGCAGATCCTGTTCCTGAACCATCGTCACCACCTGCTCCAGATCCGTCCGGCGTCAAGCCAAATAATGGTAAATCATTGTTTCTCCATCATTATTTTAAACAGTATTATCTTGTTTTCCACTCAAAATAAGGCTTGTTTTTACAGAATATTAGTATTTTCGAATTACCGTGCTTTTCCACCCAAGAGATTTATGTATTTTTTGTCTGGAAAAACTGTTCGTGATCCAGCTACACAAAGTTTGACTTATAAAGTTTGTGATAGCACCATGAGTCCAGCTATGTTGTTATTTTTTAACGCGCTGATAGTGGAATCTTTATTTGTAAAGGACAGCACATCAAACCAGAGATGCTTGCCAGACAGACGCAAAACCGCTGACCAAGTCTGTTGGTACTCAGTTATCAATGAAGACGTTTCATGTTCGCTACAGGAGTTCAGGTATGTTTATGTATTACATGATACTGCTTATACAGAGGACCTATAACTAGTCTTGTTACACAATAAGTGTCACATAACAGTAACACACAACTACTTTGTATATTACAGGTGTCCAGACGACAGATACATTTTCGGACATTGACAGTTTGTCACCAGCAGCTGGTTTAATATTTAGGACCTCTACACCTATAAAGTGGCCATCAAAGAGATCTCGTGTGGAACTGGAGGAAGAGGATGACGAAGAAACCCTAATGGACACATCATCTGTAGTAGCACCTCAAGAGCAAGATTATACATTTGATCCAGCAGAGACGGACACAACTTTAACGGAGACAGCAGAGTCTCTCTCTAGTCTCGTGCCTTGTTGTTTACATGTGTGTGTGTGTGTGTGTGTGTGTGAGTGGGTGTGTCCGGATCGTTACGGTTGATCAGTATCCAGCTGCAATCACTCATCACCAGCTGCCACTCATCTCATCTCCTATAAATGCTCACCACTTTCTCATCTCCTTTGTCAGATCATTGTATGAAGTCTCTGTGTTGTCTGATCCTGTTCCCGTGCCTCGTGTCCCGTCTTGAGTTCCTGTGTTCCGGTTTCGCGTCTTGTTTGATTACGTTTCATGTCTGGATCAAGTCATCACTCATCAGAGCACGCTGCACTTCATCCATCACTCCGTGTCTGACCATCAAAGTCCCTGCGCCACCGCCTGCATCACCCGGATTAATTCATCATCATCATCATCATCATCAACATTATTGACTATTAATAAAGAGCTTTTACTTGCATATTGTGTCCTCGTTTCTGACGTAACATGCAGACTATACCTGGCTGCGTTTCATTACAATGAAAATGCTGGTCTTGCACAAGCAACATCATCAATATTGATGAACTTTCGGACACTGTTTCGTCCTATGTTACCTTTTGTGTGGATACTGTTATCCCAGTCAAAACCGTTATCACTTTCCCCAACAATAAACCATGGGTTACCAAAGATCTAAAAACAGTGATTAATAAGAAAAAAAAGATCTTCTTTACTGGTGACTCATTGGAGAGAAAGTCTGTATCCAGAGAGGTTAGGCCTGAAATAGTAAAAGCCAAAAGTAAGTATAGGGAAAAAATAGAAAAAACAATATGTAAATGGCGACCTTAGGTCAGCATGGCGTGGGATTAAATCTATGGCTACAATTAATCAGTATGGTAATGAACCCAAGCAGCAGATCAGCCTTAACAGTGTTTAGGATGACTGTTTGCCTGATGCTTTTAATACTTTTTTTTTGTACGATTTGAAACGTCTGATTTCATGCATGATGTCTCCAGGTTGAAAAACTCCTTGACACCATGTAGTGATATTAAAATATCTCAAGAACAAGTTGAGGTTCTATTTAAGAAAACAAAAAAGAGGAAAGCCTCAGGCCCGGACCTTATCTGTGGTCACACATTACACCACTGTGCTGGACAACTCAGTGGTGTTTTTTCCCATCTTTTTCAAATGTGTGTTGATAACTGCAAGCTCCCAACTATTTGGAAATCTTCCATTGTTATTCCTATCCCCAAAATCAATAGAGCTAGGGAATTACAAGATTTCAGACCTGTGGCGCTTACTTCCCTTGTAGTAAAAAACCTCGAGAAAATCCTAAAAGAAGAGGTTCTCATCTTGGTCGAGGGCAAACTTGATTCTCTTCAATTTGCCTATAGAGGAATAAAGGTGTGGATGATGCTAAGCTTTTTATCTTGGACACACTTTATAAGCATTTGGAGAAACCCCAATCTCATGCCAGGCTTTTATTTGCTGACTTTTCATCAGCTTTTAACAAAATGCAGCCTCTCATTTTGCTTGCTTCTTATTTTAATCTGCCCGATCAGCTTTTAGCCTTGTTCTTAAATTTTCTGACTGATAGGACACAGAGGTTTTTAGTAAATGGGGTTACTTTAAAAACCCAAGTCTCCAACACAGGTTCCCCACAAGGCTGTGTACTTTCCCCGCTACTGTTCATTTTATACACGGATAGTTGTAGGTCTCTTAAAGAGGATAGTTTTCTTGTTAAATTTTCTGATGATACTGCTCTGCTGTCACTCCTCCATGGCACAGTGTCAGATCACGGACGTGCACTTCCTGATTTCGTTAAGTGGTGTGATGACAGCCTTCTTGAAACTAAGGAACTCATTATCGATTTTAGAAAAAAAGGGACAAATACTTCAGTATGCAGGATCCATGGCGAGGATGTGGAGATCGTAAATTATTATAAATATCTGGGTACGGTTTTTGATTCAACTGAAGTTTGAAAGGAACTCTGAATCAGTGGTCAAACGGGCCCAGCAGAGAGTACATTTATTGCGCAGGATAAATTCCTTTGGGGTTTCTAAATCTATACTGTGCACTGTGTATTTGTCTTATATTGAAGACCGAAACTGTTTAAATAATATTGTGAAAGTCTGTTCCAAAATTATTGGAATCCAAATGTGCGACTTAAATTCTCTTTGGGAGAAACGTGTTCTTCAAAAAGTAAAAAGTCTGATGAACCAACATCATATTCTGGGAGATGAATTTGTTCTTATGCCATCAGGTCGGCGTTACTTGCAGCCCCCTAGAAAGACAAACCGTTATGGAAGATCATTTATTCCTTCAGCAATTATGCTGTTAAATATTGAGCTGAGGAAATAATTATGGACTGATCTGTTGTTGGCACTATGCACTTTAGGAGCTACGGATATGTGCAATTCATTTTTTATTTACTTGTTATTGTATTTTTTTTTTTCTGCTTTTGATGTCTTTTTATTTATAAACTGTCTTTGGACCTGGACCCTATCATGTTACCCTTGTTATATACATGCTATGGCTGTGTGAATGGTTGTATGTTTAGATGGTGTACTGTAGAAACTGAATTGCCCTTTGGGGATTAATAAAGCTATCTGTATCTGTATCTGTATCAACAGGACATCCACTATTCAAAGTGAACTTTCCAAAGGCCAGGAAAGGACAATGCACGATCAAACAAGTGAAGACACCACCAACATTCAGTAAGTTACTTTAATTTTTTTTTATATATAAAATGAAATATAAATTAACAGTGTTATTGCAAGTTTTCCTGAAAGTTAGGGTAAAATACTTTAATATCTACAAATAAATTTTGTTTTATTGCACAGAGTACCTAGATGACCTGCAGGACCTAATATTTGAGCATGTTTTTGTGGACCCTGCTCCATACATGGATGAGGTACTTAAGATACCCATACCATCAGACCTTTGTGCGGAGTATGAGCGGCCAGACAAGGAGGAGGTCATCTCCACCATGGTGTCCAGATTCAATCATCAGCTGGTAGGAAACCAACATATCTGCCCTGATCATCTGGAAACTCACGGCGAACCCTCATCACCACACAGGCTGGAATCACGACACGTACCCGACGGCCAAGGAAACCCCAGCACCAGCTCACAAAGGAGCGATATGCCAGAAACCTGTAACGACTAAAACACAGGCACATGTACAATGTACAGATAGTACTTTATTTTTCAGCAATGTTTTTTTGTTTTTTATAGCACAGCCTATGCTTCATTTTGTGCTTTCTTATAATTCTATGAAGACTCCTGAAGTTATTTCTTACTGTTTTATATAAAATGTCAAATATTCACTAGTTTGTTTACAGTATGTATTGGTTTTGTAGAATCTGCTATGTTTATTTAATTACAAGAATATTTATACAAATTGTGAAATAATTTTCTTGCATTTGACTTTGTTTAAATTCCCGAAGAAATAGGATAACCTTTCACAGGTGATAAAGTGTTGTATTAACTCAATATTGCAGGTTTTTAAACTATGGAAACTTTTAGCTAATGCCTTTTTTGTTGTATTGATGTATTTTAGTTTTTTTCAAAATCATCTGCTGAAGTCTATTGCAGATATAGATATTCATACATGCGTCTAACTAAGGTTGCAGACGCACAGAGCACTTGCTCTCTAAAGTTCAGGGACAGGCTTTGACCGTTCCAATATGGCGGACGGCTTACGGCCCAAAGAAAGCAGCCGCTAATGAGTCCTCTATGTCTTTATATCTATGCATGCAACTCCAGGAAACCATGCAGTGGGTCACCATGGCTACCATAGCTGCTAGCTTTTCTTTTGAGGTTTTAATGGCAGTTGACAAACAACGAATTTCGCAAAAACTATAAAACTGAAAAATAAACATTTTAAAATGCTCTCTGTAATACTTGATTCTGGTTAATGAAACATTTGTACTTTTCCCCTTAAACATGACCAGTCAACCATTTCCTTCCTGCTAGTTTCCAGTTTGACGTGTCTCACATCACATCCTCTTTCTTTTCACACATAAAAACATTAACATTAGTTGCCAGTAGGCAGGCAAGAGGAATTCTGGGAGATGGCTGAGATCTTATTCTTTTTAACACTTCCAATAAGTTAATCGAAGCAAAAAGAAGAATCATCTATTTTTCCCTCTATATTTCCTCTTTGTGTGATTTCATGCCATCCCTCATCACTATTTAATGCTGATCTTTTGGTGATAATTCCACTTGTTATAAATGATAATATTGTTAATTACAACACAAATGTATATGTTACAACAAAAATAAGAGTTAGACTAAAAGAGGCTTGTGGCCTGGCCATCATAGTATAAGAAAATAAAAGTTTGTTTATGATTAGCATGAAATTAAAACTATAAGAAGCATGCTTACAGGTAGCATCTCATTATTATATTAAGTTCTTAGCAAATTCTTACCGCTGAGCTGTGATTTATAATATTGGTTCAATTTGAACTGGTAAATGCTACGGTGTATCTTCAATAGAAGGGTTAAAAAAGCCATTGGAACAAACACGTTTAACCAGATCTTGTTTTTCAAAATGCTCTGACACTCCTTCCTCCTTAACAGTGACAATTGGGAAACAACCAAGTCCAGACTGGGAATTCATTAAGCCACTGTCTTTGTTTTTAAGCATCATATTGTGAAGAGTGTTTAATGTCATATGTCACCACATACAATCTTATCCTTTAAGAAAACAATACGGTCCAAGGAGGAAGAGGAGGAAGAAGCCAACACCTCAGTGAACTGACCAAACTATGTTCTTTATTAGAAAGACTGAGCAGTCCTCCAAAAGCTCTACAACTTGTTAGGATGTTACATGCCAAATATACAGTCTTACATAAAAGTGCAATGTCACAATGGCTAAGCAGTATTTTTATTATTTGACCATTCTTACAACTTAATAAACAGAACAACGTTAGTAATAATTTATTTACTGTAATCCCTAGCAACTCGGTATACTGGATCTGAAATAAGAATGCCACGGCACAGAGGACGTTTGTATGAAGTTCCTCTAAAACAGTTTTTAAAGGCACTTTCACAAGTACATAGTACAGAGATGTACGTGGACACACTGATAAAACAGCAATGAAATACACACAGAGATTTTGCTACTGTGTGTAGTTTTGCAGGGAGAACATTTCTCAAGGCTTAGCTGAGAGACATAAGATCTCAAATATCAACGTAATGTACACTCTTAAAAAATAAAATAAAATAAAAACTCCACTTTGTAATCGTTTTTAATATCACTCAATATAAATTGGTAATCAAAAGGCTTTAGTATGTTCCTTTTACATGTTTAAAAACAGGCATTGCTTATATTGTCTTAAAGTTTCTCCCCTTGGTTCAGCGGTGGACAATTTCATAACATCATCCAAACATATTTCATAGCATATTCTACCTAAATAGGAGTAAACTGTTGTATATTTATCAGTGAATACAGTACAAGTAACACTAAACTATTGCCAAACTGTCATAATAATGTGAATGTTGATGCACAGATAACATAAGATTGATATACTGTATACAAAATCCCAGATTTTTAATTTTGGAGTGCAAATACAATGGAGTGACTGATGCTATACATATTTATTTGTCTTTGGGTATGTCATGTGACTGACTTCATTTGGGTGTGGTGCTGTATGTGACATTATTACAAAGGGTTAATGGGCCACTAGCACACATAAGAAACAGCACTATCTCACGAAAGTACTGCTGTAACAGTCTCTGAGTCCATGGCTATTGGCATCATTCCCTTGTTTGGTGAAACAACAAGAATTATTGCCTTAAAAGTTTCTAGAAAAGCACTTGCATATGACAACTAAAAGGATTATCGTTCATGCTTATAGGGTAGAACCGAGCCGAGGGCTTTAGACTAAGCAGACAAAGAAATTATTCTCGTAGTCTATCCGCATCAAACTCTAAGCAGCACTTGAAGAACTTTACTTTTTTGGCAGCTAGACTTTACTATTCACAGATAGATTACATCTAATTAAGCAGAGAGATACTAAAAAAATAATGTTTATAGTGAGCAGTTGTTCCAAATTGGCCTGGGAGAAATTAACGTACATAAAATACCCACAAAACATTTATATACACAATATATTCTTTCATTCTAAATAAGAAACTGAGTGAAGTACTTAAAAAAGAATAAAAAAGTAAGCGGATGTGGTTTACGCAAACTCCCTGGGCATATATTCAAATATTACTATCAAAAATATAATATTCAAAGCAAAGCCTTGCTAATTCAACTTAGAATCATTCAACATCAACAGCCAATCAGGGCGGGCAAAAGATGTGACATCACATGCCCTTATATGGCAGTGCGTTTCCAACCTCAACATTCCACACATCATCACTTCAAAGAGTCGTGACCAGAAAACACTCTTGAGATGTAAAGACACATTTCCCACAATCCTTATGCTGTAAACAGAGAAACCAAAGACCCTGCTTAGTTTCTGTATAATTCACATTTAACAGTTTTTCTAGTGGATGTAAACTGCTGATATTTAAAAAGTCACCCTAAGAATATAGGAAGCTGTAGTGATTTGTTGCTTTCTTTAACATCATTGAATCTATTCACACAGAGTATTGCGGAAACAAATAAGGTGTCGGACAAGCATGCAAACAGTTTTTGGATACACATAAATAGCTTTCTGTTAGTCGCAGGTGTCTTTCGAATATATTTAAGAATGTCCGTTTGAATTCACTAAACAGGTCATGAGAGAAAATGTAACTCTGAAATAGTAAACACCTGTTTAAGTAACTCTTCTGAACCATGCTTAGTAACCGACGTTATTCTAGTTTATTAATAAACCCTAAAATAGTGTTGGAATTCTATACACACACTGTTTTAAACTAACACCTCATTAATGCTGACCATTTCTAGTATCTTTAGTTACTTATATTTGCTTTAGTCCACTCTCTAAAGCGAATGAAATGTTGCGAAATGTTCAATGGCATTGAAATCCACTAAAAACCTGGCTCTGACTGCAATGGTCCTAATTTTACATTGTTTCCTCACTGTCGCTCTGAATGCACACAGTTAATCACATGGTGCAGGATTTGTCCAGTGGATCCTGTGGAGGGGGCGCCGGATGCTGCGCCGCTCCCGTCTTGGGTATCGCCACCATGGGTTTGGGCCGCAGGGCAGGGGGCTTGAGCTGCACCCCCATGCGCGGGGCCACGGCGGGTTTGAAGGTGCTCATGGTATCGCTAGAGGAGCTGGTGCTGCGGCGCATGGGCGGCTCCGTCGGGGCGGGCCGGAGCAGGAGCCCGTGCAGTTGGCTGAGGGACTCGGTGGAGCTGGCCGGTGTGGGAGCGTAAAATATGCCTTATTGATGAAACACAAGCAGAATGAGTGTGTGGACTGTTTGTAAAGCCATTTTTACTTTACTTAAATTAAATTAACTTCTGGTATTTCGGTAGCTTCAACAAGGGGGTCATTATGGAGCCTCAGAAAACTTCCAAGGGTTTCAAATGAGACAAAACAAGTTTTAAAATAATCAACAACAACAACAACAAAAAAAAAATGTAAAAAATGTTTTCCTCTTCCCCTGATTACTATACCTAAAATAAAATAAAATATATATATTTTTGTATATATATTATCTTTGAAAAACATTCAAAGAAAATATAAACTGAATACGAAAATATTTTTTTCTAATTGATCCCTAAAATATTTTATTGGGTAGAAAATGCTCTTTGTGCGCAAAAATATTTTTAAAAGTTTTTATTCAGTAATAATCACAAATTACTGGAAAGTTAACGTAAATTCACTAGGGTCTCAGCAAACTTATTTAAAATAATAATAAAATATAAAGACATGGACATTTCTATAATTCATATAAATATCCAAATCATTTTACTGGGTAGAAATTGATCTTTGAGAGCAAAAATATTTGTAAAAATCATGTAAATTAATTTGTCAAAAAGAGTGAGAAGCCTAAAGATTTTTAAAGAAAAGCATTTTCTGGGCCAGCAAGTTTCAATCACTTAGAAGCCTATGGAGCAGTGATCCAGCTCTCAGATTTAATCAAAAATATCTTAATTTGTGTTCCGAAGATGAACGAAGGTCTTACGGGGTTGGAACAACATGAGGGTGAGTAATTACTGACAGAATTTTCATTTTTGGGTGAACTAACCCTTTAAGAGTTTTTCTTTATTTCTTCTGTAATTGTGATTGTTAAAAGTTCATGTCGTTATCGTTTTGTTCCTTTAATGTTAGGGGTATTCAAGATTTAACTAAACGAAAGGCTGTTTTTTTGTATTGCAAGAGATTTAATGTAGATTTTTATTTTTTTTACAAGAGACTCATGCTTGTTCTTCAGATGTGAATTTTTGGAAGTTTCAATGGGGCAGCGAAATTTGGCATTCTTTTGGAAGTAATCACTCAGCAGGAGTTGCAATTTTAAAGGGTTCATTTAAAGGTAAAATTGTTAATAGCAAAGTTCACATTGGGGGTAGGTGGATAATTCTAACGATATCCATTGATGGGAAAATGTTTTTGTTAGGTACTGTATATGCTTCAAATATTAAAAAATATAATGTTGATTTGTTCTCTGATATTGAAAATGAGATTAAGAAAGAAAAAGATTCCATGATATTGAAATAATTCTAGGTGGGGACTTTAATATTGTCCCAGATGTTAAGATGGATAGAATTCCTATTCCAATTAGACCATCTACAGGTGATTCAGAGCTATCTGTATTTTGTGAAAATGTAGGGGTAATTGATATATGGAGATATAAACACCCACATTTGAAAGAGTACACATGGGGTAATAGGGATAAATCTTAACAGTCAAGAATCGATCTTTGGTTAATTTCTAATTCATTAGAACAAATTACAAACAGAGTATCAATTGAACCATCGATATTGTCTGATCACAAAATGATTTATCTTTGCATCAAAGGGAATAATGAAACTTCATATAAAGGCTCTTAGACTTATTGGAAATGGAAACTTAATAATAGATTATTGGAAATTGATAGTTTTCAACATGCAATTAAGAAGATAATACAAACATATTGGAATCAAGCTTAGCGAACAAATTTATACTGTAAAAATTGGGAGCTTATGAAGTTTCAAATTAGACTTATGCAATTGATAAGGCAAAGAAGTTGCAAAGTCTAATAAGTCAAAGGAAGAGGAAATTATTAGAGCTATTGTCACTGATAATACTGATGGGAATTCGAATTTGTTAATGAATCTGCAGGCTGAGTTAGATAAATTATATATAATCAAGGCAAAAGGAACATTTGTTAGATCACGAAGACGTTGGGGAAACTAATTCCAGATAGGCTACTTTTATAATTTGGAGAAAAGAAATGGAGAGTAGGCTATACATCTATTAGAAAGCTTAATATTAATGGTCATGAAACACAGGACCCTATTATTATTTCAAAATATGTTTCAAATTTGTATGGTAAATTATATTCCAGCAATGCATGTTCTGTAAACAAAATAGATGATTTTTCAAAGCCGGCTTACTTACATCAGTGTGTGTTTTTCCCCTCAAATTATAAATGGTTCGCTAGTACTTGTGTATTTAAATGCCTGAAAAAGAGAAAAAAGACATTATTTGGTTGAAAACTGTCTGAACGTGTGATAAATGACAACTGACACACAGTGCAGTGCAGAGAGCTCTCTGGCTCAGTGCCAAACGTGCGAAAGCAGCGCAGCGCTGTGATCATGCGTCAGTGAGATACAGTGCTATACTACAGTGATTATTACAACTCTGATCTGTGGTTTTAGAAGGTAGGTCAAGTCTTTCCAAGTCACTCACAGGGCTCAAGTCCGAGTCAAGTCGCGAGTCATTGTTGTCAAAGTCTAAAATCGAGTCGCAAGTCATCTTTGATTATGGCAAGTCGAGTCGCAAGTCATCAAATTTGGGACTCGAGTCCACAACCCTGCAATTGAACATGACTTTATTTTTTAAAACTCTTAAATTCTTCGGTTTTGGGGACACATTTAAAAAAGTAATCAGAACCCTATATAATAAGATTCCCAGCTCTGTAAAATTGGCATATGGAACTTCTCATAGATTCGAAATTAAAAGGGGTATTCGACATATGAATACCTGCCCTATTAGTCCATTACTTTTTTTGTTGGTTACACAAATTATGGCCATTCATATTAAGAAAGACATTTTTCGCGGTATTAAAATAGGAGATACAGAAATTAAATGCACACAATTAGCTGATGACACTACTCTTTTCTTAAGAGACTGAAGTTGAAAAAGCAATTAATTCCCGTGCAAAAAGTTATCAAATATTTGGGTATTAAGATAAAAAAAAAGAAGGAAGTCAGGAATGAGTTAAACTTCACTCCCATCATTCAATCATTTGTAAAAGAAACTGAATTCTTGAGAGATCTCTCTTTCACTGGTCGAGTGTTATTGGTTAAAGCTGAGGGTTTATCCAGGTTGGTTTATGCTGCTCAAGTGTTAGATGTCCCCCCCCCCCCCCTCATTAATTAAAATGATAGACACCAAACTCTTTAAATTTATTTGGAAGAACAAATCACATTATATTAAAAAAGAAAATATTTGTAGGTCAAAAATTTAAGGAGGATTGAATGCTTTGGATGTTAAGACCTCTAACACGATATTTAAAATAAAATGGCTCCAAAATTATAAAAAAAAATAAACAAAGTATATGGTAGGCCTATACAGTACCTCATTTTATATTTCAAAAAGTAGGTGGTATAGAATTTATACTGAAATGTGATTATGATGTTAACAAAATACCCATTAAACTTGCAAGTTTCCACAAACAATCATTACCCTCATGGACCCAATGGAGGGACCCAATGGTCTCCAATGTCCCAAGACCCAAATGTTTTGGAAAGAACTCAGTAATTACTTGCAAAGAAAAGTTATGACTCTTGTTAACTTTGAAGAAATTGATGTTATGTTAAAATGTTTTTCATTTGAGGGTGATACAAATATTTTGTTTATTTTAGATTGAATTGTTATAATTGCCCGTTACTATATTCATAAAGTCAAATGGAATGGAAAACTACCACATTTTGAACATTTTAAAATTGAACAATGTTAAAATATATTTAGAAACAATATCCAAAAGTAAAAACCTAAAAGCTAGGAAAACTACACAGCTGTTTGACAGGTACAGGTGTTTTTTTCTTTTTTCTTTTGGCTATTTTTTTTCTTTTTTCTTTTCTTTACTCCTGACATGTATGGTTATATGTACTCTTGTATGTAAATTATGTTTTGTTCTTGTTAAAATGCAATCAAATAAAAATAAAAAATAAAATCAGTTGTCACCCAAAAGTTCAGGGGTCAGCGGCCATTTTGACGTCAAAATAGCTGTATTATTTATATGTAATTTGTAAGTTTACCCAGAGACAATTTATATAAGAGACATGCCACTTCCTCAATCCTCAATACAACTGTATAAGGAAAACCATAGACAGTATAAGAAGATTACAGCGCAGTCTTGCCCTCCGCAAAATGGCGGACGCGTTGAGTATCGCAGCAACGTTCCAAAGCGGCCAATAGGGCGTCTATGTATTTATTATGTCTATGTGTCCGATCTGATTGGTTAATAATAATCCTATTTCAGTATCTTGCCGCACTATTGGCTCGACTTATATAGTAGGCAACCGCGTTTGCCTGCATATTTACGGGTCGTGCAATATAATTTCGGGGGGAAATGTGCAATAAATGGGAGTGGCAACACTTTTCATATCGTTGAGAATAAAACAACCGTCCCAACTTTACAAATCCAGGTTCTCCCTCCATGGGGATCATCCATTTCGAAAAGTAAAGCAGATACGGACCCTCGGCCCACGCGAGATGCAATGCGATTGGTTGCTGGACCAGCCAATGGAATTAATCTGTGTAAATCCTATTATTTTTATAATAAAAAAAAATCCTATTATTTTAATAGGATTTAAAATTGCCTAGTCATTAGATTTGTGAATTCTCTTTCTGAAAAACAAAATTATATCATTAATCTTTTAATTATTTTGGCGAAGTTTTATATTCATTAGACAAAAATAACTCAAAAGAAACCCTCCTATATTACCTTTTATAACACTGATCTCACAATATACTTAGAATATCTTTTAAACATGAGATCACAAAACAAAAAGCTTATAAAAACAATACAAATTTTAAAGCTTTTCAAATACATATAACTGCCCTGATATTATAAACTTTCATTTCTGTATTTATTATTTATTTTATTATTATTATGTACATTTATACTTTAGTTGTTGTTGTTATTAATACATTTTGAATTGTATTTACAGTGCCTTGTATTCATTTTGTTTTTTGTTGCATTGTACTTGAAATGTTTGTAATTTAACTAAATAAATAAAAAGCACAATATGTTATGTATACTATACGTAATAAGATATATTTCTAAAATCAATACTTTCAATATTCAATACTTTCAAAACTTTTTTTTTTTTAAGCAAATCTGGAGGCTAATGAAATGAAACAGATGAGAATCATTTTCCCATCTAAATACAGTTGATTTTATTGTAATGTGATGAATCAGAAAAATAAAAAAATATAACATTCGCTTAGGCTGTTTTTTAAATGGACCAAAATAAAGTGAAACCATAGTAACAATTTGAAGTGACCAGACCACTGACATTGATAATGAATATTATAAACAAATATATAAGATGGCACCACAAGACGACTTTCACTTGCAGAGCAAATTTAGCACGTTTATAGTTAACTGGGTAGCAATTGTGAACAATTTTAATAGAGAATTAAAAAATAATTTGGATTTCTTCACCACTACGGTTAGATGGCGTATTAGTGATACTGAAAGCTGATTGGCCTTGATATATATGCGGAAAAGGGCCAATTTAATTATTAATTTATATGATGTCCGATTTATATGATGTTTTTGCGCGCATTTTCCACGGGTTTTAATAATAAAACTGGTCTGAAAGAATGAATATCATATTAAAGAAAACGTCAACATTAAGGTTGCAATTATTTAATAAATCAGAGTCGATGTGCGCGTGCATGCGTGATTCGAATGTTAGTTGCTAATAGCGACGCATTTTATGAATCTGAACAATCTGCATATATCTAGCTACTCCGCGATCGACCGCTGTCTGTTGGTTGAGAGACGAGGCGAATTGACAGACTGACTTTTGCAGAGCGAAACTTGAGACTTTTAACCTGTTTTTTGGATTTCTGAGAGGAGACTTAACGTTATATTCTTGAAGGACATCGGAGGATATATCCTTTTTGAAAGCGTCATCTAATTTCTGCTAATACTTTTGTTTGATATTTTTTTTTCAGGGGAGTAACGTTAACGTTAGCTGCTAACGTTAACGTTATTTCTGAGGAGATTTCTGTTGTATTGTATTGTGTTGTCTTGTATTTTGTACCATTTTATTGCAGTTTGGGGAGGTTGGCGATGGCTCGTCGTAACCACATGATGGGCGAAAGAGGAAGTGAGTGCTTTAATTTTTGTATTTATTTGTTATGGTGTGTTGTACAATGACTGACTGATCCCATTTGATCCCATTTATTTGATTCCTTGCTTGTGAAATAAACTTGAATTGAATTTGAGTAACTTAACTGAAGTAAAAATCTGTAATTGACCACAGACATTGATTATTGATTATTATGATTAAACTAACGTTATGTGATATGTGAAATATTCCATCCTAAGAGCACTCCAGATCCAGGAGAGCTGCTTTCGGTCAGACGGCTGGTCAGGAGGTTTGGAGGCCCGATTCTGATGACCGTGATCAGGATCCGCTGCCTAGAGATGGACAAAGTAAGTTACACAATTTCCTTACTTGAGTGAAAGTAAGTTACAGATACTTCTGGTCAAATATTACTCGGTTACAAGTAAAAGTGGAAAAGACTGATTTTTACTTGAGTAAAAGTACAGAAGTAGGCCTACTTGTTTTTAAAAGTACTTAAGTATCAAAAGTAAAAAGTAAATGTCAATGCATTGTTTTATTATTGTTTGTAATACGTATAGTACATTATGCCTCTGAATCTATGCCTGCCTACCTACCCACCCTCATATCAATATGAAATTTATTTCTAGAACACAGTTCCTGTAGTGAGATTGAATGTGAGATTGTATAAGTGCTCTCAATAACGTCCACAATAGTTTCGGCTGTTCCCTCAAATAGTGCCCTATTTAAAAAAATTTGGCTTTTAGGATGAATATGTCAGCCACTGTTATAAGCTAGTGTGCTCCAAAACAATGACAAATGAGCATTTAGAAGACCAAACCCAACATTGAAAATGAAAGTCAGATTGATGTCAGAATCCAACTACTTTCTACTCAAGGACCTTGACAGAAATGTAACGTTAGTGGAGTAAAAAGTATGATACTTGTCTTTCAAATGTAGTGAAGTTAAAGTAAAATGTTTCCAGAAAAAATAATACTCAAGTAAAGTACAGATACTCAAAAAGTGTACTTAAGTACAGTACTCAAATAAATGTACTTTGTTACTGTCCACCTCTGCCGCTGCCAGACCCGATCCAGACACAGAGCCAGGATCGTCCTGGACATTTACCATCTCTGTCTTCTGAGTTTTCTGTTTCTGTGTCCACAGGTCAGGCTCACGGGGCGAGGGCGAAGCAGAACCCAGATGTTGGACGTCCGTCCACTTCATCTAACCACTCTCGCAGAGGTCAGAATAGGCTTTTAATAAAGATGTAATGGCTTAGTTTCTATTTCTATTTTCAATGGCTGATTTGTCAACTAAACCAACTAAAGTAACGATAACACTTTATTTTGATGGTCCCTTTTGAACATTCTGTCGACTATACGTAACTTTGTAACTACATGTCGACTAACTCTCATTAGAGTATATCAGTAGACTCTTTCCTTAATATCTGCAAACTCTTTATTGTAATGCTCCACCAACAGACACTCTACTGACAACAAGTAACTTTTCAACTACATGTCAACTTATTCTAACCCTACCAGTCTATTAATACTCTAATGAGAGTTAGTAGACATGTAGGTGCAATTTTACTTATAGACAACTGAATGTCTGTTGGGAGGAGCATTTTACTATTAAGATTTGAATAGTAAAATGTAAGTTATGTCATTGGTTAATTTGATGTCAGAGATGGGTCTAATAGTTGTTTTCATTCGTTTTTTCTTCATTTCAGAAAAAGCTCCAGAACGTCTTTGCCTCAGGATCTGGAAGGCTACGAAGGGTGTTTTCAGCTGCTGTTTCTGTGGTGCTGTGACTGTTGTGGAGCCTTTTATTCCTGAACCATCGTCACCTGCTCCAGATCACTCCGGTGTCAAGCCAAATAATGGTAAATCATTATTTCTCCAACATTATTTTAAACAGTATTATCTTGTTTTCCACTCAAAATAAGGCTTGTTTTTACAGAATATTAAAATTATTTCCCCCATTATAATATTATTTTCTCGACCAGCACTGACATTTTTAAAATAAAACAATGGATTATAAAATTATAAAATAGAATGTTCCTTTAACCAAGATAAAACATTTTTGAAACGTTGAAAAAACTGGACGTTTTGAACGTTCAGGGAACATTTAGAAATAATGTTTTCTTAATTGAATGGGAATGTTAGCAAAACGTTCTCAATAAGGCATGAGCTCGATGGCTGTCTGACACACACCCGAAACACACGCACAGAATGCCGCTTCACAGACAGCATACGATCCAGAAAAGAATTCAATTTCACCACTTATTTCTCTTGAATTGTCAAAAAAATGCAAAATTGTCAAAATGGCTGTCGTGCCGAATATTACAGAGTCAGTTATGTCATAAATAAGACATTGCTATGCATTTAATAAATGTCAGTGTTTAATAAAATATATCTATATTTAGATATGGCCCATATGATCTTTAC
The DNA here is from genome assembly GCF_965113295.1 of Leuciscus leuciscus. NCBI lineage: Eukaryota > Metazoa > Chordata > Actinopteri > Cypriniformes > Leuciscidae > Leuciscus > Leuciscus leuciscus. The sequence continues at coordinate 27,885,301 of NC_138734.1, forward strand.
CATTACAAAAACTGAGCCACATGTGCCAGAGTTGGCCAAATGAAGCCTGGAAATGTATGTTTTCTTTTTAATTAAAGATCAGATAAAATAAGAAAAATAACTTTAGCGTTGAATCGGAATCACCAGGCTCCACCCTCGTAATCGTGATAATAGTGAAATGAAATTACTATTACTATTGTGAAATAATATGTTGGGACATTTATGCAGGCATTAAGCAGAAGTCAGGTGGATAGCGTGAACAATTCCCATTACTTTAGATCTGTAACTTTACAGATAAGATTTGAATAGTAAAATGTAAGTTATGTCATTGCTTAATTTGACGTCAGAGATGGGTCTAATAGTTGTTTTCATTTGTTTTTTCTTCATTTCAGAAAAAGCTCCAGAACATAGCGAGAGACCTGGTCTTTGCCTCAGGATCTGGAAGGCTACGAAGGGTGTTTTCAGCTGCTGTTCCTGTGGTGCTGTGACTGTTGTGGAGCCTTTTATTCCGTCACCTGCTCCAGATCACTCTGCTGTCAAGCCAAATAATGGTAAATCATTATTTCTCCAACATTATTTTAAACAGTATTATCTTGTTTTCCACTCAAAATAAGGCTTGTTTCTACAGAATATTAAAATGATTTCCCCCATTATAATATTATTTTCTCGACCAGAAAAAGCTCCAGAACGTATGAAGAAACCTGGTCGTTTCCATAAGCTCAGGAAGGCTGTTTTCAGCAGGTCTTCCAGTGGTGCTGTGACTGTTGTGGAGCCTTTTATTCCTGAACCATCACCACCTGCTTCAGATCACTCCGGCGTCAAGCCAAATAATGGTAAATCCTTATTTCTCCATCATTATTTTAATTAACTGCAGATGTTTTGTTATTGGATCATTCGTGCCGCGAGATGTTTTATATAGGGGGCGGTGAAAAAAGTCAGGCACCGAAATCAGGCACCGAAAGTTGCGTTCTTATTCGGTCTCGATACTACCGTTTACGTCGGAACCGGTTCCCTATTGGAACCGGGTTTCGGTACCCAACCCTAATCATTGCTTAATTTGACGTCAGAGATGGGTCTAATAGTTGTTTTCATTTGTTTTTTCTTCATTTCAGAAAAAGCTCCAGAACCTGGTCGTTCTCTCAAGTTCTGGGAGGATACGATGGGTGTTTTCAGCAGCTCTTCAAGTAATTCTGTGACTGTTGTGGAGCCTTTTATTCCTCCAGCAGATCCTGTTCCTGAACCATCATCACCACCTGCTGCAGATCACTCCGGCGTCAAGCCAAATAGTGGTAAATCATTATTTCTCCATCATTATTTTAAACAGTATTATCTTGTTTTCCACTCAAAATAAGGCTTGTTTTTACAGAATATTAAAATTATTTCCCCCATTATAATATTATTTTCTCGACCAGCGCTGACATTTTTTAAATAAAACAATGTATCTAGCAACAGACACTCTACTGACTATAAGTAACTTTTCAACTACTGTACATGTCAACTTATTTTAACCCTACCAGTCTACTAATACTTTAATGAGAGTTAGTAGACATGCAGGTGCAATGTTTCTTATAGACTTATAGAATGTCACCAAAATAAAGTGAAACCAAAGTAACAATTTGATGTGACCACTGACATTGATAATTAATATAATAAAAAAAGTAATAAAAAAACCAAACAGTTTTTGATGTCTGAAATGTTCCATCCTCAGGAACTGTTTCCATAGATTCCTCTCCGGGCATCACGTCATCCTCAGCTTCCTGGTTCGACAGCCTCGAAGGGTTTCTGTGTCCTCCGCTGCCGGGTCAAGTTCCTGTCGAGCCAACAGAGACATCAACTGGCCGAACTGCTCGGCGTGCCGTGAGGGCTTCTCCAGTGAACAAGAGCTCAACAGGTGAGACTGAAATAAGGCTGGGCAGTGCAAAGTCTACAGATAGAGATTTTGCTATTTCATGCATAACTGAGTCAAGTTTTTAACACGTCCGATCACATTTACTGTTGCTCGACCAGCACTGATATTTTTTAAATAAAACAATGGATCTAGCAACAGACACTCTACTGACTATAAGTAACTTTTCAACTACTGTACATGTCAACTTATTTTAACCCTACCAGTCTACTAATACTCTACTAATACTTTAATGAGAGTTAGTAGACATGCAGGTGCAATGTTTCTTATAGACTTATAGAATGTCTTAAAGGGACCAAAATAAAGTGAAACCAAAGTAACAATTTGATGTGACCACTGACATTGATAATTAATATAATAAAAAAAGTAATAAAAAAAACAAACAGTTTTTGATGTCTGAAATGTTCCATCTTCAGGCCGCTTCAGATCCTGGAGAACTGTTTCCATAGATTCCTCATCCTCAGCTTGGTCCTCACCCCCCCCTGAGGCCCATGTCGAGAGGAGATGTCAAGAGTCGTTGAATCTGTGCAGCCGAGGCTCGTACAGCGTCGACGAAGAGGGTTTGTCCTGGTCCGACAGCCTCGAAGGGTTTCTGTGTCCTCCGCTGCCGGGTCAAGTTCCTGTCGAGCCAACAGAGACATCAACTGGCCGAACTGCTCAGGGTGCCGTGGAGGCTTCTCCAGTGAACAAGAGCTCAACAGGTGAGACTGAATTAAGGCTGGGCAGTGCAAAGTCTACAGATAGAGATTTTGCTATTTCATGCATAACTGAGTCAAGTTTTTAACACGTCCGATCACATTTACTGTTGCTCGACCAGCACTGATATTTTTTAAATAAAACAATGGATCTAGCAAGCTAATAATTGTCTCATGTTTTTCTGTTTGTTTTTCAGAGTCCTTTGAGTCTCTCTATAACATGGAAAGGTTAATTGGATCCGGAGGATTTGGCAGAGTGTTCCTGGGAACACGCAAATTTGATGGCAAAAGGGTAAATCTTACTGAATTGTACAAACATTTTGCTCTTGCATGCATCAAAACACATTTAAAACAATTTACAAATGGTTTAATACTTAATACAAGGCCAGATGCTTGAATACTGTTACTGTTATTGAAACTGTTTTTTTTGTTGTTTTTTTGCAGGTTGCCATCAAGCAGATACGCAAGATTAACAACGATCGTTATCTTAATATTGTAAGTTGGCCAAAACCTGCATGTGTATAGAGTTGTTTAAGTGCAGATTACTGTAGTTAATACACCCGTAGGAAGCATTAGGTATAAATGTGATCAACAAATAAGCCTAGAGGCACCAAATAACTTTGAGCTGAAAAGGCTCTTTTGAACGCATCTAAAAAGATCAAAGAATAATACATTTCAAAATGATGTTTTCTTCAGATTTTTACCCAGCTAACCTTCTGTCTGCTTCTTCTCTCTAGCCTGGGAATCCCGAACCTCTCGTTACAGAAGTGGCACTGCTGATGATGATGAGGCGAGAACCCATAAGCCCCTTTGTCATACAACTGCACGAGTGGTTTGAACATCCTAGATCATTCACTCTGGTTATGGAGTATCCGGAGCCCTGCCAGACCTTGCTGGACTCAATGAATCGTCAACCTTTGAGTGACTGTCTCTTACGGGTCATCATGAGACAGGCTGTGCTGGCAGTGCAACACTGCATCCGTTGTGGTGTTTTCCATAGTGACATTCATACGAAAAATTTCCTGTGGAAGAAAGACACGCTAGATCTCAAGCTGATAGACTTCGGCTGCGGTCAGCTAGTTAGTAGTGAAGGCTGCGAGAGCAACACATACAAGGGTGAGCATTTTGGGAGTGTGGAAACCTGAAGGTAGTGACTTACTAATTATTTGATGATGCTTGAAAAAAAAAAAGCTCAACAATGTGCAAATGTCTTTCTTACAGGAATGATGGGATACCGCCCACCTGAAGTCTTTACAGAACCTCGATTCCACGCCGTCCCAGCAAATGTCTGGTCTCTAGGAGTGTTGCTGTACGAGTTGTCGAACGAATGTCTTCCTTTTGTTAGTAAAACGGAAGTCACACGAGCCGAAGTTACATTTGTAAACCCCGGCTTATCCAAACGTGAGTGAATAATGATGATAACATTGGAATCAGAATTTTCATATATAACTCAACGTATAGCGAAAGCCATCGCTGTTTTCAAAAATGCCAGGTCACATGGTCATGACTAACCAGCTCTCTCCTTATTAAAATGTGTACAGACTGCAGGGATCTGATTAGACAGTGTCTAGTTCGGAATCCAGCTAAACGCCCCAGCTTAGAGCAGATGTTACAACATCAATGGATTGATTGTGATCTACGCTAGATTGGAGAAGTTTAGGAGACTCATTCAGATGAGGCAGTATAACAGGTAAAGTAGGATTATTATCTTTTGTCTTAAATTCTGGATTATTTGTAGTGAGATTTTCAAATTTGTGTTCATTGTAATGTTCTTGTTATAGTCAAATCACCTATATAGCTATATCATTTATATAGCGCTTGATACTATACAGATTGTTTTAAAGCTGCATCCCTGAAGTAAACAGGAAAATAACAGAATCAGTAAACCAAACAGAATTCAATTCTGCTCTAGCTCTAAAAAAACATTCATGAGTTGACTTGTTCATATTCTCTTTGTTTTGGATAGGAAATAACATACTTGCTGAGAGCTCTGAGCTCGAGACTTGACCCGAAGCCTGAAGTCCAACACCAACCTGACAGAAACTCAGAGCCTTTTATTCCTCCAGCAGATCCTGTTCCTGAACCATCATCACCACCTGCTCCAGATCCGTCCGGCGTCAAGCCAAATAATGGTAAATCATTATTTCTCCATCATTATTTTAAACAGTATTATCTTGTTTTCCACTCAAAATAAGGCTTGTTTTTACAGAATATTAGTATTTTCGAATTACCGTGCTTTCCACCCTCATATCCCCCTGAGACAAGAGATTTATGTATTTTTTGTCTGGAAAAACTGTTCGTGATCCAGCTACACAAAGTTTGACTTATAAAGTTTGTGATAGCACCATGAGTCCAGCTATGTTGTTATTTTTTAACGCGCTGATAGTGGAATCTTTATTTGTAAAGGACAGCACATCAAACCAGAGATGCTTGCCAGACAGACGCAAAACCGCTGACCAAGTCTGTTGGTACTCAGTTATCAATGAAGACGTTTCATGTTCGCTACAGGAGTTCAGGTATGTTTATGTATTACATGATACTGCTTATACAGAGGACCTATAACTAGTCTTGTTACACAATAAGTGTCACATAACAGTAACACACAACTACTTTGTATATTACAGGTGTCCAGACGACAGATACATTTTCGGACATTGACAGTTTGTCACCAGCAGCTGGTTTAATATTTAGGACCTCTACACCTATAAAGTGGCCATCAAAGAGATCTCGTGTGGAACTGGAGGAAGAGGATGACGAAGAAACCCTAATGGACACATCATCTGTAGTAGCACCTCAAGAGCAAGATTATACATTTGATCCAGCAGAGATGGACACAACTTTAATGGAGACAGCAGACATGTCGTAAGTTTCAAAACTGTGCATTTGTTTTAGAACAGGGGTGTTAAACTGAGTTCCTTGTTGGCCACAGCACTGCAGAGTTTACCTCTAATCATTATTAAACACACCTGAGGCAGCTAATCAACTCTCTAAGGCTCATTAAAAAAGTTCAAGTATGCCTGTTGACCCTTCTGGAACTGAGTTTAACACCCCTGGTTCAGAATTGTATTATTTTTATTATTATTATTATATTATTATATTATATTATTATTATTATCAACTCAGCTGCAATCACTCATCATCACCAGCTGCCACTCATCTCATCTCCTATAAATGCTCACCACTTTCTCATCTCCTTTGTCAGATCATTGTATGAAGTCTCTGTGTTGTCTGATCCTGTTCCCGTGTCCCGTCTTGAGTTCCTGTGTTCCGGTTTCGCGTCTTGTTGGATTACGTTTCATGTCTGGATCAAGTCATCACTCATCAGAGCACGCTGCACTTCATCCATCACTCCGTGTCTGACCATCAAAGTCCCTGCGCCACCGCCTGCATCACCCGGATTAATTCATCATCATCATCATCAACATTATTGACTATTAATAAAGAGCTTTTACTTGCATATTGTGTCCTCGTTTCTGACGTAACATGCAGACTATACCTGGCTGCGTTTCATTACAATGAAAATGCTGGTCTTGCACAAGCAACATCATCAATATTGATGAACTTTCGGACACTGTTTCGTCCTATGTTACCTTTTGTGTGGATACTGTTATCCCAGTCAAAACCGTTATCACTTTCCCCAACAATAAACCATGGGTTACCAAAGATCTAAAAACGGTGATTAATAAGAAAAAAAAGATCTTCTTTACTGGTGACTCATTGGAGAGAAAGTCTGTATCAAGAGAGGTTAGGGCTGAAATAGTAAAAGCCAAAAGTAAGTATAGGGAAAAAATAGAAAAAACAATATGTAAATGGCGACCTTAGGTCAGCATGGCGTGGGATTAAATCTATGGCTACAATTAATCAGTATGGTAATGAACCCAAGCAGCAGATCAGCCTTAACAGTGTTTAGGATGACTGTTTGCCTGATGCTTTTAATACTTTTTTTGTACGATTTGAAACGTCTGATTTCATGCATGATGTCTCCAGGTTGAAAAACTCCTTGACACCATGTAGTGATATTAAAATATCTCAAGAACAAGTTGAGGTTCTATTTAAGAAAACAAAAAAGAGGAAAGCCTCAGGCCCGGACCTTATCTATGGTCCCACATTACACCACTGTGCTGGACAACTCAGTGGTGTTTTTTCCCATCTTTTTCAAATGTGTGTTGATAACTGCAAGCTCCCAACTATTTGGAAATCTTCCATTGTTATTCCTATCCCCAAAATCAATAGAGCTAGGGAATTACAAGATTTCAGACCTGTGGCGCTTACTTCCCTTGTAGTAAAAAACCTCGAGAAAATCCTAAAAGAAGAGGTTCTCATCTTGGTCTAGGGCAAACTTGATTCTCTTCAATTTGCCTATCAGAGGAATAAAGGTGTGGATGATGCTAAGCTTTTTATCTTGGACACACTTTATAAGCATTTGGAGAAACCCCAATCTCATGCCAGGCTTTTATTTGCTGACTTTTCATCAGCTTTTAACAAAATGCAGCCTCTCATTTTGATTGAGAGGCTTGCTTCTTATTTTAATCTGCCCGATCAGCTTTTAGCCTTGTTCTTAAATTTTCTGACTGATAGGACACAGAGGGTTTTAGTAAATTGGGTTACTTTAAAAACCCAAGTCTCCAACACAGGTTCCCCACAAGGCTGTGTACTTTCCCCGCTACTGTTCATTTTATACACGGATAGTTGTAGGTCTCTTAAAGAGGATAGTTTTCTTGTTAAATTTTCTGATGATACTGCTCTGCTGTCACTCCTCCATGGCACAGAGTCAGATCACGGACGTGCACTTCCTGATTTCGTTAAGTGGTGTGATGACAGCCTTCTTGAAACTAAGGAACTCATTATCGATTTTAGAAAAAAAGGGACAAATACTTCAGTATGCAGGATCCATGGCGAGGATGTGGAGATCGTAAATTATTATAAATATCTGGGTACGGTTTTTGATTCAACTGAAGTTTGAAAGGAACTCTGAATCAGTGGTCAAACGGGCCCAGCAGAGAGTACATTTATTGCGCAGGATAAATTCCTTTGGGGTTTCTAAATCTATACTGTGCACTGTGTATTTGTCTTATATTGAGAGCCTTCTTACTTTTGCTTTCATTTGTTGGTTTGGTAATATTTCAGTGAAGGACCGAAACTGTTTAAATAATATTGTGAAAGTCTGTTCCAAAATTATTGGAATCCAAATGTGCGACTTAAATTCTCTTTGGGAGAAACGTGTTCTTCAAAAAGTAAAAAGTCTGATGAACCAACATCATATTCTGGGAGATGAATTTGTTCTTATGCCATCAGGTCGGCGTTACTTGCAGCCCCCTAGAAAGACAAACCGTTATGGAAGATCATTTATTCCTTCAGCAATTATGCTGTTAAATATTGAGCTGAGGAAATAATTATGGACTGATCTGTTGTTGGCACTATGCACTTTAGGAGCTACGGATATGTGCAATTCATTTTTTATTTACTTGTTATTGTATTTTTTTTTTTCTGCTTTTGATGTCTTTTTATTTATAAACTGTCTTTGGACCTGGACCCTATCATGTTACCCTTGTTATATACTACATGCTAAGGCTGTGTGAATGGTTGTATGTTTAGATGGTGTACTGTAGAAACTGAATTGCCCTTTGGGGATTAATAAAGCTATCTGTATCTGTATCTGTATCAACAGGACATCCACTATTCAAAGTGAACTTTCCAAAGGCCAGGAAAGGACAATGCACGATCAAACAAGTGAAGACACCACCAACATTCAGTAAGTTACTTTAATTTTTTTATATATATATAAAATGAAATATAAATTAACAGTGTTATTGCAAGTTTTCCTGAAAGTTAGGGTAAAATACTTTAATATCTACAAATAAATTTTGTTTTATTGCACAGAGTACCTAGATGACCTGCAGGACCTAATATTTGAGCATGTTTTTGTGGACCCTGCTCCATACATGGATGAGGTACTTAAGATACCCATACCATCAGACCTTTGTGCGGAGTATGAGCGGCCAGACAAGGAGGAGGTCATCTCCACCATGGTGTCCAGATTCAATCATCAGCTGGTAGGAAACCAACATATCTGCCCTGATCATCTGGAAACTCACGGCGAACCCTCATCACCACACAGGCTGGAATCACGACACGTACCCGACGGCCAAGGAAACCCCAGCACCAGCTCACAAAGGAGCGATATGCCAGAAACCTGTAACGACTAAAACACAGGCACATGTACAATGTACAGATAGTACTTTATTTTTCAGCAATGTTTTTTTGTTTTTTATAGCACAGCCTATGCTTCATTTTGTGCTTTCTTATAATTCTATGAAGACTCCTGAAGTTATTTCTTACTGTTTTATATAAAATGTCAAATATTCACTAGTTTGTTTACAGTATGTATTGGTTTTGTAGAATCTGCTATGTTTATTTAATTACAAGAATATTTATACAAATTGTGAAATAATTTTCTTGCATTTGACTTTGTTTAAATTCCCGAAGAAATAGGATAACCTTTCACAGGTGATAAAGTGTTGTACTAACTCAATATTCCAGGTTTTTAAACTATGGAAACTTTTAGCTAATGCCTTTTTTGTTGTATTGATGTATTTTAGTTTTTTTCAAAATCATCTGCTGAAGTCTATTGCAGATATAGATATTCATACATGCGTCTAACTAAGGTTGCAGACGCACAGAGCACTTGCTCTCTAAAGTTCAGGGACAGGCTTTGACCGTTCCAATATGGCGGACGGCTTACGGCCCAAAGAAAGCAGCCGCTAATGAGTCATCTATGTCTTTATGTCTATGCATGCAACTCCAGGAAACCATGCAGTGGGTCACCATGGCTACCATAGCTGCCAGCTGTTCTTTTGAGGTTTTAATGGCAGTTGACAAACAACGAATTTCGCAAAAACTATAAAACTGAAAAATAAACATTTTAAAATGCTCTCTGTAATACTTGATTCTGGTTAATGAAACATTTGTACTTTTCCCCTTAAACATGACCAGTCAACCATTTCCTTCCTGCTAGTTTCCAGTTTGACGTGTCTCACATCACATCCTCTTTCTTTTCACACATAAAAACATTAACATTAGCTGCCAGTAGGCAGGCAAGAGGAATTCTGGGAGATGGCTGAGATCTTATTCTTTTTAACACTTCCAATAAGTTAATCGAAGCAAAAAGAAGAATCATCTATTTTTCCCTCTATATTTCCTCTTTATGTGATTTCATGCCATCCCTCATCACTATTTAATGCTGATCTTTTGGTGATAATTCCACTTGTTATAAATGATAATATTGTTAATTACAACACAAATGTATATGTTACAACAAAAATAAGAGTTAGACTAAAAGAGGCTTGTGGCCTGGCCATCATAGTATAAGAAAAATAAAAGTTTGTTTATGATTAGCATGAAATTAAAACTATAAGAAGCATGCTTACAGGTAGCATCTCATTATTATATTAAGTTCTTAGCAAATTCTTACCGCTGAGCTGTGATTTATAATATTGGTTCAATTTGAACTGGTAAATGCTACGGTGTATCTTCAATAGAAGGGTTAAAAAAGCCATTGGAACAAACACGTTTAACCAGATCTTGTTTTTCAAAATGCTCTGACACTCCTTCCTCCTTAACAGTGACAATTGGGAAACAACCAAGTCCAGACTGGGAATTCATTAAGCCACTGTCTTTGTTTTTAAGCATCATATTGTGAAGAGTGTTTAATGTCATATGTCACCACATACAATCTTATCCTTTAAGAAAACAACACGGTCCAAGGAGGAAGAGGAGGAAGAAGCCAACACCTCAGTGAACTGACCAAACTATGTTCTTTATTAGAAAGACTGAGCAGTCCTCCAAAAGCTCTACAACTTTTTAGGATGTTACATGCCAAATATACAGTCTTACATAAAAGTGCAATGTCACAATGGCTAAGCAGTATTTTTATTATTTGACCATTCTTACAACTTAATAAACAGAACAACGTTAGTAATAATTTATTTACTGTAATCCCTAGCAACTCGGTATACTGGATCTGAAATAAGAATGCCACGGCACAGAGGACGTTTGTATGAAGTTCCTCTAAAACAGTTTTTAAAGGCACTTTCACAAGTACATAGTACAGAGATGTACGTGGACACACTGATAAAACAGCAATGAAATACACACAGAGATTTTGCTACTGTGTGTAGTTTTGCAGGGAGAACATTTCTCAAGGCTTAGCTGAGAGACATAAGATCTCAAATATCAACGTAATGTACACTCTTAAAAAATAAAATAAAATAAAATAAAAACTCCACTTTGTAATCGTTTTTAATATCACTCAATTGGTAATCAAAAGGCTTTAGTATGTTCCTTTTACATGTTTAAAAACAGGCATTGCTTATATTGTCTTAAAGTTTCTCCCCTTGGTTCAGCGATGGACAATTTCATAACATCATCCAAACATATTTCATAGCATATTCTACCTAAATAGGAGTAAACTGTTGTATATTTATCAGTGAATACAGTACAAGTAACACTAAACTATTGCCAAACTGTCATAATAATGTGAATGTTGATGCACAGATAACATAAGATTGATATACTGTATACAAAATCCCAGATTTTTAATTTTGGAGTGCAAATACACTGGAGTGACTGATGCTATAGGCTACATATTTATTTGTCTTTGGGTATGTCATGTGACTGACTTCATTTGGGTGTGGTGCTGTATGTGACATTATTACAAAGGGTTAATGGGCCACTAGCACACATAAGAAACAGCACTATCTCACGAAAGTACTGCCGTAACAGTCTCTGAGTCCATGGCTATTGGCATCATTCCCTTGTTTGGTGAAACAACAAGAATTATTGCCTTAAAAGTTTCTAGAAAAGCACTTGCATATGACAACTAAAAGGATTATCGTTCATGCTTATAGGGTAGAACCGAGCCGAGGGCTTTAGACTAAGCAGACAAAGAAATGATTCTCGTAGCCTATCCGCATCAAACTCTAAGCAGCACTTGAAGAACTTTACTTTTTTGGCAGCTAGACTTTACTATTCACAGATTACATCTAATTAAGCAGAGAGATACTAAAAAAATAATGTTTATAGTGAGCAGTTGTTCCAAATTGGCCTGCGAGAAATTAACGTACATAAAATACCCACAAAACATTTATATACACAATATATTCTTTCATTCTAAATAAGAAACTGAGTGAAGTACTTAAAAAAAAAAAAAAAGTAAGCGGATGTGGTTTACGCAAACTCCCTGGGCATATATTCAAATATTACTATCAAAAATATAATATTCAAAGCAAAGCCTTGCTAATTCAACTTAGAATCATTCAACATCAACAGCCAATCAGGGCGGGCAAAAGATGTGACATCACATGCCCTTATATGGCAGTGCGTTTCCAACCTCAACATTCCACACATCATCACTTCAAAGAGTCGTGACCAGAAAACACTCTTGAGATGTAAAGACACATTTCCCACAATCCTTATGCTGTAAACAGAGAAACCAAAGACCCTGCTTAGTTTCTGTATAATTCACATTTAACAGTTTTTCTAGTGGATGTAAACTGCTGATATTTAAAAAGTCACCCTAAGAATATAGGAAGCTGTAGTGATTTGTTGCTTTCTTTAATATCATTGAATCTATTCACACAGAGTATTGCGGAAACAAATAAGGTGTCGGACAAGCATGCAAACAGTTTTTGGATACACATAAATAGCTTTCTGTTAGTCGCAGGTGTCTTTCGAATATATTTAAGAATGTCCGTTTGAATTCACTAAACAGGTCATGAGAGAAAATGTAACTCTGAAATAGTAAACACCTGTTTAAGTAACTCTTCTGAACCATGCTTAGTAACCGACGTTATTCTAGTTTATTAATAAACCCTAAAATAGTGTTGGAATTCTATACACACACTGTTTTAAACTAACACCTCATTAATGCTGACCATTTCTAGTTTCTTTAGTTACTTATATTTGCTTTAGTCCACTCTCTAAAGCGAATGAAATGTTGCGAAATGTTCAATGGCATTGAAATCCACTAAAAACCTGGCTCTGACTGCAATGGTCCTAATTTTACATTGTTTCCTCACTGTCGCTCTGAATGCACACAGTTAATCACATGGTGCAGGATTTGTCCAGTGGATCCTGTGGAGGGGGCGCCGGATGCTGCGCCGCTCCCGTCTTGGGTATCGCCACCATGGGTTTGGGCCGCAGGGCAGGGGGCTTGAGCTGCACCCCCATGCGCGGGGCCACGGCGGGTTTGAAGGTGCTCATGGTATCGCTAGAGGAGCTGGTGCTGCGGCGCATGGGCGGCTCCGTCGGGGCGGGCCGGAGCAGGAGCCCGTGCAGTTGGCTGAGGGACTCGGTGGAGCTGGCCGGTGTGGGAGCGTAAAATATGCCTTATTGATGAAACACAAGCAGAATGAGTGTGTGGACTGTTTGTAAAGCCATTTTTACTTTACTTAAATTAAATTCACTTCTGGTATTTCGGTAGCTTCAACAAGGGGGTCATTATGGAGCCTCAGAAAACTTCCAAGGGTTTCAAATGAGACAAAACAAGTTTTTAAATAATCAACAACAACAACAACAACAAAAAAATGTAAAAAATGTTTTCCTCTTCCCCTGATTACTATACCTAAAATAAAATAAAATATATATATATTTGAATAAGAAAAACATTCAAAGAAAATATAAACTGAATACGAAAATATTTTTTTCTAATTGATCCCTAAAATATTTTATTGGGTAGAAAATGCTCTTTGTGCGCAAAAATATTTTTAAAAGTTTTTATTCAGTAATAATCACAAATTACTGGAAAGTTAACGTAAATTCACTAGGGTCTCAGCAAACTTATTTAAAATAATAATAAAATATAAAGACATGGACATTTCTATAATTCATATAAATATCCAAATCATTTTACTGGGTAGAAATTTATCTTTGAGAGCAAAAATATTAGTAAAAATCATGTAAATTAATTTGTCAAAAAGAGTGAGAAGCCTAAAGATTTTTAAAGAAAAGCATTTTCTGGGCCAGCAAGTTTCAATCACTTAGAAGCCTATGGAGCAGTGATCCAGCTCTCAGATTTAATCAAAAATATCTTAATTTGTGTTCCGAAGATGAACGAAGGTCTTACGGGGTTTGAACAACATGAGGGTGAGTAATTACTAACAGAATTTTCATTTTTGGGTGAACTAACCCTTTAAGAGTTTTTCTTTATTTCTTCTGTAATTGTGATTGTTAAAAGTTCATGTCGTTATCGTTTTGTTCCTTTAATGTTAGGGGTATTCAAGATTTAACTAAACGAAAGGCTGTTTTTTTGTATTGCAAGAGATTTAATGTAGATTTTTATTTTTTTTACAAGAGACTCATGCTTGTTCTTCAGATGTGAATTTTTGGAAGTTTCAATGGGGCAGCGAAATTTGGCATTCTTTTGGAAGTAATCACTCAGCAGGAGTTGCAATTTTAAAGGGTTCATTTAAAGGTAAAATTGTTAATAACAAAGTTCACATTGGGGGTAGGTGGATCATTCTAACGATATCCATTGATGGGAAAATGTTTTTGTTAGGTACTGTATATGCTTCAAATATTAAAAAATATAATGTTGATTTGTTCTCTGATATTGAAAATGAGATTAAGAAAGAAAAAGATTCCATGATATTGAAATAATTCTAGGTGGGGACTTTAATATTGTCCCAGATGTTAAGATGGATAGAATTCCTATTCCAATTAGACCATCTACAGGTGATTCAGAGCTATCTGTATTTTGTGAAAATGTAGGGGTAATTGATATATGGAGATATAAACACCCACATTTGAAAGAGTACACATGGGGTAATAGGGATAAATCTTAACAGTCAAGAATCGATCTTTGGTTAATTTCTAATTCATTAGAACAAATTACAAACAGAGTATCAATTGAACCATCGATATTGTCTGATCACAAAATTATTTATCTTTGCATCAAAGGGAATAATGAAACTTCATATAAAGGCTCTTAGACTTATTGGAAACTTAATAATAGATTATTGGAAATTGATAGTTTTCAACATGAAATTAAGAAGATAATACAAACATATTGGAATCAAGCTTAGCGAACAAATTTATACTGTAAAAATTGGGAGCTTATGAAGTTTCAAATTAGACTTAGTGCAATTGATAAGGCAAAGAAGTTGCAAAGTCTAATAAGTCAAAGGAAGAGGAAATTATTAGAGCTATTGTCACTAATAATACTGATGGGAATTCGAATTTGTTAATGAATCTGCAGGCTGAGTTAGATAAATTATATATAATCAAGGCAAAAGGAACATTTGTTAGATCACGAAGACGTTGGGGAAACTAATTCCAGATAGGCTACTTTTATAATTTGGAGAAAAGAAATGGAGAGTAGGCTATACATCTATTAGAAAGCTTAATATTAATGGCCATGAAACACAGGACCCTATTATTATTTCAAAATATGTTTCAAATTTTTATGGTAAATTATATTTCCAGCAATGCATGTTCTGTAAACAAAATAGATGATTTTTCAAAGCCCGCTTACTTAGACATCAGTGTGTGTTTTTCCCCTCAAATTATAAATGGTTCGCTAGTACTTGTGTATTTAAATGCCTGAAAAAGACAAAAAAAAAGACATTATTTGGTTGAAAACTGTCTGAACGTGTGATAAATGACAACTGACACACAGTGCAGTGCAGAGAGCTCTCTGGCTCAGTGCCAAACGTGCGAAAGCAGCGCTAATCAGCGCTGTGATCATGCGTCAGTGAGATACAGTGCTATACTACAGTGATTATTACAACTCTGATCTGTGGTTTTAGAAGGTAGGTCAAGTCTTTCCAAGTCACTCACAGGGCTCAAGTCCGAGTCAAGTCGCGAGTCATTGTTGTCAAAGTCTAAAATCGAGTCGCAAGTCATCTTTGATTATGGCAAGTCGAGTCGCAAGTCATCAAATTTGGGACTCGAGTCCAAGTCAAGTCCAAGTCAAGCGACTCGAGTCCACAACCCTGCAATTGAACATGACTTTATTTTTTAAAACTCTTAAATTCTTCGGTTTTGGGGACACATTTCAAAAAGTAATCAGAACCCTATAATAAGATTCCCAGCTCTGTAAAATTGGCATATGGAACTTTTCATAGATTCGAAATTAAAAGGGGTATTCGACATATGAATACCTGCCCTATTAGTCCATTACTTTTTTTGTTGGTTACACAAATTATGGCCATTCATATTAAGAAAGACATTTTTCGCGGTATTAAAATAGGAGATACAGAAATTAAATGCACACAATTAGCTGATGACACTACTCTTTTCTTAAGAGACTGAAGTTGAAAAAGCAATTAATTCCCGTGCAAAAAGTTATCAAATATTTGGGTATTAAGATTTAAAAAAATAAGGAAGTCAGGAATGAGTTAAACTTCACTCCCATCATTCAATCATTTGTAAAAGAAACTGAATTCTTGAGAGATCTCTCTTTCACTGGTCGAGTGTTATTGGTTAAAGCTGAGGGTTTATCCAGGTTGGTTTATGCTGCTCAAGTGTTAGATGTCCCCCCCTCATTAATTAAAATGATAGACACCAAACTCTTTAAATTTATTTGGAAGAACAAATCACATTATATTAAAAAAGAAAATATTTGTAGGTCAAAAATTGAAGGATTGAATGCTTTGGATGTTAAGACCTCTAACACGATATTTAAAATAAAATGGCTCCAAAATTATAAAAAACAAAAAAACAAAGTATATGGTAGGCCTATACAGTACCTAATTTTATATTTCAAAAAGTAGGTGGTATAGAATTTATACTGAAATGTGATTATGATGTTAACAAAATACCCATTAAACTTGCAAGTTTCCACAAACAATCATTACCCTCATGGACCCAATGGAGGGACCCAATGGTCTCCAATGTCCCAAGACCCAAATGTTTTGGAAAGAACTCAGTAATTACTTGCAAAGAAAAGTTATGACTCTTGTTAACTTTGAAGAAATTGATGTTATGTTAAAATGTTTTTCATTTGAGGGTGATACAAATATTTTGTTTATTTTAGATTGAATTGTTATAATTGCCCGTTACTAGCCTATTCATAAAGTCAAATGGAATGGAAAACTACCACATTTTGAACATTTTAAAATTGAACAATATTAAAATATATTTAGAAACAATATCCAAAAGTAAAAACCTAAAAGCTAGGAAAACTACACAGCTGTTTGACAGGTAGGCTACAGGTGTTTTTTTCTTTTTTCTTTTGGCTATTTTTTTTCTTTTTTCTTTTCTTTACTCCTGACATGTATGGTTATATGTACTCTTGTATGTAAATTATGTTTTGTTCTTGTTAAAATGCAATCAAATAAAAATAAAAAATAAAATCAGTTGTCACCCAAAAGTTCAGGGGTCAGCGGCCATTTTGACGTCAAAATAGCTGTATTATTTATATGTAATTTGTAAGTTTACCCAGAGACAATTTATATAAGAGACATGCCACTTCCTCAATCCTCAATACAACTATATAAGGAAAACCATAGACAGTATAAGAAGATTACAGCGCAGTCTTGCCCTCCGCAAAATGGCGGACGCGTTGACGTATCGCAGCAATGTTCCAAAGCGGCCAATAGGGCGTCTATGTATTTATTATGCCTATGTGTCCGATCTGATTGGTTAATAATAATCCTATTTCAGTATCTTGCCGCACTATTGGCTCGACTTATATAGTAGGCAACCGCGTTTGCCTGCATATTTACGGGTCGTGCAATATAATTTCGGGGGGAAATGTGCAATAAATGGGAGTGGCAACACTTTTCATATCGTTGAGAATAAAACAACCGTCCCAACTTTACAAATCCAGGTTCTCCCTCCATGGGGATCATCCATTTCGAAAAGTAAAGCAGATACGGACCCTCGGCCCACGCGAGATGCAATGCGATTGGTTGCTGGACCAGCCAATGGAATTAATCTGTGTAAATCCTATTATTTTTATAATAAAAAAATCCTATTATTTTAATAGGATTTAAAATTGCCTAGTCATTAGATTTGTGAATTCTCTTTCTGAAAAACAAAATTATATCATTAATCTTTTAATTATTTTGGCGAAGTTTTATATTCATTAGACAAAAATAACTCAAAAGAAACCCTCCTACATTACCTTTTATAACACTGATCTCACAATATACTTAGAATATCTTTTAAACATGAGATCACAAAACAAAAAGCTTATAAAAACAATACAAATTTTAAAGCTTTTCAAATAGGCTACATATAACTGCCCTGATATTATAAACTTTCATTTCTGTATTTATTATTTATTTTATTATTATTATGTACATTTATACTTTAGTTGTTGTTGTTATTAATACATTTTGAATTGTATTTACGGTGCCTTGTATTCATTTTGTTTTTTGTTGCATTGTACTTGAAATGTTTGTAATTTAAATAAATAAATAAAAAGCACAATATGTTATGTATACCGTACGTAATAAGATACATTTCTAAAATCAATACTTTCAATATTCAATACTTAAAAAAAAATTTTTTTAAGCAAATCTGGATGCTAATGAAATGAAACAGATGAGAATCATTTCCCCATCTAAATACAGTTGATTTTATTGTAATGTGATGAATCAGAAAAATAAAAAAATATAACATTCGCTTAGGCTGTTTTTTAAATGGACCAAAATAAAGTGAAACCAAAGTAACAATTTGAAGTGACCAGACCACTGACATTGATAATGAATATTATAAACAAATTTATAAGATGGCACCACAAGACGACTTTCACTTGCAGAGCAAATTTAGCACGTTTATAGTTAACTGGGTAGCAATTGTGAACAATTTTAATAGAGAATTAAAAAATAATTTGGATTTCTTCACCACTACGGTTAGATGGCGTATTAGTGATACTGAAAGCTGATTGGCCTTGATATATATGCGGAAAAGGGCCAATTTAATTATTAATTTATATGATGTCCGATTTATATGATGTTTTTGCGCGCATTTTCCACGGGTTTTAATAATAAAACTGGTCTGAAAGAATGAATATCATATTAAAGAAAACGTCAACATTAAGGTTGCAATTATTTAATAAATCAGAGTCGATGTGCGCGTGCATGCGTGATTCGAATTTTAGTTGCTAATAGCGACGCATTTTATGAATCTGAACAATCTGCATATATCTAGCTACTCCGCGATCGACCGCTGTCTGTTGGTTGAGAGACGAGGCGAATTGACAGACTGACTTTTGCAGAGCGAAACTTGAGACTTTTAACCTGTTTTTTGGATTTCTGAGAGGAGACTTAACGTTATATTCTTGAAGGACATCGGAGGATATATCCTTTTTGAAAGCGTCATCTAATTTCTGCTAATACTTTTGTTTGATATTTTTTTTTCAGGGGAGTAACGTTAACGTTAGCTGCTAACGTTAACGTTATTTCTGAGGAGATTTCTGTTGTATTGTATTGTGTTGTCTTGTATTTTGTACCATTTTATTGCAGTTTGGGGAGGTTGGCGATGGCTCGTCGTAACCACATGATGGGCGAAAGAGGAAGTGAGTGCTTTAATTTTTGTATTTATTTGTTATGGTGTGTTGTACAATGACTGACTGATCCCATTTGATCCCATTTATTTGATTCCTTGCTTGTGAAATAAACTTGAATTGAATTTGAGTAACTTAACTGAAGTAAAAATCTGTAATTGACCACAGACATTGATTATTGATTATTATGATTAAACTAACGTTATGTGATATGTGAAATATTCCATCCTAAGAGCACTCCAGATCCAGGAGAGCTGCTTTCGGTCAGACGGCTGGTCAGGAGGTTTGGAGGCCCGATTCTGATGACCGTGATCAGGATCCGCTGCCTAGAGATGGACAAAGTAAGTTACACAATTTCCTTACTTGAGTGAAAGTAAGTTACAGATACTTCTGGTCAAATATTACTCAGTTACAAGTAAAAGTGGAAAAGACTGATTTTTACTTGAGTAAAAGTACAGAAGTAGGCCTACTTGTTTTTAAAAGTACTTAAGTATCAAAAGTAAAAAGTAAATGTCAATGCATTGTTTTATTATTGTTTGTAATACGTATAGTACATTATGCCTCTGAATCTATGCCTGCCTACCTACCCACCCTCATATCAATATGAAATTTATTTCTAGAACACAGTTCCTGTAGTGAGATTGAATGTGAGATTGTATAAGTGCTCTCAATAACGTCCACAATAGTTTCGGCTGTTCCCTCAAATAGTGCCCTATTTAAAAAAATTTGGCTTTTAGGATGAATATGTCAGCCACTGTTATAAGCTAGTGTGCTCCAAAACAATGACAAATGAGCATTTAGAAGACCAAACCCAACATTGAAAATGAAAGTCAGATTGATGTCAGAATCCAACTACTTTCTACTCAAGGACCTTGACAGAAATGTAACGTTAGTGGAGTAAAAAGTATGATACTTGTCTTTCAAATGTAGTGAAGTTAAAGTAAAATGTTTCCAGAAAAAATAATACTCAAGTAAAGTACAGATACTCAAAAAGTGTACTTAAGTACAGTACTCAAATAAATGTACTTTGTTACTGTCCACCTCTGCCGCTGCCAGACCCGATCCAGACACAGAGCCAGGATCGTCCTGGACATTTACCATCTCTGTCTTCTGAGTTTTCTGTTTCTGTGTCCACAGGTCAGGCTCACGGGGCGAGGGCGAAGCAGAACCCAGATGTTGGACGTCCGTCCACTTCATCTAACCACTCTCGCAGAGGTCAGAATAGGCTTTTAATAAAGATGTAATGGCTTAGTTTCTATTTCTATTTTCAATGGCTGATTTGTCAACTAAACCAACTAAAGTAACGATAACACTTTATTTTGATGGTCCCTTTTGAACATTCTGTCGACTATACGTAACTTTGTAACTACATGTCGACTAACTCTCATTAGAGTATATCAGTAGACTCTTTCCTTAATATCTGCAAACTCTTTATTGTAATGCTCCACCAACAGACACTCTACTGACAACAAGTAACTTTTCAACTACATGTCAACTTATTCTAACCCTACCAGTCTATTAATACTCTAATGAGAGTTAGTAGACATGTAGGTGCAATTTTACTTATAGACAACTGAATGTCTGTTGGGAGGAGCATTTTACTATTAAGATTTGAATAGTAAAATGTAAGTTATGTCATTGGTTAATTTGATGTCAGAGATGGGTCTAATAGTTGTTTTCATTCGTTTTTTCTTCATTTCAGAAAAAGCTCCAGAACGTCTTTGCCTCAGGATCTGGAAGGCTACGAAGGGTGTTTTCAGCTGCTGTTTCTGTGGTGCTGTGACTGTTGTGGAGCCTTTTATTCCTGAACCATCGTCACCTGCTCCAGATCACTCCGGTGTCAAGCCAAATAATGGTAAATCATTATTTCTCCAACATTATTTTAAACAGTATTATCTTGTTTTCCACTCAAAATAAGGCTTGTTTTTACAGAATATTAAAATTATTTCCCCCATTATAATATTATTTTCTCGACCAGCACTGACATTTTTAAAATAAAACAATGGATTATAAAATTATAAAATAGAATGTTCCTTTAACCAAGATAAAACATTTTTGAAACGTTGAAAAAACTGGACGTTTTGAACGTTCAGGGAACATTTAGAAATAATGTTTTCTTAATTGAATGGGAATGTTAGCAAAACGTTCTCAATAAGGCATGAGCTCGATGGCTGTCTGACACACACCCGAAACACACGCACAGAATGCCGCTTCACAGACAGCATACGATCCAGAAAAGAATTCAATTTCACCACTTATTTCTCTTGAATTGTCAAAAACATGCAAAATTGTCAAAATGGCTGTCGTGCCGAGTATTACAGAGTCAGTTATGTCATAAATAAGACATTGCTATGCATTTAATAAATGTCAGTGTTTAATAAAATATATCTATATTTAGATATGGCCCATATGATCTTTACCATTACAAAAACTGAGCCACATGTGCCAGAGTTGGCCAAATGAAGCCTGGAAATGTATGTTTTCTTTTTAATTAAAGATCAGATAAAATAAGAAAAATAACTTTAGCGTTGAATCGGAATCACCAGGCTCCACCCTCGTAATCGTGATAATAGTGAAATGAAATTACTATTACTATTGTGAAATAATATGTTGGGACATTTATGCAGGCATTAAGCAGAAGTCAGGTGGATAGCGTGAACAATTCCCATTACTTTAGATCTGTAACTTTACAGATAAGATTTGAATAGTAAAATGTAAGTTATGTCATTGCTTAATTTGACGTCAGAGATGGGTCTAATAGTTGTTTTCATTTGTTTTTTCTTCATTTCAGAAAAAGCTCCAGAACATAGCGAGAGACCTGGTCTTTGCCTCAGGATCTGGAAGGCTACGAAGGGTGTTTTCAGCTGCTGTTCCTGTGGTGCTGTGACTGTTGTGGAGCCTTTTATTCCGTCACCTGCTCCAGATCACTCCGGTGTCAAGCCAAATAATGGTAAATCATTATTTCTCCAACATTATTTTAAACAGTATTATCTTGTTTTCCACTCAAAATAAGGCTTGTTTCTACAGAATATTAAAATGATTTCCCCCATTATAATATTATTTTCTCGACCAGAAAAAGCTCCAGAACGTATGAAGAAACCTGGTCGTTTCCATAAGCTCAGGAAGGCTGTTTTCAGCAGGTCTTCCAGTGGTGCTGTGACTGTTGTGGAGCCTTTTATTCCTGAACCATCACCACCTGCTCCAGATCACTCCGGCGTCAAGCCAAATAATGGTAAATCATTATTTCTCCATCATTATTTTAATTAACTGCAGATGTTTTGTTATTGGATCATTCGTGCCGCGAGATGTTTTATATAGGGGGCGGTGAAAAAAGTCAGGCACCGAAATCAGGCACCGAAAGTTGCGTTCTTATTCGGTCTCGATACTACCGTTTACGTCGGAACCGGTTCCCTATTGGAACCGGGTTTCGGTACCCAACCCTAATCATTGCTTAATTTGACGTCAGAGATGGGTCTAATAGTTGTTTTCATTTGTTTTTTCTTCATTTCAGAAAAAGCTCCAGAACCTGGTCGTTCTCTCAAGTTCTGGGAGGATACGATGGGTGTTTTCAGCAGCTCTTCAAGTAATTCTGTGACTGTTGTGGAGCCTTTTATTCCTCCAGCAGATCCTGTTCCTGAACCATCATCACCACCTGCTGCAGATCACTCCGGCGTCAAGCCAAATAGTGGTAAATCATTATTTCTCCATCATTATTTTAAACAGTATTATCTTGTTTTCCACTCAAAATAAGGCTTGTTTTTACAGAATATTAAAATTATTTCCCCCATTATAATATTATTTTCTCGACCAGCGCTGACATTTTTTAAATAAAACAATGTATCTAGCAACAGACACTCTACTGACTATAAGTAACTTTTCAACTACTGTACATGTCAACTTATTTTAACCCTACCAGTCTACTAATACTTTAATGAGAGTTAGTAGACATGCAGGTGCAATGTTTCTTATAGACTTATAGAATGTCACCAAAATAAAGTGAAACCAAAGTAACAATTTGATGTGACCACTGACATTGATAATTAATATAATAAAAAAAGTAATAAAAAAACCAAACAGTTTTTGATGTCTGAAATGTTCCATCCTCAGGAACTGTTTCCATAGATTCCTCTCCGGGCATCACGTCATCCTCAGCTTCCTGGTTCGACAGCCTCGAAGGGTTTCTGTGTCCTCCGCTGCCGGGTCAAGTTCCTGTCGAGCCAACAGAGACATCAACTGGCCGAACTGCTCGGCGTGCCGTGAGGGCTTCTCCAGTGAACAAGAGCTCAACAGGTGAGACTGAAATAAGGCTGGGCAGTGCAAAGTCTACAGATAGAGATTTTGCTATTTCATGCATAACTGAGTCAAGTTTTTAACACGTCCGATCACATTTACTGTTGCTCGACCAGCACTGATATTTTTTAAATAAAAAAATGTATCTAGCAACAGACACTCTACTGACTATAAGTAACTTTTCAACTACTGTACATGTCAACTTATTTTAACCCTACCAGTCTACTAATACTCTACTAATACTTTAATGAGAGTTAGTAGACATGCAGGTGCAATGTTTCTTATAGACTTATAGAATGTCTTAAAGGGACCAAAATAAAGTGAAACCAAAGTAACAATTTGATGTGACCACTGACATTGATAATTAATATAATAAAAAAAGTAATAAAAAAAACAAACAGTTTTTGATGTCTGAAATGTTCCATCTTCAGGCCGCTTCAGATCCTGGAGAACTGTTTCCATAGATTCCTCATCCTCAGCTTGGTCCTCACCCCCCCCTGAGGCCCATGTCGAGAGGAGATGTCAAGAGTCGTTGAATCTGTGCAGCCGAGGCTCGTACAGCGTCGACGAAGAGGGTTTGTCCTGGTCCGACAGCCTCGAAGGGTTTCTGTGTCCTCCGCTGCCGGGTCAAGTTCCTGTCGAGCCAACAGAGACATCAACTGGCCGAACTGCTCAGGGTGCCGTGGAGGCTTCTCCAGTGAACAAGAGCTCAACAGGTGAGACTGAATTAAGGCTGGGCAGTGCAAAGTCTACAGATAGAGATTTTGCTATTTCATGCATAACTTGAGTCAAGTTTTTAACACGTCCGATCACATTTACTGTTGCTCGACCAGCACTGATATTTTTTAAATAAAACAATGGATCTAGCAAGCTAATAATTGTCTCATGTTTTTCTGTTTGTTTTTCAGAGTCCTTTGAGTCTCTCTATAACATGGAAAGGTTAATTGGATCCGGAGGATTTGGCAGAGTGTTCCTGGGAACACGCAAATTTGATGGCAAAAGGGTAAATCTTACTGAATTGTACAAACATTTTGCTCTTGCATGCATCAAAACACATTTAAAACAATTTACAAATGGTTTAATACTTAATACAAGGCCAGATGCTTGAATACTGTTACTGTTATTGAAACTGTTTTTTTTTTTTTTTTTTTGCAGGTTGCCATCAAGCAGATACGCAAGATTAACAACGATCGTTATCTTAATATTGTAAGTTGGCCAAAACCTGAATGTGTATAGAGTTGTTTAAGTGCAGATTACTGTAGTTAATACACCCGTAGGAAGCATTAGGTATAAATGTGATCAACAAATAAGCCTAGAGGCACCAAATAACTCTGAGCTGAAAAGGCTCTTTTGAACGCATCTAAAAAGATCAAAGAATAATACATTTCAAAATGATGTTTTCTTCAGATTTTTACCCAGCTAACCTTCTGTCTGCTTCTTCTCTCTAGCCTGGGAATCCCGAACCTCTCGTCACAGAAGTGGCGCTGCTGATGATGATGAGGCGAGAACCCATAAGCCCCTTTGTCATACAACTGCACGAGTGGTTTGAACATCCTAGATCATTCACTCTGGTTATGGAGTATCCGGAGCCCTGCCAGACCTTGCTGGACTCAATGAATCGTCAACCTTTGAGTGACTGTCTCTTACGGGTCATCATGAGACAGGCTGTGCTGGCAGTGCAACACTGCATCCGTTGTGGTGTTTTCCATAGTGACATTCATACGAAAAATTTCCTGTGGAAGAAAGACACGCTAGAACTCAAGCTGATAGACTTTGGCTGCGGTCAGCTAGTTAGTAGTGAAGGCTGCGAGAGCAACACATACAAGGGTGAGCATTTTGGGAGTGTGGAAACCTGAAGGTAGTGACTTACTAATTATTTGATGATGCTTGAAAAAAAAAAAGCTCAACAATGTGCAAATGTCTTTCTTACAGGAATGATGGGATATCGCCCACCTGAAGTCTTTACAGAACCTCGATTCCACGCCGTCCCAGCAAATGTCTGGTCTCTAGGAGTGTTGCTGTACGAGTTGTCGAACGAATGTCTTCCTTTTGTTAGTAAAACGGAAGTCACACGAGCCGAAGTTACATTTGTAAACCCCGGCTTATCCAAACGTGAGTGAATAATGATGATAACATTGGAATCAGAATTTTCATATATAACTCAACGTATAGCGAAAGCCATCGCTGTTTTAAAAAATGCCAGGTCACATGGTCATGACTAACCAGCTCTCTCCTTATTAAAATGTGTACAGACTGCAGGGATCTGATTAGACAGTGTCTAGTTCGGAATCCAGCTAAACGCCCCAGCTTAGAGCAGATGTTACAACATCAATGGATTGATTGTGATCTACGCTAGATTGGAGAAGTTTAGGAGACTCATTCAGATGAGGCAGTATAACAGGTAAAGTAGGATTATTATCTTTTGTCTTAAATTCTGGATTATTTGTAGTGAGATTTTCAAATTTGTGTTCATTGTAATGTTCTTGTTATAGTCAAATCACCTATATAGCTATATCATTTATATAGCGCTTGATACTATACAGATTGTTTTAAAGCTGCATCCCTGAAGTAAACAGGAAAATAACAGAATCAGTAAACCAAACAGAATTCAATTCTGCTCTAGCTCTAAAAAAAACATTCATGAGTTGACTTGTTCATATTCTCTTTGTTTTGGATAGGAAATAACATACTTGCTGAGAGCTCTGAGCTCGAGACTTGACCCGAAGCCTGAAGTCCAACACCAACCTGACAGAAACTCAGAGCCTTTTATTCCTCCAGCAGATCCTGTTCCTGAACCATCGTCACCACCTGCTCCAGATCCGTCCGGCGTCAAGCCAAATAATGGTAAATCATTGTTTCTCCATCGTTATTTTAAACAGTATTATCTTGTTTTCCACTCAAAATAAGGCTTGTTTTTACAGAATATTAGTATTTTCGAATTACCGTGCTTTTCCACCCAAGAGATTTATGTATTTTTTGTCTGGAAAAACTGTTCGTGATCCAGCTACACAAAGTTTGACTTATAAAGTTTGTGATAGCACCATGAGTCCAGCTATGTTGTTATTTTTTAACGCGCTGATAGTGGAATCTTTATTTGTAAAGGACAGCACATCAAACCAGAGATGCTTGCCAGACAGACGCAAAACCGCTGACCAAGTCTGTTGGTACTCAGTTATCAATGAAGACGTTTCATGTTCGCTACAGGAGTTCAGGTATGTTTATGTATTACATGATACTGCTTATACAGAGGACCTATAACTAGTCTTGTTACACAATAAGTGTCACATAACAGTAACACACAACTACTTTGTATATTACAGGTGTCCAGACGACAGATACATTTTCGGACATTGACAGTTTGTCACCAGCAGCTGGTTTAATATTTAGGACCTCTACACCTATAAAGTGGCCATCAAAGAGATCTCGTGTGGAACTGGAGGAAGAGGATGACGAAGAAACCCTAATGGACACATCATCTGTAGTAGCACCTCAAGAGCAAGATTATACATTTGATCCAGCAGAGACGGACACAACTTTAACGGAGACAGCAGAGTCTCTCTCTAGTCTCGTGCCTTGTTGTTTACATGTGTGTGTGTGTGTGTGTGTGTGTGAGTGGGTGTGTCCGGATCGTTACGGTTGATCAGTATCCAGCTGCAATCACTCATCACCAGCTGCCACTCATCTCATCTCCTATAAATGCTCACCACTTTCTCATCTCCTTTGTCAGATCATTGTATGAAGTCTCTGTGTTGTCTGATCCTGTTCCCGTGCCTCGTGTCCCGTCTTGAGTTCCTGTGTTCCGGTTTCGCGTCTTGTTTGATTACGTTTCATGTCTGGATCAAGTCATCACTCATCAGAGCACGCTGCACTTCATCCATCACTCCGTGTCTGACCATCAAAGTCCCTGCGCCACCGCCTGCATCACCCGGATTAATTCATCATCATCATCATCATCATCAACATTATTGACTATTAATAAAGAGCTTTTACTTGCATATTGTGTCCTCGTTTCTGACGTAACATGCAGACTATACCTGGCTGCGTTTCATTACAATGAAAATGCTGGTCTTGCACAAGCAACATCATCAATATTGATGAACTTTCGGACACTGTTTCGTCCTATGTTACCTTTTGTGTGGATACTGTTATCCCAGTCAAAACCGTTATCACTTTCCCCAACAATAAACCATGGGTTACCAAAGATCTAAAAACAGTGATTAATAAGAAAAAAAAGATCTTCTTTACTGGTGACTCATTGGAGAGAAAGTCTGTATCCAGAGAGGTTAGGCCTGAAATAGTAAAAGCCAAAAGTAAGTATAGGGAAAAAATAGAAAAAACAATATGTAAATGGCGACCTTAGGTCAGCATGGCGTGGGATTAAATCTATGGCTACAATTAATCAGTATGGTAATGAACCCAAGCAGCAGATCAGCCTTAACAGTGTTTAGGATGACTGTTTGCCTGATGCTTTTAATACTTTTTTTTTGTACGATTTGAAACGTCTGATTTCATGCATGATGTCTCCAGGTTGAAAAACTCCTTGACACCATGTAGTGATATTAAAATATCTCAAGAACAAGTTGAGGTTCTATTTAAGAAAACAAAAAAGAGGAAAGCCTCAGGCCCGGACCTTATCTGTGGTCACACATTACACCACTGTGCTGGACAACTCAGTGGTGTTTTTTCCCATCTTTTTCAAATGTGTGTTGATAACTGCAAGCTCCCAACTATTTGGAAATCTTCCATTGTTATTCCTATCCCCAAAATCAATAGAGCTAGGGAATTACAAGATTTCAGACCTGTGGCGCTTACTTCCCTTGTAGTAAAAAACCTCGAGAAAATCCTAAAAGAAGAGGTTCTCATCTTGGTCGAGGGCAAACTTGATTCTCTTCAATTTGCCTATAGAGGAATAAAGGTGTGGATGATGCTAAGCTTTTTATCTTGGACACACTTTATAAGCATTTGGAGAAACCCCAATCTCATGCCAGGCTTTTATTTGCTGACTTTTCATCAGCTTTTAACAAAATGCAGCCTCTCATTTTGCTTGCTTCTTATTTTAATCTGCCCGATCAGCTTTTAGCCTTGTTCTTAAATTTTCTGACTGATAGGACACAGAGGTTTTTAGTAAATGGGGTTACTTTAAAAACCCAAGTCTCCAACACAGGTTCCCCACAAGGCTGTGTACTTTCCCCGCTACTGTTCATTTTATACACGGATAGTTGTAGGTCTCTTAAAGAGGATAGTTTTCTTGTTAAATTTTCTGATGATACTGCTCTGCTGTCACTCCTCCATGGCACAGTGTCAGATCACGGACGTGCACTTCCTGATTTCGTTAAGTGGTGTGATGACAGCCTTCTTGAAACTAAGGAACTCATTATCGATTTTAGAAAAAAAGGGACAAATACTTCAGTATGCAGGATCCATGGCGAGGATGTGGAGATCGTAAATTATTATAAATATCTGGGTACGGTTTTTGATTCAACTGAAGTTTGAAAGGAACTCTGAATCAGTGGTCAAACGGGCCCAGCAGAGAGTACATTTATTGCGCAGGATAAATTCCTTTGGGGTTTCTAAATCTATACTGTGCACTGTGTATTTGTCTTATATTGAAGACCGAAACTGTTTAAATAATATTGTGAAAGTCTGTTCCAAAATTATTGGAATCCAAATGTGCGACTTAAATTCTCTTTGGGAGAAACGTGTTCTTCAAAAAGTAAAAAGTCTGATGAACCAACATCATATTCTGGGAGATGAATTTGTTCTTATGCCATCAGGTCGGCGTTACTTGCAGCCCCCTAGAAAGACAAACCGTTATGGAAGATCATTTATTCCTTCAGCAATTATGCTGTTAAATATTGAGCTGAGGAAATAATTATGGACTGATCTGTTGTTGGCACTATGCACTTTAGGAGCTACGGATATGTGCAATTCATTTTTTATTTACTTGTTATTGTATTTTTTTTTTTCTGCTTTTGATGTCTTTTTATTTATAAACTGTCTTTGGACCTGGACCCTATCATGTTACCCTTGTTATATACATGCTATGGCTGTGTGAATGGTTGTATGTTTAGATGGTGTACTGTAGAAACTGAATTGCCCTTTGGGGATTAATAAAGCTATCTGTATCTGTATCTGTATCAACAGGACATCCACTATTCAAAGTGAACTTTCCAAAGGCCAGGAAAGGACAATGCACGATCAAACAAGTGAAGACACCACCAACATTCAGTAAGTTACTTTAATTTTTTTTAATATATAAAATGAAATATAAATTAACAGTGTTATTGCAAGTTTTCCTGAAAGTTAGGGTAAAATACTTTAATATCTACAAATAAATTTTGTTTTATTGCACAGAGTACCTAGATGACCTGCAGGACCTAATATTTGAGCATGTTTTTGTGGACCCTGCTCCATACATGGATGAGGTACTTAAGATACCCATACCATCAGACCTTTGTGCGGAGTATGAGCGGCCAGACAAGGAGGAGGTCATCTCCACCATGGTGTCCAGATTCAATCATCAGCTGGTAGGAAACCAACATATCTGCCCTGATCATCTGGAAACTCACGGCGAACCCTCATCACCACACAGGCTGGAATCACGACACGTACCCGACGGCCAAGGAAACCCCAGCACCAGCTCACAAAGGAGCGATATGCCAGAAACCTGTAACGACTAAAACACAGGCACATGTACAATGTACAGATAGTACTTTATTTTTCAGCAATGTTTTTTTGTTTTTTATAGCACAGCCTATGCTTCATTTTGTGCTTTCTTATAATTCTATGAAGACTCCTGAAGTTATTTCTTACTGTTTTATATAAAATGTCAAATATTCACTAGTTTGTTTACAGTATGTATTGGTTTTGTAGAATCTGCTATGTTTATTTAATTACAAGAATATTTATACAAATTGTGAAATAATTTTCTTGCATTTGACTTTGTTTAAATTCCCGAAGAAATAGGATAACCTTTCACAGGTGATAAAGTGTTGTATTAACTCAATATTGCAGGTTTTTAAACTATGGAAACTTTTAGCTAATGCCTTTTTTGTTGTATTGATGTATTTTAGTTTTTTTCAAAATCATCTGCTGAAGTCTATTGCAGATATAGATATTCATACATGCGTCTAACTAAGGTTGCAGACGCACAGAGCACTTGCTCTCTAAAGTTCAGGGACAGGCTTTGACCGTTCCAATATGGCGGACGGCTTACGGCCCAAAGAAAGCAGCCGCTAATGAGTCCTCTATGTCTTTATATCTATGCATGCAACTCCAGGAAACCATGCAGTGGGTCACCATGGCTACCATAGCTGCTAGCTTTTCTTTTGAGGTTTTAATGGCAGTTGACAAACAACGAATTTCGCAAAAACTATAAAACTGAAAAATAAACATTTTAAAATGCTCTCTGTAATACTTGATTCTGGTTAATGAAACATTTGTACTTTTCCCCTTAAACATGACCAGTCAACCATTTCCTTCCTGCTAGTTTCCAGTTTGACGTGTCTCACATCACATCCTCTTTCTTTTCACACATAAAAACATTAACATTAGTTGCCAGTAGGCAGGCAAGAGGAATTCTGGGAGATGGCTGAGATCTTATTCTTTTTAACACTTCCAATAAGTTAATCGAAGCAAAAAGAAGAATCATCTATTTTTCCCTCTATATTTCCTCTTTGTGTGATTTCATGCCATCCCTCATCACTATTTAATGCTGATCTTTTGGTGATAATTCCACTTGTTATAAATGATAATATTGTTAATTACAACACAAATGTATATGTTACAACAAAAATAAGAGTTAGACTAAAAGAGGCTTGTGGCCTGGCCATCATAGTATAAGAAAATAAAAGTTTGTTTATGATTAGCATGAAATTAAAACTATAAGAAGCATGCTTACAGGTAGCATCTCATTATTATATTAAGTTCTTAGCAAATTCTTACCGCTGAGCTGTGATTTATAATATTGGTTCAATTTGAACTGGTAAATGCTACGGTGTATCTTCAATAGAAGGGTTAAAAAAGCCATTGGAACAAACACGTTTAACCAGATCTTGTTTTTCAAAATGCTCTGACACTCCTTCCTCCTTAACAGTGACAATTGGGAAACAACCAAGTCCAGACTGGGAATTCATTAAGCCACTGTCTTTGTTTTTAAGCATCATATTGTGAAGAGTGTTTAATGTCATATGTCACCACATACAATCTTATCCTTTAAGAAAACAATACGGTCCAAGGAGGAAGAGGAGGAAGAAGCCAACACCTCAGTGAACTGACCAAACTATGTTCTTTATTAGAAAGACTGAGCAGTCCTCCAAAAGCTCTACAACTTGTTAGGATGTTACATGCCAAATATACAGTCTTACATAAAAGTGCAATGTCACAATGGCTAAGCAGTATTTTTATTATTTGACCATTCTTACAACTTAATAAACAGAACAACGTTAGTAATAATTTATTTACTGTAATCCCTAGCAACTCGGTATACTGGATCTGAAATAAGAATGCCACGGCACAGAGGACGTTTGTATGAAGTTCCTCTAAAACAGTTTTTAAAGGCACTTTCACAAGTACATAGTACAGAGATGTACGTGGACACACTGATAAAACAGCAATGAAATACACACAGAGATTTTGCTACTGTGTGTAGTTTTGCAGGGAGAACATTTCTCAAGGCTTAGCTGAGAGACATAAGATCTCAAATATCAACGTAATGTACACTCTTAAAAAATAAAATAAAATAAAAACTCCACTTTGTAATCGTTTTTAATATCACTCAATATAAATTGGTAATCAAAAGGCTTTAGTATGTTCCTTTTACATGTTTAAAAACAGGCATTGCTTATATTGTCTTAAAGTTTCTCCCCTTGGTTCAGCGGTGGACAATTTCATAACATCATCCAAACATATTTCATAGCATATTCTACCTAAATAGGAGTAAACTGTTGTATATTTATCAGTGAATACAGTACAAGTAACACTAAACTATTGCCAAACTGTCATAATAATGTGAATGTTGATGCACAGATAACATAAGATTGATATACTGTATACAAAATCCCAGATTTTTAATTTTGGAGTGCAAATACAATGGAGTGACTGATGCTATACATATTTATTTGTCTTTGGGTATGTCATGTGACTGACTTCATTTGGGTGTGGTGCTGTATGTGACATTATTACAAAGGGTTAATGGGCCACTAGCACACATAAGAAACAGCACTATCTCACGAAAGTACTGCTGTAACAGTCTCTGAGTCCATGGCTATTGGCATCATTCCCTTGTTTGGTGAAACAACAAGAATTATTGCCTTAAAAGTTTCTAGAAAAGCACTTGCATATGACAACTAAAAGGATTATCGTTCATGCTTATAGGGTAGAACCGAGCCGAGGGCTTTAGACTAAGCAGACAAAGAAATTATTCTCGTAGTCTATCCGCATCAAACTCTAAGCAGCACTTGAAGAACTTTACTTTTTTGGCAGCTAGACTTTACTATTCACAGATAGATTACATCTAATTAAGCAGAGAGATACTAAAAAAATAATGTTTATAGTGAGCAGTTGTTCCAAATTGGCCTGGGAGAAATTAACGTACATAAAATACCCACAAAACATTTATATACACAATATATTCTTTCATTCTAAATAAGAAACTGAGTGAAGTACTTAAAAAAAAATAAAAAAGTAAGCGGATGTGGTTTACGCAAACTCCCTGGGCATATATTCAAATATTACTATCAAAAATATAATATTCAAAGCAAAGCCTTGCTAATTCAACTTAGAATCATTCAACATCAACAGCCAATCAGGGCGGGCAAAAGATGTGACATCACATGCCCTTATATGGCAGTGCGTTTCCAACCTCAACATTCCACACATCATCACTTCAAAGAGTCGTGACCAGAAAACACTCTTGAGATGTAAAGACACATTTCCCACAATCCTTATGCTGTAAACAGAGAAACCAAAGACCCTGCTTAGTTTCTGTATAATTCACATTTAACAGTTTTTCTAGCCTAGTGGATGTAAACTGCTGATATTTAAAAAGTCACCCTAAGAATATAGGAAGCTGTAGTGATTTGTTGCTTTCTTTAACATCATTGAATCTATTCACACAGAGTATTGCGGAAACAAATAAGGTGTCGGACAAGCATGCAAACAGTTTTTGGATACACATAAATAGCTTTCTGTTAGTCGCAGGTGTCTTTCGAATATATTTAAGAATGTCCGTTTGAATTCACTAAACAGGTCATGAGAGAAAATGTAACTCTGAAATAGTAAACACCTGTTTAAGTAACTCTTCTGAACCATGCTTAGTAACCGACGTTATTCTAGTTTATTAATAAACCCTAAAATAGTGTTGGAATTCTATACACACACTGTTTTAAACTAACACCTCATTAATGCTGACCATTTCTAGTATCTTTAGTTACTTATATTTGCTTTAGTCCACTCTCTAAAGCGAATGAAATGTTGCGAAATGTTCAATGGCATTGAAATCCACTAAAAACCTGGCTCTGACTGCAATGGTCCTAATTTTACATTGTTTCCTCACTGTCGCTCTGAATGCACACAGTTAATCACATGGTGCAGGATTTGTCCAGTGGATCCTGTGGAGGGGGCGCCGGATGCTGCGCCGCTCCCGTCTTGGGTACAGGGGCGTGTCTAGAGCATTTTCAGTGGGGGGGCCATGCTGGGGCACTGCCTCCAAACGGGGTGGCCGCCAGTGACCAAAAAAAAGAGCTAAATTCTACAGTATATTACGTAAATCCTATTGATTTCTTTTTTTTTTTAACTTGAATAAAGTTACTTGTAAACAAATGTAGTAATAAAGCACATTTTGATTAATTTAGTTTTTTGTCATCCCTGTATATATCCATTAAGTTAAATTTGAGAGCCAGTGTTTATTATTTTTTGTGTTTTCATAAAACTAACAAGTTTATCAAATAAAAACAATTTTTAATAATGAGCAATTTTAAATTCCCAGAAGCAGAAACGATGTCAATTATTTTCTTTTAATAAGTAGTTTGGCCATTACAATATACAGTAGTTTTATTCACAATCTCTTTCAAATAATAATAAATTAATAAATAAAAAATTCCCCCCACTGTAATAATTCAAATGGTTTGGTCAAAACATCATAGTGTTTCATTCAACATTTCTTTCAGATTAAATTACAAAAAAGCTGAGTAACACAGAGTTAAAGTTTTAGCACTGTAACAGTTCAAAAGAAAACAACACATAATGTTTTATAAAAAAAACATTTTACTAACATTGTCACTAACATTTTAGTAACTAAACTGAATTTTATTAGGTTTAGTGACAACATGTTACAATGTTTACATGATACAATTTCTGGTAAGCTACGCTTTTTTATTATTTCAATTCAATTCAATTATTGTGATTTGATTTAATATTGACTTATTTGGATAAATATTAGGTAGGCTACACAAGATAGGCGTTATTTTTCCTCAAGAAAAAAACGACTCACCTAATGCTGTAAACATACTGCCCTATCAGCTGGTAGTAGGCTATTATTTAAGGTTAAAAATAACTCAAATTAAATATAATGCGTTTTTTTATTATTATAATAACTTTAATGATATAAGTAAAAATATAATAAATATGTAATATAGAACACATATTTAGCTAAATACTCTATAGCTATTTTTTTTTTCTTGCCAACTATGTGCTATAGCCTATATTATGTTCATTAAATGGCTTTCCTGAGGTAAATGTGACAATTGTTCTGCTATGTTATTGACCTCTTCACGCTGATGAAAAACACTGATTGATCGATATTATGTATGAGGAATATACATTTCGGTAAGTTGTACTGTATCTTTCAGTGTTCATTCATGTTTTTTTACTATTAGCTATTACTATCTGTCACGTAGCATTTACAAGCGCCAAAACGGTATTTATTGTTTGAATTTCGTAATAAAATTGACAGAATCTGAGCTGAGATTTTTGTATATCATAAGTAACCTGCTCTGTCTAGTCTGTCGGTCTCCGTGTCCTCTTTGCTTCGCGATTTTTCTGTGCGTGAGAAAATGGATGTGTGGCGTGAGAGAGTATGAAAATTGCGTGTCTCACGGTGAATGCGTGAGAGTTGGCAGCACTGAAGAGGAAAACAGTCGAAAAAGGCAGACCTCAACTAAAACAGCTGGAACTAAAACTTCTGTTTCGGTGGTGACTGGCAGCTCTTTGTTTGGTGTCTTGACTTCCCACTCTTGATTGATAAAGTAAAAGTCCAAGTCTGCGACGACCGTTGTTTATCTGGCGCTGCACTTCTTTGAAGTAAACTTCAGTAGAGTCTATAAAACTGATTGGTCGTAAAATGAACCAATCACAAGACATCTTATAGGGGGGGCACCTGGGGTGGCCAATCGAATTTCAGGGGGGGCCGGTGCCCCCCCTGGCCACCACGTAGACCCGCCCCTGCTTGGGTATCGCCACCATGGGTTTGGGCCGCAGGGCAGGGGGCTTGAGCTGCACCCCCATGCGCGGGGCCACGGCGGGTTTGAAGGTGCTCATGGTATCGCTAGAGGAGCTGGTGCTGCGGCGCATGGGCGGCTCCGTCGGGGCGGGCCGGAGCAGGAGCCCGTGCAGTTGGCTGAGGGACTCGGTGGAGCTGGCCGGTGTGGGAGCGTAAAATATGCCTTATTGATGAAACACAAGCAGAATGAGTGTGTGGACTGTTTGTAAAGCCATTTTTACTTTACTTAAATTAAATTAACTTCTGGTATTTCGGTAGCTTCAACAAGGGGGTCATTATGGAGCCTCAGAAAACTTCCAAGGGTTTCAAATGAGACAAAACAAGTTTTAAAATAATCAACAACAACAACAAAAAAAAAAAGTAAAAAATGTTTTCCTCTTCCCCTGATTACTATACCTAAAATAAAATAAAATATATATATTTTTGTATATATATTATCTTTGAAAAACATTCAAAGAAAATATAAACTGAATACGAAAATATTTTTTTCTAATTGATCCCTAAAATATTTTATTGGGTAGAAAATGCTCTTTGTGCGCAAAAATATTTTTAAAAGTTTTTATTCAGTAATAATCACAAATTACTGGAAAGTTAACGTAAATTCACTAGGGTCTCAGCAAACTTATTTAAAATAATAATAAAATATAAAGACATGGACATTTCTATAATTCATATAAATATCCAAATCATTTTACTGGGTAGAAATTGATCTTTGAGAGCAAAAATATTTGTAAAAATCATGTAAATTAATTTGTCAAAAAGAGTGAGAAGCCTAAAGATTTTTAAAGAAAAGCATTTTCTGGGCCAGCAAGTTTCAATCACTTAGAAGCCTATGGAGCAGTGATCCAGCTCTCAGATTTAATCAAAAATATCTTAATTTGTGTTCCGAAGATGAACGAAGGTCTTACGGGGTTGGAACAACATGAGGGTGAGTAATTACTGACAGAATTTTCATTTTTGGGTGAACTAACCCTTTAAGAGTTTTTCTTTATTTCTTCTGTAATTGTGATTGTTAAAAGTTCATGTCGTTATCGTTTTGTTCCTTTAATGTTAGGGGTATTCAAGATTTAACTAAACGAAAGGCTGTTTTTTTGTATTGCAAGAGATTTAATGTAGATTTTTATTTTTTTTACAAGAGACTCATGCTTGTTCTTCAGATGTGAATTTTTGGAAGTTTCAATGGGGCAGCGAAATTTGGCATTCTTTTGGAAGTAATCACTCAGCAGGAGTTGCAATTTTAAAGGGTTCATTTAAAGGTAAAATTGTTAATAGCAAAGTTCACATTGGGGGTAGGTGGATAATTCTAACGATATCCATTGATGGGAAAATGTTTTTGTTAGGTACTGTATATGCTTCAAATATTAAAAAATATAATGTTGATTTGTTCTCTGATATTGAAAATGAGATTAAGAAAGAAAAAGATTCCATGATATTGAAATAATTCTAGGTGGGGACTTTAATATTGTCCCAGATGTTAAGATGGATAGAATTCCTATTCCAATTAGACCATCTACAGGTGATTCAGAGCTATCTGTATTTTGTGAAAATGTAGGGGTAATTGATATATGGAGATATAAACACCCACATTTGAAAGAGTACACATGGGGTAATAGGGATAAATCTTAACAGTCAAGAATCGATCTTTGGTTAATTTCTAATTCATTAGAACAAATTACAAACAGAGTATCAATTGAACCATCGATATTGTCTGATCACAAAATGATTTATCTTTGCATCAAAGGGAATAATGAAACTTCATATAAAGGCTCTTAGACTTATTGGAAATGGAAACTTAATAATAGATTATTGGAAATTGATAGTTTTCAACATGCAATTAAGAAGATAATACAAACATATTGGAATCAAGCTTAGCGAACAAATTTATACTGTAAAAATTGGGAGCTTATGAAGTTTCAAATTAGACTTATGCAATTGATAAGGCAAAGAAGTTGCAAAGTCTAATAAGTCAAAGGAAGAGGAAATTATTAGAGCTATTGTCACTGATAATACTGATGGGAATTCGAATTTGTTAATGAATCTGCAGGCTGAGTTAGATAAATTATATATAATCAAGGCAAAAGGAACATTTGTTAGATCACGAAGACGTTGGGGAAACTAATTCCAGATAGGCTACTTTTATAATTTGGAGAAAAGAAATGGAGAGTAGGCTATACATCTATTAGAAAGCTTAATATTAATGGTCATGAAACACAGGACCCTATTATTATTTCAAAATATGTTTCAAATTTTTATGGTAAATTATATTCCAGCAATGCATGTTCTGTAAACAAAATAGATGATTTTTCAAAGCCGGCTTACTTACATCAGTGTGTGTTTTTCCCCTCAAATTATAAATGGTTCGCTAGTACTTGTGTATTTAAATGCCTGAAAAAGAGAAAAAAGACATTATTTGGTTGAAAACTGTCTGAACGTGTGATAAATGACAACTGACACACAGTGCAGTGCAGAGAGCTCTCTGGCTCAGTGCCAAACGTGCGAAAGCAGCGCAGCGCTGTGATCATGCGTCAGTGAGATACAGTGCTATACTACAGTGATTATTACAACTCTGATCTGTGGTTTTAGAAGGTAGGTCAAGTCTTTCCAAGTCACTCACAGGGCTCAAGTCCGAGTCAAGTCGCGAGTCATTGTTGTCAAAGTCTAAAATCGAGTCGCAAGTCATCTTTGATTATGGCAAGTCGAGTCGCAAGTCATCAAATTTGGGACTCGAGTCCACAACCCTGCAATTGAACATGACTTTATTTTTTAAAACTCTTAAATTCTTCGGTTTTGGGGACACATTTAAAAAAGTAATCAGAACCCTATATAATAAGATTCCCAGCTCTGTAAAATTGGCATATGGAACTTCTCATAGATTCGAAATTAAAAGGGGTATTCGACATATGAATACCTGCCCTATTAGTCCATTACTTTTTTTGTTGGTTACACAAATTATGGCCATTCATATTAAGAAAGACATTTTTCGCGGTATTAAAATAGGAGATACAGAAATTAAATGCACACAATTAGCTGATGACACTACTCTTTTCTTAAGAGACTGAAGTTGAAAAAGCAATTAATTCCCGTGCAAAAAGTTATCAAATATTTGGGTATTAAGATAAAAAAAAAGAAGGAAGTCAGGAATGAGTTAAACTTCACTCCCATCATTCAATCATTTGTAAAAGAAACTGAATTCTTGAGAGATCTCTCTTTCACTGGTCGAGTGTTATTGGTTAAAGCTGAGGGTTTATCCAGGTTGGTTTATGCTGCTCAAGTGTTAGATGTCCCCCCCCCCCCTCATTAATTAAAATGATAGACACCAAACTCTTTAAATTTATTTGGAAGAACAAATCACATTATATTAAAAAAGAAAATATTTGTAGGTCAAAAATTTAAGGAGGATTGAATGCTTTGGATGTTAAGACCTCTAACACGATATTTAAAATAAAATGGCTCCAAAATTATAAAAAAAAATAAACAAAGTATATGGTAGGCCTATACAGTACCTCATTTTATATTTCAAAAAGTAGGTGGTATAGAATTTATACTGAAATGTGATTATGATGTTAACAAAATACCCATTAAACTTGCAAGTTTCCACAAACAATCATTACCCTCATGGACCCAATGGAGGGACCCAATGGTCTCCAATGTCCCAAGACCCAAATGTTTTGGAAAGAACTCAGTAATTACTTGCAAAGAAAAGTTATGACTCTTGTTAACTTTGAAGAAATTGATGTTATGTTAAAATGTTTTTCATTTGAGGGTGATACAAATATTTTGTTTATTTTAGATTGAATTGTTATAATTGCCCGTTACTATATTCATAAAGTCAAATGGAATGGAAAACTACCACATTTTGAACATTTTAAAATTGAACAATGTTAAAATATATTTAGAAACAATATCCAAAAGTAAAAACCTAAAAGCTAGGAAAACTACACAGCTGTTTGACAGGTACAGGTGTTTTTTTCTTTTTTCTTTTGGCTATTTTTTTTCTTTTTTCTTTTCTTTACTCCTGACATGTATGGTTATATGTACTCTTGTATGTAAATTATGTTTTGTTCTTGTTAAAATGCAATCAAATAAAAATAAAAAATAAAATCAGTTGTCACCCAAAAGTTCAGGGGTCAGCGGCCATTTTGACGTCAAAATAGCTGTATTATTTATATGTAATTTGTAAGTTTACCCAGAGACAATTTATATAAGAGACATGCCACTTCCTCAATCCTCAATACAACTGTATAAGGAAAACCATAGACAGTATAAGAAGATTACAGCGCAGTCTTGCCCTCCGCAAAATGGCGGACGCGTTGAGTATCGCAGCAACGTTCCAAAGCGGCCAATAGGGCGTCTATGTATTTATTATGTCTATGTGTCCGATCTGATTGGTTAATAATAATCCTATTTCAGTATCTTGCCGCACTATTGGCTCGACTTATATAGTAGGCAACCGCGTTTGCCTGCATATTTACGGGTCGTGCAATATAATTTCGGGGGGAAATGTGCAATAAATGGGAGTGGCAACACTTTTCATATCGTTGAGAATAAAACAACCGTCCCAACTTTACAAATCCAGGTTCTCCCTCCATGGGGATCATCCATTTCGAAAAGTAAAGCAGATACGGACCCTCGGCCCACGCGAGATGCAATGCGATTGGTTGCTGGACCAGCCAATGGAATTAATCTGTGTAAATCCTATTATTTTTATAATAAAAAAAAATCCTATTATTTTAATAGGATTTAAAATTGCCTAGTCATTAGATTTGTGAATTCTCTTTCTGAAAAACAAAATTATATCATTAATCTTTTAATTATTTTGGCGAAGTTTTATATTCATTAGACAAAAATAACTCAAAAGAAACCCTCCTATATTACCTTTTATAACACTGATCTCACAATATACTTAGAATATCTTTTAAACATGAGATCACAAAACAAAAAGCTTATAAAAACAATACAAATTTTAAAGCTTTTCAAATACATATAACTGCCCTGATATTATAAACTTTCATTTCTGTATTTATTATTTATTTTATTATTATTATGTACATTTATACTTTAGTTGTTGTTGTTATTAATACATTTTGAATTGTATTTACAGTGCCTTGTATTCATTTTGTTTTTTGTTGCATTGTACTTGAAATGTTTGTAATTTAACTAAATAAATAAAAAGCACAATATGTTATGTATACTATACGTAATAAGATATATTTCTAAAATCAATACTTTCAATATTCAATACTTTCAAAACTTTTTTTTTTTTAAGCAAATCTGGAGGCTAATGAAATGAAACAGATGAGAATCATTTTCCCATCTAAATACAGTTGATTTTATTGTAATGTGATGAATCAGAAAAATAAAAAAATATAACATTCGCTTAGGCTGTTTTTTAAATGGACCAAAATAAAGTGAAACCATAGTAACAATTTGAAGTGACCAGACCACTGACATTGATAATGAATATTATAAACAAATATATAAGATGGCACCACAAGACGACTTTCACTTGCAGAGCAAATTTAGCACGTTTATAGTTAACTGGGTAGCAATTGTGAACAATTTTAATAGAGAATTAAAAAATAATTTGGATTTCTTCACCACTACGGTTAGATGGCGTATTAGTGATACTGAAAGCTGATTGGCCTTGATATATATGCGGAAAAGGGCCAATTTAATTATTAATTTATATGATGTCCGATTTATATGATGTTTTTGCGCGCATTTTCCACGGGTTTTAATAATAAAACTGGTCTGAAAGAATGAATATCATATTAAAGAAAACGTCAACATTAAGGTTGCAATTATTTAATAAATCAGAGTCGATGTGCGCGTGCATGCGTGATTCGAATGTTAGTTGCTAATAGCGACGCATTTTATGAATCTGAACAATCTGCATAATATCTAGCTACTCCGCGATCGACCGCTGTCTGTTGGTTGAGAGACGAGGCGAATTGACAGACTGACTTTTGCAGAGCGAAACTTGAGACTTTTAACCTGTTTTTTGGATTTCTGAGAGGAGACTTAACGTTATATTCTTGAAGGACATCGGAGGATATATCCTTTTTGAAAGCGTCATCTAATTTCTGCTAATACTTTTGTTTGATATTTTTTTTTCAGGGGAGTAACGTTAGCTGCTAACGTTAACGTTATTTCTGAGGAGATTTCTGTTGTATTGTATTGTGTTGTCTTGTATTTTGTACCATTTTATTGCAGTTTGGGGAGGTTGGCGATGGCTCGTCGTAACCACATGATGGGCGAAAGAGGAAGTGAGTGCTTTAATTTTTTATTTATTTGTTATGGTGTGTTGTACAATGACTGACTGATCCCATTTGATCCCATTTATTTGATTCCTTGCTTGTGAAATAAACTTGAATTGAATTTGAGTAACTTAACTGAAGTAAAAATCTGTAATTGACCACAGACATTGATTATTGATTATTATGATTAAACTAACGTTATGTGATATGTGAAATATTCCATCCTAAGAGCACTCCAGATCCAGGAGAGCTGCTTTCGGTCAGACGGCTGGTCAGGAGGTTTGGAGGCCCGATTCTGATGACCGTGATCAGGATCCGCTGCCTAGAGATGGACAAAGTAAGTTACACAATTTCCTTACTTGAGTGAAAGTAAGTTACAGATACTTCTGGTCAAATATTACTCAGTTACAAGTAAAAGTGGAAAAGACTGATTTTTACTTGAGTAAAAGTACAGAAGTAGGCCTACTTGTTTTTAAAAGTACTTAAGTATCAAAAGTAAAAAGTAAATGTCAATGCATTGTTTTATTATTGTTTGTAATACGTATAGTACATTATGCCTCTGAATCTATGCCTGCCTACCTACCCACCCTCATATCAATATGAAATTTATTTCTAGAACACAGTTCCTGTAGTGAGATTGAATGTGAGATTGAATAAGTGCTCTCAATAACGTCCACAATAGTTTCGGCTGTTCCCTCAAATAGTGCCCTATTTAAAAAAATGTGGCTTTTAGGATGAATATGTCAGCCACTGTTATAAGCTAGTGTGCTCCAAAACAATGACAAATGAGCATTTAGAAGACCAAACCCAACATTGAAAATGAAAGTCAGATTGATGTCAGAATCCAACTACTTTCTACTCAAGGACCTTGACAGAAATGTAACGTTAGTGGAGTAAAAAGTATGATACTTGTCTTTCAAATGTAGTGAAGTTAAAGTAAAATGTTTCCAGAAAAAATAATACTCAAGTAAAGTACAGATACTCAAAAAGTGTACTTAAGTACAGTACTCAAATAAATGTACTTTGTTACTGTCCACCTCTGCCGCTGCCAGACCCGATCCAGACACAGAGCCAGGATCGTCCTGGACATTTACCATCTCTGTCTTCTGAGTTTTCTGTTTCTGTGTCCACAGGTCAGGCTCACGGGGCGAGGGCGAAGCAGAACCCAGATGTTGGACGTCCGTCCACTTCATCTAACCACTCTCGCAGAGGTCAGAATAGGCTTTTAATAAAGATGTAATGGCTTAGTTTCTATTTCTATTTTCAATGGCTGATTTGTCAACTAAAGTAACGATAACACTTTATTTTGATGGTCCCTTTTGAACATTCTGTCGACTATACGTAACTTTGTAACTACATGTCGACTAACTCTCATTAGAGTATATCAGTAGACTCTTTCCTTAATATCTGCAAACTCTTTATTGTAATGCTCCACCAACAGACACTCTACTGACAACAAGTAACTTTTCAACTACATGTCAACTTATTCTAACCCTACCAGTCTATTAATACTCTAATGAGAGT